>NW_026606705.1:8230000-8675000 GCF_029890125.1 Rhinichthys klamathensis goyatoka
ACATCTGGCGAGTGTCTACATTATACACATCAAGTTTGAAGCAAATCGGGTAAAAATAAGAGGGTGATTTCAAAGCATTTTGAAAGTGACACACTTCCTGCTGCCAGTTGGTGGCGCTATAACTTTGACTCACAATAGTCACATCCATGTGATCGGCTTCTTACAGCGCACACACTGTTGAAGTTTCATCAAGATCATTTAATGTATGCAGAAGTTATAACACACTTCCTGTTTCCATTATTCGCCATAAATTCGTTTCCTCGTCACGGCCAAACCGTTCGAGATATCAGAAATCCCCTGGCAATTTTTCATCCTCAATGTCTTGACATCATGCTGACCGAGTTTCGTTGCGATTGGTTGAATTCTCTAGGAGGAGTATATCGAATTCCAGGGGCATACGCTTCCAAACAAACCATAATAGCCGACTTCCTGTTGGGCTGGGGTAAAAAGTAAAAGTACAAAGGATATATGAACCGATGAGATCTATATGTGTACCGAGTTTCATATTATTACATGGAAGCGTGTTTGATTTATGGACCAAGTTTTCGGACCCCGTTCCAGGGGGCGCTGTCGAGCCCCCCTGCCACGCCCGGGTACCAGCTTCAGCCCGGCCCTGATGGCCGCCTTTGGCCGGGTTCTGACCAGTGTGCAAAGTTTCAAGAGTTTTCGTGCACGTTAAGAGCCCCAAAAGTGCCCGAATAGTCGATAAAATAATAATAATAATAATAATCCTAAGGAAAACAATAGGGCCTTCGCCTTTTCAAGGCTTGGGCCCTAATAATCCTTAGGAAAACAATAGGGCCTTCGCCTTTTCAAGGCTTGGGCCCTAATAATCCTTAGGAAAACAATAGGGCCTTCGCCTTTTCAAGGCTTGGGCCCTAATAATAAATAATCCTAAGGAAAACAATAGGGCCTTCGCCCTTTGGGCTTGGGCCCTAATAATCCTTAGAAGAACAATAGGGCTCTGCGCCCTTTTAGGGCTTGGGCCCTAATAATCCTTAGGAAAACAATAGGGCCTTCGCCTTTTCAAGGCTTGGGCCCTAAATATATACATGTTGAGACAGTGTGTTAAAAATGATCCGTGACCAAATTATTTGAGAGGAAGGACTTTAAGGAAAGTTAATAAAACATAAAATAAGGATACATTCATTAAAGCAAATCAGCTATAACTAAATGTGTTCAACATTACCTAATTTGAAGGACCTGTTCAGCCTCCCTGGCAGCTTCTTCAAGATCAGCACTGGGAGCTTTGAGTTCAAGTTCCCTGTAAATAGCAGGGAATAGTAAATAGCAGCTTTCTGACAGAATTGATCAAATTTTGATTTTTAAAAATATTCCATGATGAAGAAGAGAAAGAAAGAGAGCAAAAAAATGTGTAAATTAATTACAGTTAAAAAAAACTGAGAGAGAGAGAGAGAGAGAGAGAGAGAGAGAGAGAGAGAGAGAGAGAGAGAGAGAGAGAGAGAGAGAGAGAGAGAGAGAGAGAGAGAGAGAGAGAGAGAGAGAGACAGAGACAGACAGAAAGTGAGTTTTTGCGAGAGATGGCCTCTTAAAAGAGCTGTTGGATTAGAGAGAGAGAGAGAGAGAGAGAGAGAGAGAGAGAGAGAGAGAGAGAGAGAGAGAGAGAGAGAGAGAGAGAGAGAGAGAGAGAGAGAGAGAGAGAGAGAGAGAGACAGAGACAGACAGAAAGTGAGTTTTTGCGAGAGATGGCCTCTTAAAAAAGCTGTTGGATTAAAGGTTGTTGTGGGAGATGGAGATGGAGGAGTATGTGATCTGAAGTAACTGCAAGACAGAAAAAGAATATTGAATTACAATTACATTACAAAAAGGTATTAAAGGCATGGCCAGTGTTGTGATTATTGTGGTAAAACCATGGCAAGTGTTGTGTTACTGTTTCAACTATAAACACCACAGTAAAACTATGGTTACTGTGGTAAAACCATGGCAAGTGTTGTGTTACTGTTTCAACTACAAACACTACAGTAAAACTATGGTTACTGTAGTAAAACCATGGCAAGTGATTTGTTACTGTTTCAACTACAAATACCACAGTAAAACGACAGTTACTCTGGTAAAACCATGGTAAGTGCTGTGGTTACTCATGTGCTCTAACTACAAATAGCAGACAGTAAAAACAGTTATTGTGGTAAAAGCATGCAAGTTACTGTGCTTTAACTACAAATACCACAGTAAATCTAACGTTACAGTTACTGTGTTAAATCCAAGGTATGTGTTGTGGTACTGTGCTTTAACTAAAAATTCCACAGTAAAACTACTTAACTTAGGAAAAACCATTGTAACTGTGTTACTGTGTTTACAAATACCACAGTAAAACCACAGTCTTAAAACATGGCGTTGTCTTATTTAACTAAAAATACCACAGTAAAACTAATTACAATGGTAAAATGTATGGGCACTGTGCTTTAACTAGCAGGATCGAGCTAATATACTGTGGTAAAATCACATTCATTCAGTGGCAATCGCAACCCATTTGTAAAGAAAAAACATCAAACTACACTTATACTTATACATGAATTGCCGACAGTCACAACGATACATTAAATAGATCTTTAAATAAAATAAAACAGATATTGATTACGGCGCTCAGGGACATTCTTTTTCTTGCCGCATTTTGTTTTTATTGGTAACGACAGTCAAAGGTCATTTGATGACGACACACCCGATAACGAGACTGTCATATATAAGACTGCTAGAGGGCGCTTCATTTTAAAACGCCACTATAGGTCGTAATACGCTGCATGTACAAACGACATATGGGGTCGTTTTTCGGAGGAGGACAGTCTCAGATGTCCATATAGGACCTATTGAACTTATTTCTGGTCAAAGGGTCCTCAAAAGATTTTAAACAATATAAATGTATAGACTTCTTCTGATGTTAAATAAACCAGAGGTTCCATTTTGACCTACTGAACATATTTCTGGCCAACGAGTCCTTGAACATTAAGTAACTATACATACATATTGACATCTTATGATGTTATATTAACCAGACAGATATTTGACCTACTGAACATATTTCTGGCCCAAGAGTACTTGATCCTAAACTTTCTATACATACTTATAGACTCCTTCTGATGCTTTATAAGCCATATAGAAGTCTATATATGACCTATTGTACTTATTTCTGGTCAAAAGTTCCTCAAAGTGTATCTTTACATATTTCTGGCCAAAGAGTTCTTGACCATAAAGTTACTATAGTTACTACAGAATGACCTCTTATTACGCTATATTAGCCAGACAGATATTTGACTCTTGGGCCATATTTAAAGTAGGTCAGATATGGACTGTCTGGGCGTACTTAACATCAGAAAGAGTCTATGAGGATATGTTCAGTATGGCAAAAAGGGACCTCTGTATAGCTGATATAACATCAGGAGTCTTATGTTTATATTGTTTAAAACCGTTTGACGACCCTTTGACCAGAAATAAGTTCAATAGGTCGGATATTGACTTCTATATGGCTTATGAAGCATCAGAAGGAGTCTATGAGTATGTATAGAAAGTTCAAGATCGAGTACTCTTGGGCCAGAAATATGTTTACTAGGTCTAATATTGACTTCTATATGCCTTATGAGGCATCAGAAGGAGTCTATGAGTATGTATAGAAAGTTCAAGATCGAGTACTCTTGGGCCAAAAATATGTTCATTAGGTCCAATATCTGTCTGGCTAATATAACATTATAAGAAGTCAATCTGTATGTATAGTAACTTAATATTCCAGGACTCTTTGAACTGAAATTTGTTCATTGTGTCAAATAAGGACTATTGTATGCCCGACTTAACATCAGAAGGAGTCAATGAGTATGTTCGGAAAGTTCAAGATCGAATACTCTGGGACCATATTTAAAGTTGGTCAGATATGGACTGTCTGGGCGGACTTAACATCAGAAAGAGTCTATAAGGATATGTTCAGTATGGCAAATAGGGACCTCTGTATAGCTGATATCACATCAGAAGGAGTCTATAAGATTAAATTGCTTAAAACCGGTTGACGACCCTTTGACCAGAAATAAGTTCAATAGGTCAGATATGGACTTCTATATGGCCTATGAAGCATCAGAGGGAGTCAATGAGTATTTATAGAAAGTTCAAGATCGAGTACTCTTTGGCCAGAAATATGTTCAGTAGGTCAGATATTGACTTCTACATGGCTTATGAAGCATCAGAAGGATTCTATGAGTATGCATAGAAAGTTCAAGATCGAGTACTCTTGGGCCAGAAATATGTTTACAAGTTCACATATCTGTCTGGCTAATATAACATGATAAGAGGTCATTCTGTATAATAACTTAATGTTAAAGAACTCTTTGGCCAGAAATATGTTCAGTAGGTCAGATATTGACTTCTATATGGCTTATGAAGCATCAGAAGGAGTCTCTATGTGTATATATAGAAAGTTCAAGATTGAGTATTCTTGGGCCAGAAATATGTTTACTAGGTCACATATCTGTCTGGCTAATATAACATAATAAGAGGTCATTCTGTATAATAACTTAATGTTAAAGAACTCTTTGGCCAGAAATATGTTCAGTAGGTCAGATATTTGTTTGGCTAATATAACGTTATAAGAAGACAATCTGTATGTATAGTAAACTTAATGTTCAAGGACTCTTTTAACAGAAATTAGTTCAGTGTGTCAAACAAGGACTATTTTTTATGGCTGACTTAACATCAGAAGGAGTAAATGAGTATGTTCGGAAAGTTCAAGATCGAGTACTCCTGGGCCATATTTAAAGTAGGTCAGATATGGACTGTCTGGGCGGACTTAACATCAGAAAGAGTCTATGAGGATATGTTTAGTATGGCAAAAAGGGACCTCTGTATAGCTGATATCACATCAGAAGGAGTCTATAAGTTTATATTGTTTAAAACCGTTTGACGACCCTTTGACCAGAAATAAGTTCAATAGGTCAGATATGGACTTCTATATGGCCTATGAAGCATCAGAGGGAGTCAATGAGTATGTATAGAAAGTTCAAGATCGAGTACTCTTGGGTAAGAAATATGTTCAGTAGGTCACATATCTGTCTGGCTAGTGGCTAATATAACATAATAAGAGGTAATTCTGTATAATAACTAAATGTTAAAGAACTCTTTGGCCAGAAATATGTTCAGTAGGTCAGATATTGACTTCTATATGGCTTATGAAGCATCAGAAGGAGTCAATGAGTATGTATAGAAAGTTCAAGATCGAGTACTCTTGGGCCAGAAATATGTTCAGCAGGTCAAATATTTGTTTGGCTAATATAACGTTATAAGAAGTCAATCTGTATGTATAGTAACTTAATGTTCAAGGACTCTTTGAACAGAAATGAGTTCAGTGTGTCAAACAAGGACTATTTTATGGCTGACAACATCAGAAGGAGTAAATGAGTATGTTCGGAAAGTTCAAGATCGAGTACTCTTGGGCCATATTTAAAGTAGGTCAGATATGGACTGTCTGGGCGGACTTAACATCAGAAAGAGTCTATGAGGATATGTTTAGTATGGCAAAAAGGGACCTCTGTATAGCTGATATCACATCAGAAGGAGTCTATAAGTTTAAATTGTTTAAAACCGGTTGACGACCCTTTGACCAGAGATAAGTTCAATAGGTCAGATATGGACTTCTATATGGCCTATGAAGCATCAGAGGGAGTCAATGAGTTTTTATAGAAAGTTCAAGATCGAGTAATCTTTGGCCAGAAATATGTTCAGTAGCTCAGATATTGACTTCTATATGGCTTATGAAGCATCAGAAGGAGTCAATGAGTATGTATAGAAAGTTCAAGATCGAGTACTCTTGGGCCAGAAATATGTTTACTAGGTCACATCTGTCTTGCTAATGTAACATAATAAGAGGTCATTCTGTATAATAACCTAATGTTAAAGAACTCTTTGGCCAGAAATATGTTCAGTAGGTCAGATATTTGTTTGGCTAATATAACGTTATAAGAAGTCAATCTGTATGTATAGTAACTTAATGTTCAAGGACTCTTTGAACAGAAATTAGTTCAGTGTGTCAAACAAGGACTATTTTATGTAGGTCAGATTTTGACTTTTATATGGCTTATGAAGCATCAGAAGGAGTCTATGACTATGTATAGAAAGTTCAAGATCGAGTACTCTTGGGCCCTACTGATCGCACACACGATCTAACGTTGTGCATTAAAGTTTATAGCTATGTATTGCAGTGCAATGCATAAAATAACTAGCTCATTCCGATGTGCATTGAAGAGATAGCATTTTTACAGTTGCATTGAATTGCAAGAAAGAACTAACTTCTGTAAAATGGACATATAAAATGTGCTTTCGCATTACATTTTATATTGTCCTTTCGCATGGCAATTGCATACTAAACTATTCATTTTTATATGAAAGGGAAATTATTGCAATAGCCATTCCATTATAATGCACACAATAACTAACATATTCCTCTGTGCAATGAAAAGAAAACACATAACATATGTGCTTTCGCAAGCATTTCCATTCAACAACTAATTCATTTGTGCACAGACGAGAAAATTTCACATGAGCTGTCAATGCATACTACAATGCATACTTTTACTATTTCGTTTCTAATTACTAACTCGTTTCTTTGTGCAACGAAGAGATGTGAAAGGCATGTGCTGTTGGATTGCATAGCACTAACGTTATGCAAGCTATGTACTTGCAGTGCAATGCATAAAAGAACTAACTCATTCCGTAGTGAATTGAAGAGATAACATCTGTGTTGTTTCATTGCTTTGCATAAAATATCTAACTCTGTGCGATGAAAAGAAAAGGCATAAGATATGTGCACTCTGTGCGATGAAAAGAAAAGGCATAACATATGTGCATTCGCATGCATTTCCATTCTTCAACTAATTAATTTGTGCGTTCACGTTGAACTATCACATGAGCGGTCGCTGTACAATGCATACAATGTTCCTTTTTGCAACGAAGAGATGGGCAATGCATTTGCTTTTGGATTGCATTGCACATACGATCAAACGTTGTGCATTGACATAACATATGTGCTTTCTCATGCTTTTCCACACTACAACTAACTTATTCAGTTGTGTAATTGAAGGGAAATCATTGCATTAGCATTTTGCATTGGTGTGATGAAGAGAAATCGATGCATTATGAAAAGGAGTAAGGGGATAGCAAGGTAGCTAGCTTGAAGCCAATGGGGCTGTCGGTAAGAACAGGTCCAGTCTAGTCACTCAGGTATCAAATTCTTTATTTCTTTTGTGTGCGTGTGGTTTCTACAAAGGAACATAGGAATACAGCATTTAAGGTTACAATAAACAATACATATGAGGCATCTACTCAAAGATCAAATAAAATAACTAAAGAATGCCTAAACAGGAAATATAACAAACATAAAAATAAGCACCTTTAAAGACAAAGTTTAAGAAATACAGAACGATACTAAGTATCAAACAATAGGCACTTACATGGTCAATTACGCACACGCAGGAAAACACAAAGGAGAGAAACTCAGTCCTCTGCACGGTACATCCATGTGCTACAAACAGAATTAACATGCTGTGGGCACAGGTGCAGTTAATAAAGCCAGATATAGAGTCCTGATTGGCTAAGAAATTAGGTGGGTGGAGCTAGAATTAATATGAAAATTAACAGGCTAAGAGGGGTGTGGCACATGCTTTGCACCTTGTGGATTAAGGGACACAAAACTTCTCAACAGCCGCCCCCAAATTTGTATAGCAAATTTGATCAATCAGGGAATATCAGGTAGGGCTGGAAGAGGGATGAGGCGGGCAACGGGCCTCGTATATGTCCTGTCCTTGACTTGTACATCAGCAACCCTACAACGACCATCCTTGCTAGGATGAAGGGCGATGACCTTACCCACTGACCATTGTGATCTGGGAAGTTGAGGATCTAGAATCAGAACAACAGTATTAGGTTGCAGGTTAGGATGGTCTGTGCGCCACTTTTGTCTGGACTGAAGAGAGGGAAGATAATTTCTAAGGAAATGGGCCCAAAAATGATCAGAAAGGATCTGACTGTGACGCCATTGACGGCGACTGTGCAGCTCAGAGTCTGGATATGTAACTAAAGGAAGGGAAGCATCATGCCGCCCCATAAGCAGCAAGTTAGGGGTCACAGGGTCAGGATCAGCAACGTCAGATGACACATAGCCTATGGGCTTGGAATTTAAGATGCCTTCAATTTCAACCATGACTGTGCGTAGTACCTCCTCACTGACAATTTGAGCACCTAGGGTAGTCTCCAGAGCAATTTTGTTGGAGCGTATTTCACGCTCCCAGCTTCCACCAAAGTGAGGTGCGTGTGGAGGATTGAATTTGAAGGAAATTCTTTGCCTGGCCAGAGTTTCCTGCAGGTCAGGGGTTAGGGATTGATAGGCGTCTAGTAGCTCTCTCTTGCCTCCAATGAAGTTGGTACCTCTGTCAGAGAGCAGCTCAAATTCAAGTCTCGGAATGGATAGTTGTTTTTTTGGAGCGACGCGGGACCTCGCCATGAGGAAGGACACATACCCTTGCTGCTGGCCATCTTCTGTGCGCATGTAGGCAACTGCACCATAGGACCTCTCTGATGCATCACAGAAGATGTGAAGGTCCCGAGTGGCTAAGGAGGTGTCTCCTGAAGGAGGGGTGAGACAGCGAGGCAGAGTGATAGTGGAGAGGTTAGGGAGTTCACTTTCCCAGGAAACCCAGGCTTCTAAGAGATCATGAGGGAGATTTGGATCATCCCATTCTCGTGCTTTTCCCCATAAGTGCTGAACGATGATTTTGGCCCTTGTTGTGTAAGGGAGGATATAGCCAAGAGGATCGTACTGGCTAGCAAGAACTCTGTAAATATGGCGCATAGTTGGAATGGTAGGTTCAATGATTCTGTGCCTGTATCTGAGGGTATCTGTATGACAGTTCCAGAGGAGGCCTAGTGTGGACTCTGAGGGATCAAGGAAAGGATGGTGTGATAACCAGAGCTCCGTTTGTTCTGACCTGGCTTCAGGAGGTAGGTCATAGATGACCTGAGGATCATTACTAGCCCATTGTCTGATTTCGAAGCCACCAGAGGAGAGGGTAGAGCGCAGGCTATAAAGGAGATCTCTGGCTTCCTCTGGGGTCGTGAGACTCTGTAAACAGTTATCCACGTAGAAGTTATTGTGTATGGAATGGTGAATGCACTCATCTGCCTGAGCATCTTTGATGATCCTCTGGAGGATGTAAATGGCACAGCAAGGGCTTGAGGTTATGCCGAAGGGGAGAACTTGCCATTCATACACTGTTGGAGGAGCTTCACTGTCCAGGTCACGCCAGAGGAATCGCAGGAGAGGTTTATCCTGGGGTAATAGGCGCACCTGGTGAAACATTGATTTAATGTCTCCACTGATAGCAGCCTTGTGCTGCCTGAAACGGAGTAGAACTCCAAGGAGTGAAGGCCCAAGGATTGGTCCAGGAAGTAACTGTGAATTCAGACACTGATTTCGGTAGGAAAAGGAACAATCAAACACAATGCGATCTTTACCATTGTGATGCACAATGTGGTGGGGTATGAACCAGGACTCAGGGGCATCTACCATTTCAGAGGATGACAACTTCTTGACATACCCAGCATTAACCAATTTCTGGATCTCCTTGGTATAGGTCTCTGCCTGTTGTGGGTTTTGAAGGAGTCGCCTTTCACAGCTGCGGAGACGGGACATTACTGCCTTCTTGTGGGCCTTCAGAGGGGGCCAGGGGTCTACACGGAGGAGAGGTGCTGCATATCGAAGGGTGCCATCAATAGGTATTCTGATGGTTTGGGTCTCAAGCTGGTGCATTGCCTCTTGATCTTGTTTGGAACGAACCACATCTTTCATGCTTCTCTGAGGTAATGCATCAATCTGCCACAGCTTCTGGACATTATGGTGAATGTCATCAGGTGGGCATTTAAAGGAGATATAGTGAGAACAAGTAGCAGGAAAGCTAGACAGATCTCTTGCAGGACCCTGCAGTGTCCAGCCGAGCCGGGTCTTGATTGCTATAGGGGTTCCAGGAGGGCCTAATTTGACAGGTTGTGTTGGGATGATAAGATGTGTATGATCAGCCCCCAGAAGAAGAAGGGGTCTTACTTTATTAAGCTGTTTGAGAGGGAGCTGACGGAGGTGTGAGTAGCGCTGCTGGAGGAATTTCACCGGGTGAGAATGTTCTGACAAGGATAACTGGTCAGCAGTGAAGGCTTGACTGATGACATAAGACTTGTTAGGATGTGCTTTAGGAATAAGGGTGAAGGATACAGAAGCTCCATTAAGAGTCTGGACATCCTGTCTCACAGTTCTCAGCTGTAGATTCTCAGATTTTCCTTTTAACTGAAGTGTTTGGGCAGCAGGGTGAAGGAGGATTGTTCTTTCGGACCCATCATCCAGTATGGCATAAGTGTCTAAGGATCTGTTGCCATTGCGCAGGCTCACTTCAACTACCTTCAGTAGTACTTTATTGCAGTCACTAGGGTGGTCAAGATATAGATTTTGCACTTGCCTCTGGTTAATGTTGCATAGGATGTGTAGGTGTTTCCCGTTACACTGGCTGCAGCGTCCCTTCAGGTCACATTGGGTTGCAAAGTGATCTCGTAAACATCGCCAACAACGTCTCTGTTCCTTGATCCAGTTAGTTCTCTGGTCTTTGGTGAGCTGGAGGAAACCACCACATTTACTGACATGATGTTCGGTAGAATCACAGTAAGCGCATACTGGATAGCATTCAGCTATGCTGTTAGGAGGAGGCTGAACAACTTTAGGTGAGGGAACTTGGGCTCTGGAGGAAGTCCTATGAGGGGAGGTTTTGATACCATGGAGTATGGTTGTACCCCTTAATGGGTGAGGAGGTGGAGGCCTCTGCCGGACTGGCTGACCGATAGGCTGAGATGTTCTTTCTCTCCTGGGCTGGCAGCGGGCTTCTTGTTGTAGCCAGTTGGAAAAATCCAGGAGGTTATAGGAAAGGGGACCTGGTCTACTCAAACTCATACATCTCTTAAACTGGCAGAACTGTTCATGGGGAAGCTTCTCTAGTAGTCGCTCAACATGTGAGCCACAGGTAAGCTCAGAGAGACCTTCAGGGCCCATGGACTGAAGGAGGCCCACTAATGCCTGCACTCTGAGGGAAAATTGATCTAAGCCTCTACCATCACCTGTACGAATAACAGGCATCTCCATTATGGTTCGGAGCTCCTTCAAAGCAAGTTGTCTAGGTTGACCATAGCGCTCATCTAGGGCTCGTACAGCTTGAGTGTAAGGATCTGGGGCATAAGCATAAGCCAAAGCAAGTCTCCTTGCCTGGTCTACCTTCAGATGATCCAACAGGACGTGGTATTTATATTGCTCTGATTCTCTTGGATCTAACAAGTTGGATAGGGACATCTTTAACATCATGTACTGGCATTCGTCCTCCCTTGTGAGATCAGGGAAAGAAGGGCCTTCTACCCTCCTATAGTTGAACTGCTGGAGGCCAACAGGAGGAACTAGTTGGTTTAGAGGGGGAGCCGATGTCAGGTGGTGTGGCTGCACATTGAGAGGCTGGTATGCCGGCTGGACAGAATAGGATAAAACAGCAGGCAAAGGTTGATTAGGCAGTGTATAGGCTGGGTGCATGGGGTTATACGAGGCTGGTGCTTGATATCTGGCAGGAAACTGACCACAGCCAGGAGGATGCATGCTCTGCAAGGACTGTGGCATAGGCTGGGTAAGAGGGGCACGGCTTACAGGAGGAGGAGATGGAAGCTGTGACTGAAGAGGAAGAGGGGGCCTATGGACCTCCATAGTCTGATGGGCTTGTGGTGATTGAAGGTTAGAATTATCAGGGCAAGGGGGTGACAAGCGGGACCGTGAGGAGTGAGTGCTGCTCCTCAGCATGTACTGCTGGATTAATCTACCCTGATTTCTTAATTCTTCAACCATTTGCTGTAGGAGTGCAGTCTGAGTATCAGGCATGGGAGCTACAGGAGAGGTATGTGGGTGTTCAACATCAGGGGTTTGCATTCTCTCAGATAGGACAGGTGAGTAAGGGTGTGGAATATCCTCCTGAATGTCTCCCTCCATGGGCAATTCTAACTCCTCTGGCTCTTCCTCAGACTCGTCCGCTTTCCAGGGTTGATAATGAGGACCAGTACCAGAACTATCTGCAGGATGAAGCAGTTGTTGTTCTGGTGGTTCTGCTGTAGGTTGTGACCTCTGATGATATTGCAGGATGAAATCATCATAACGTGCAGGGAGCTGGGCTTGGCGACGTGGGCGTTCAGACTGAGACAATGAGGGCAGAGAGTGACTAGACATATCCACCGATCATCAATGGGCTCTGGCTCGAAGGACCATGAAAAGGAGTAAGGGGATAGCAAGGTAGCTAGCTTGAAGCCAATGGGGCTGTCGGTAAGAACAGGTCCAGTCTAGTCACTCAGGTATCAAATTCTTTATTTCTTTTGTGTGCGTGTGGTTTCTACAAAGGAACATAGGAATACAGCATTTAAGGTTACAATAAACAATACATATGAGGCATCTACTCAAAGATCAAATAAAATAACTAAAGAATGCCTAAACAGGAAATATAACAAACATAAAAATAAGCACCTTTAAAGACAAAGTTTAAGAAATACAGAACGATACTAAGTATCAAACAATAGGCACTTACATGGTCAATTACGCACACGCAGGAAAACACAAAGGAGAGAAACTCAGTCCTCTGCACGGTACATCCATGTGCTACAAACAGAATTAACATGCTGTGGGCACAGGTGCAGTTAATAAAGCCAGATATAGAGTCCTGATTGGCTAAGAAATTAGGTGGGTGGAGCTAGAATTAATATGAAAATTAACAGGCTAAGAGGGGTGTGGCACATGCTTTGCACCTTGTGGATTAAGGGACACAAAACTTCTCAACACATTAGCTGTTGCTTTAGAATGCATACAATAACTAACTCATTCCGATGTGCATTGAAGAGATAGCATTTTTACAGTTGCATTGAATTGCAAGAAAGAACTAACTTCTGTGCAATGGACATATAAAATGTGCTTTCGCATTACATTTTATATTGTCCTTTCGCATGGCAATTGCATACTAAACTATTCATTTTTATGTGGAAGGGAAATTATTGCAATAGCCATTCCATTATAATGCACACAATAACTAACATATTCCTCTGTGCAATGAAAAGAAAACACATAACATATGTGCTTTCGCATGCATTTCCATTGAACAACTAATTCATTTGTGCACAGACGAGAAAATTTCACATGAGCTGTCAATGCATACTACAATGCATACTTTTACTATTTCGTTTCTAATTACTAACTTGTTTCTTTGTGCAACGAAGAGATGTGAAAGGCATGTGCTGTTGGATTGCATAGCACTAGTTATGCAAGCTTGTGAAAGGAATGTGCTGTTGGATTGCATAGCACTAACGTTATGCAAACTTGCAGTGCAATGCATAAAAGAACTAACTCATTCCGTAGTGAATTGAAGAGATAACATCTGTGTTGTTTCATTGCTTTGCATAAAATATCTAACTCTGTGCGATGAAAAGAAAAGGCATAACATATGTGCATTCGCATGCATTTCCATTCTTCAACTAATTAATTTCTGCGTTCACGAGAAATATATGACATGAGCGGTCGCTGTACAATGCATACAATGTTCCTTTTTGCAACGAAGAGATGGGCAATGCATTTGCTTTTGGATTGCTTTGCACATACGATCAAACGTTGTGCATTGACATAACATTTGCGCTTTCTCATGCTTTTCCACACTACAACTAACTTATTCAGTTGTGTAATTGAAGGGAAATCATTGCATTAGCATTTTGCATTGGTGTGATGAAGAGAAATCGATGCATTAGCTGTTGCTTTAGAATGCATACAATAACTAACTCATTCCGTTGTTCAAGGAAGAAACAACATGCTTACATTTCACACACGATCTAACGTTGTGCATTAAATATATAGCTATGTATTGCAGTGCAATGCATAAAATAACTAGCTCATTCCGATGTGCATTGAAGAGATAGCATTTTTACAGTTGCATTGAATTGCAAGAAAGAACTAACTTCTGTGCAATGGACATATAAAATGTGCTTTCGCATTACATTTTATATTGTCCTTTCGCATGGCAATTGCATACTAAACTATTCATTTTTATATGGAAGGGAAATTATTGCAATAGCCATTCCATTATAATGCACACAATAACTAACATATTCCTCTGTGCAATGAAAAGAAAACACATAACATATGTGCTTTTGCATGCATTTCCATTGAACAACTAATTCATTTGTGCACAGACGAGAAAATTTCACATGAGCTGTCAATGCATACTACAATGCATACTTTTACTATTTCGTTTCTAATTACTAACTCGTTTCTTTGTGCAACGAAGAGATGTGAAAGGCATGTGCTGTTGGATTGCATAGCACTAAAGTTATGCAAGCTTGTGAAAGGCATGTGCTGTTGGATTGCATAGCACTAACGTTATGCAAACTTGCAGTGCAATGCATAAAAGAACTAACTCATTCCGTAGTGAATTGAAGAGATAACATCTGTGTTGTTTCATTGCTTTGCATAAAATATCTAACTCTGTGCGATGAAAAGAAAAGGCATAAGATATGTCCATTCGCATGCATTTCCATTCTTCAACTAATTAATTTGTGCGTTCACGAGAAAACTATCACATGAGCGGTCGCTGTACAATGCATACAATGTTCCTTTTTGCAACGAAGAGATGGGCAATGCATTTGCTTTTGGATTGCATTGCACATACGATCAAACGTTGTGCATTGACATAACATATGTGCTTTCTCATGCTTTTCCACACTACAACTAACTTATTCAGTTGTGTAATTGAAGGGAAATCATTGCATTAGCATTTTGCATTGGTGTGATGAAGAGAAATCGATGCATTAGCTGTTGCTTTAGAATGCAAACAATAACTAACTCATTCCGTTGTTCAAGGAAGAAACAACATGCTTACATTTCACACACGATCTAACGTTGTGCATTAAAGTATATAGCTATGTATTGCAGTGCAATGCATAAAATAACTAGCTCATTCCGATGTGCATTGAAGAGATAGCATTTTTACAGTTGCATTGAATTGCAAGAAAGAACTAACTTCTGTGCAATGGACATATAAAATGTGCTTTCGCATTACATTTTATATTGTCCTTTCGCATGGCAATTGCATACTAAACTATTCATTTTTATATGGAAGGGAAATGATTGCAATAGCCATTCCATTATAATGCACACAATAACTAACATATTCCTCTGTGCAATGAAAAGAAAACACATAACATATGTGCTTTCGCATGCATTTCCATTCAACAACTAATTCATTTGTGCACAGACGAGAAAATTTCACATGAGCTGTCAATGCATACTACAATGCATACTTTTACTATTTCGTTTCTAATTACTAACTCGTTTCTTTGTGCAACGAAGAGATGTGAAAGGCATGTGCTGTTGGATTGCATAGCACTAACGTTATGCAAGCTATGTACTTGCAGTGCAATGCATAAAAGAACTAACTCATTCCGTAGTGAATTGAAGAGATAACATCTGTGTTGTTTCATTGCTTTGCATAAAATATCTAACTCTGTGCGATGAAAAGAAAAGGCATAAGATATGTGCATTCGCATGCATTTCCATTCTTCAACTAATTAATTTGTGCGTTCACGAGAAAACTATCACATGAGCGGTCGCTGTACAATGCATACAATGTTCCTTTTTGCAACGAAGAGATGGGCAATGCATTTGCTTTTGGATTGCATTGCACATACGATCAAACGTTGTGCATTGACATAACATATGCGCTTTCTCATGCTTTTCCACACTACAACTAACTTATTCAGTTGTGTAATTGAAGGGAAATCATTGCATTAGCATTTTGCATTGGTGTGATGAAGAGAAATCGATGCATTAGCTGTTGCTTTAGAATGCATACAATAACTAACTCGTTCCTTTGTGCAATGAAGAGATGTGCAATGCATGTGCACTTTGTTGCAGTTCAGTGCATTCAAGAACTAACTCATTCCGTAATTCATTGAAGAGATAACATGTGTGTTGTTTCATTGCATTGCATAAAATGTCTAACTTTTAGTCCGATGAAAAGAAAAGACATAACGTGCTTTGGCATGCATTTCCATTCTAAATTTATATACTTAAAATTACACTTAAGTGTACTTGACTTATACTGAGAGAAAATTCCAAATATATTTGTCCTGTACTCAATCTTTTGATCGAGATATACTTAAAAGTATAATTAAATATTCAAAGTACTTGGCTTGTCTTTTGATCGAGTAGCCTGTTAAATATACTTTTGTACATAGTTTTTCATATAGTCTTATGAAACTTGCATTGTTTGAAAATATTGATTAAAATATTGATATAAAACAGATATCTTTTAATTCTGCGTATCTGAATTTTTGTGTAGGCTAGTCCACTGGTATTGTACAGGAATTTACTTTAATTCTACTTTACTCTTTCCCCACCATTGACTGAATTTTCCAGCTATCCATGTTTTCACTGTTATACGGTAGGGGGCGCTATGAGATGAAGTGTTACACATGAAGAGAAAACGACTGTGAAGCTTTGGGGGTGTTGGACTCGATCCACTCCATCTGTGTTTTGATCATCGTTCTGAATCTGATCAAGGCGTAGTCTTTGACAAAAATTTGATTTTTTTCAACTTTTTTGTCAAAAGTGTTGATAAAAAAGCATGCAATGAAGCTAATAAAATGTTGTTTTTTTAAGTACAGTTGAAAGTATTTTTTCAAGTATAAAAAATAACGTCAACATAGTAGTATTTACTGCAAGTGCAAATATAATATATAAATAGTAAACTTTCAGTAATCTACTAGTTTAGTAGTTATACTATAAATTTTCTTTTAGTGTACTCTCAGTAAACTACTAGTTTAGTCGTTTTATATGAGTATACTTCAAAGTGTACTTTCATAAACTAAACATTTTCTACAAGTATTAAAAAAGTAAACTACTAGTATACCCATAAGTGCACTTGCAGTACAAATGAGAAACGTAATTATGAACTAGTTGTGCATTTAAAGTTTACTACTGTTACACTTATAGTACAATTAAACATATACTTTTATATACTAAAAGTGGGCCAATTTAGTCCCAAGTGGTATTAAAATAGTACACTTACAAGTTTACTACTAGTACATATTGACATTATTATACTTACTACATAATGTATACTTAAAAATATACTTGAACATTACTTGAGCATATTTCTGGCCTAAGATTACTCGATCTTCCATACATACTCATAGACTACTTCTGACGCTTCACAAGCCATATAGAAGATCATATCTATTGAACTTATTTCTGGTCAAAGGGTCCTCAAAGTGCAAATTTATATCCTCATAGACTTTTTCTGATGTTAAATCAGCCAGACAGTAGTCCATATCTGATCTACTGAACATAAATTACACTTCATAAATTACACTTCAATATATACTTTTATATACTAAAAGTGGGCCAATTTAGTCCCAAGCGGTATTAAAATAGTACACTTACAAGTTTACTACTAGTACATATTGACATTATTATACTTACTACATAATGTATACTTAAAAATATACTTGAACATTACTTGAGCATTTTTCTGGCCTAAGATTACTCGATCTTCCATACATACTCATAGACTACTTCTGACGCTTCACAAGCCATATAGAAGATCATATCTATTGAACTTATTTCTGGTCAAAGGGTCCTCAAAGTGCAAATTTATATCCTCATAGACTTTTTCTGATGTTAAATCAGCCAGACAGTAGTCCATATCTGATCTACTGAACATATTTCTGGCCCAAGAGTACTCAAACTTGAACTTTTTGAACATTGACTCCTTCTGAAGTTACGTTAGCCATACACTATTGTATATGACCAGAAATAAGTTCAATAGCTCAGATATGGAATTCTATATGGCTTATGAAGCATCAGAAGGAGTCTATGAGTATGTAAAGTTCAAGATCAAGTACTCTTGGGCCAGCAATATGTTCAGCAGGTCAAAATCTGTCTGGCTAATATAACATCATAAGAAGTTAATTAGTAACTTAATGTTCAAGGACTCTTTGGCAAGAAATATGTTCAGTAGGTCAAAAAAGGACTTCTATATGACTTATGAAGCTTCATAAGCCATATTGAAGTCCATGTCTGACCTATTGAACTTATTTCTCGTCAAAGGGTCCTCAATGTGTAATTTTTTATCCTCATAGACTCTTTCTGTGGTTAAATCAGCCATACAGAGGTCCATTTTTAACCTACTGAACATATTTTTGGCTAAAGAGTACTTGATCATTAAGTTACTATACATAGAGATTGACTGTTATGTTATATTAGCCAAACAGATATTTGACCTACTGAACATATGTCTGGCATAAGAGTTCTCAATCTTGATCTTTCTGTACAAACTCCTCCTTAAGCTATATAGATGTCCATATAGGACCTATTGAACTTATTTCTGGTTAAAGGGTCCTCAAAAGATTTTAAACAATATAAATGTATAGACTTCTTCTGATGTTAAATAAACCATACAGAGGTTCCATTTTGACCTACTGAACATATTTCTGGCCAACGAGTCCTTGAACATTAAGTAACTATACATACATATTGACATCTTATGATGTTATATTAACCAGACAGATATTTGACCTACTGAACATATTTTTTGGCCCAAGAGTACTTGATCTTGAACTTTCTATACATACTTATAAACCTTTTTCTGATGCTTCATAAACCATACAAAAGTCCATGTCTGACCTATTGAACTTATTTCTGTTCAAAGGGTCGTCAGAGTGTAACTTTTTATCCTCATAGACCCATTCTGATGTTAAATTCGCCAGACAGTAGTCCATATCGGACCAATAGATCTTGTTTCTGGTCAAAGGGTACTCAAATGGTTTAAAAACGATATAAACTTATAGACTCCGTCAGATGTTAAATCGGCCATAGAGAGGTCCCTTTTTGACCTACTGATCATATTTATGGCCAAAGAGTTCTTGAACACTAACTGACTATACATAAAGATTGACATCTTGTTATGTTATATAAGCCAGACAGTAGTTCACATTTGACCTACTGAACATATTTCTGGCCCAAGAGTACTTGATCCTAAACTTTCTATACATACTTATAGACTCCTTCTGATGCTTCATAAGCCATATAGAAGTCTATATATGACCTATTGTACTTATTGCTGGTCAAAAGTTCCTCAAAGTGTATCTTTACATATTTCTGGCCAAAGAGTTCTTGACCATTAAGTTACTATACAGAATGACCTCTTATTACGCTATATTAGCCAGAAAGATATTTGACTCTTGGGCCATATTTAAAGTAGGTCAGATATGGACTGTCTGGGCGGACTTAACATCAGAAAGAGTCTATGAGGATATGTTCAGTATGGCAAAAATGGACCTCTGTATAGCTGATATAACATCCGGAGTCTTATAAGTTTATATTGTTTAAAACCGTTTGACGACCCTTTGACCAGAAATAAGTTCAATAGGTCAGATATGGACTTCTATATGGCCTATGAAACATCAGAGGGAGTCAGTGAGTATGTATAGAAAGTTCCAGATCGAGTACTATTGGGCCAGAAATATGTTCAGTAGGTCAAATATTTCTCTGGCTCATATAACATTATAAGAAGTCAATCTGTATGAATAAATAGTTCATGTTAAAGAACTCTTTGGCCAGAAATATGTTCAGTAGGGCAAAACGGGACCTCTGTATGGCTGACTTAACATCAGAAGGAGTCAATGAGTATGTTCGGAAAGTTCAAGATCGAGTACTCTTAGGTAAGAAATATGTTCAGTAGGTCCACGCATTCTCATCCTTTGGCGTCATATAGGTGACGCCATATGACATTTCGTCGAAATCTTACGCACATGGCATCCTTTAGCGTCAATATAATATGCATTGGAATGCAAAAGCACGCGTGTTGACATCCGAAGGCTTAACAACATGCATGCTTTTGCTTTCCAATGCATAAAACAACTAACTAATTTTGCTGTTCATTGAAGAGATAACACACAATATGTGCTCTTGCACATATGAAGTTATAGAGCTATACTTAGTCTAACTTATTTCGCTGTGCAATGAAGAGATATCGCATACCACATGAGCTGTTGCATTGCAACGCATACAGAAGTCATTAATTCCCTTGTGCATTGAAGAAGTAGCACATGACATATGTGATATTGCCTTGCATGTACGATATAAATTAATCCGTTGAGCATTTATTTGCATTCAAAAGCTAACGTTTTCATTGTGCATTGGAGAGATACAACTTATGTGCTTGTTGCATAGCGCTGCATATAGGACCTGAATTTACTGACTGACATGGTCTGTTTCATTGAACTGTATACAATAAACTAACTTATTCCGTTCATATACAATAACTGAATTAGTCAATCTTCTGTTGTGCTTCTTCAGAGTAATTTAGATCTTGCAATGCAATGCAACGACAAATATGTAATCTCTCCAATAAACAGCAAAACGAGTAAGGTGATGTATGCATTGGAATGCAAAGGCACGCATGTTGACATCCGAAAACTTAACAACATGCATGCTTTTGCATTCCAATGCATAAAACAACTAACTAACTAATTTTGCTGTTCATTGAAGAGATAACACAATATGTGCTCTTGCACATATGACGTTATAGAGTTATACTTAGTCTAACTTATTTCGCTGTGCAATGAAGAGATATCGTGAATGAAGAGACATGTTGTGTTACCCTCCTTCGGATGTCACAACCCGCGTGCTTTTTGCATTCCAATGCATACAACATCTAACTCATTTTGCTGTTCATTGAAGAGAATACATGCATTGCATTAAAAGATCTAACTTTGAAGAATACACAACCGAAGATTGAATAATTCACAATAGAATAAGTAAGTTACTGTATACAGTTCAATGAAACCGACCATGTCACTACTGTGATTCTTCAAAGTCAGTAAATTCAGGTAATGTATGCCGCGATACATATGTTGTATCTCTTCAATGCACAATAAAATAAGTTAGCTTGTGCAAGCAAATAAATGCACAACGTATTAATTTATATCGTGCATGCAATGCAATATCACATATATCCTGTACTACTTCTTCAATGCACAAGGGAATTAATTACTTCTGTATGCGTTGTTATACAACCGCGATATCTCTTCATTGCACAGCGAAATAAGTTAGACTAAGTATACTCTATAACTTAATATTATGCACATATTGTGTGTTATTTCTTCAATGCACAGCAAAATTAGTTAGTTGCATGCATGTTGTTAAGCCTTCGGATGTCAACACACGTGCTTTTGCATTCCAATGCATACATCATCTTAATCATTTTGCTGTCCATTGAAGAGAATACATGTGTGCTGTTGCATTGCATTATAATATCCAACTTTGAAGATGGCCAACCAAAGATTGAATAATTCACAACAGAATAGTTAGTTATTGTACACAGTTCAATGAAACAGACCATGTCACTACTGTGATTCTTCAACGCACAAAGTCAGTAAATTCAGGTCATGTATGCAGCGCTATTCAACAAGCACATATGTTGTATTTCTTCAATGCACAATGAAATAAGTTAGATTTTGCATGCAAATAAATGCATAACGGATTCATTTATCTCGTGCAATGAAACATTACATACCGGCATGTCATGTGCTACTTCTTCAATGCACATGGGAATAAATTAGTTCTTTATGCGTTGCGATGCAACCACTCATATGTAATGCAATATCTCTTCATTGCAAAACGAAATAAGTGAATGCTATGAAAGATAGCATATTTAATGTATTATACTTTACTGCACGATGAATTCAGTAAGTTTTTAGATTAAGTTTTAGTTTTAAATTTTAAGATTATGTTCAATGAATCCGTGCTTATGTTATCTTAATGCACAACCGAAAAGTATAGTTCTTGTGTGCATTGCTGTGCAAGCAGCACAGATGGTTTATCTCCAATACACATAGTATAATAGATATTACAATGCAATGCAACAAACACACGTAATCTCTTCAATGAACAGCAAAATTAGTTAGTTGTTTTATGCATTTATCCTTGAATATATTTCTGGCCAAAAGAGTCCTCTACCTTTAACTTTTTAAACATAAAGACATGTTCTGATGTTAATTCAGTAGTTCAAATTTGATCTTTTGAATATAAATCTGGCCAGAGAGTTCTTGAACTTGATCTTTCTACACATGCTCACAGAGTGCTTCTGACGTTTCATCAGCCATACAGTGGTCCATATTTGACCTACTTAACATATTTCTGGCCAAAGAGTCTTTGAACTTGAACTTTGTATTAATACTCATAGACTCCTTCTGATGTTTCATCAGCAGGAGAGTGGTCCATATTTGACCTACTTAACATATTTTAGGCCAAAGAGTCTTTGAACTTGAACTTGACCTTTCTAAAAATGACCTTTCTGGTCCATATTTGACCTACTTAACATATTTCTGGCCAAGGGCTTATCAAAGGCTAACTTACTATGCATCCTCATAGACTTCTTTTGATGTTACTTCAACCATAGATTAGACCATATTTTACCTTATGAGCACATTTCTGGACAAAGAGTCCTTAATCTTGAATTTTCTATAAATACTCATAGACACCTTCTGATGTTTCATCAGCCAGACAGTGGTCCATATTTGACCTACTTAGCCTTTGAACAGACTTTGGCCAGAAATATGTTAACTTACTTTGCATACTCATAGACTTCTCTTGATGTTACTTCAACCATAGATTAGACCATATTTGACCTTATGAACACATTTCTGGACAAAGAGTCTTTAATCTTGATCTTTCTATGCATAATAATAGACTCTTTCTGAAGTTTCATCAGTAGTTCAAATATGACTTTTTGTACATATATCTTGCCGGAGAATCCTTGTTCTTGATCTTTCTATACATACTATACATTAACTCCTTCTGATGTTTCATCAGCCATAGAGTGGTCCATATTAGACCTACTTAACATATTTCTGTCCAAAGAGTCTTTGAACTTGAACTTTCTATAAATACTCATAGACTCCTTCTGATGTTTCATGAGCCAGAGAGTGGTCCATATTTGACTTCCTTAACATATTTCTGGCCAAGGTCTTATCAAAGGCTAACTTACTATAAATACTCATAGACTTCTTTGGTTTTTTACTTCAACCATAGATTAGACCATATTTGACTTTATGAACACATTTCTGGTCAAAGAATCCTTAATCTTGAACTTTCTATTAATACTCATAGACTCCTTCTGATGTTTTATCAGCAGGAGAGTGGTCCATTTTTGACTTAACAAATGAGCAGATTTCTCAGATTTCTGGACAAAGAGCCCTTAATCTTGAACTTTCTAAACTTAGAGACTTGTTCTGATGTTTCTTCAGCCAAATTTGACCTTTTGAACATATTTTTTTGTCAGTGAATCATTGAACTTGATCTTTCTAAACATTTTCATAGACTTCTTCTAATGTTTCAGCAGCCAGACAGTAGTCCAAACTTGACCTACTGAACATATTTCAGTTACAGTAACATATTTCTGGCCAAAATTTTATCACAGTGTAACTTACTATGTGTTCTCATAGACTTGTTTTAATGCTAAATAAACCATATATTAGTCTACATTTGACCTATTGAACACATTTCTGGCCAAAGAGTCATCTACATTGAACTTTCTAAACATATAGACTTGTTCTGATGTTTCTTCAACCATCCTGTAGTTCAAATTTGACATTTAGAATATATTTAGAACTTTCTATACATACACACACTCTTTTGAATGTTTCATCAGCCAGACAGTAGTCCATATTTGACCTACTGAACATATTTCTGACCAAATAGTCATCAAAATCTAACTTACCATGCAGACTCTTTTGATGTTAAATTATCCATTATATTAGTCCTTATTTGACCTATTCCCCATAAATGGCCAAAGAGTCCTCGATTTTAAACTTTCTAAACATGCTCATAGGCTCCTTATGTTTCTTAACCTTTTGAACAAGTTACTGGCCAAAGTGTCCTTGAACTTGAACTTTTTATACATATAGACTTATGATGTTTTATCAGGCAGACAGTAGTCCAAACTTGACCTACAGAACATATTTTTGGCAAAAGTATCATCAAGGGCTTACTTACTATCCATTTTCATATACTTCTTTTGATGTTACATCAACCATATATGAATCCATATTTGACATATTGAAAACATTTCTGGCCAATGAGTCCTAGAACTTGAACTTTCCAAAGAGTCCTTGAACTTTAACTTAACATACATACTGATGACTCCTTCAGATGTTACATCACCCAGACAAGTTTTCAAATTTGTCATAACGAATATATTTCTGAGTCTTTGATTTGGAACATTTTATATATGCTCAATTTCTATAGACTCCTTCTGATGTTTTAACAGTAGATCAAATATGACTTACAGTAATATGACATATTTCTGGTCAAAGAGTCTTTAAACTTTACCTTTATATACGGTAAATATACTCGGAAATGTGTTCAATAGGTCAAATATGGACTAATATATGGTTGATATAATATCAAAAGAAGTGTATGAGAATGTATAGTAAGATAGCCTTTAATGATTCTTTGGCCAGAAATATGTTCAATAGGTCAAAATGGACTAATGTCTGGTTGATGAAATATCAGAATGAGTCTATGAGTATAGAAAGTTCAAGTTCATGTATAGAAAGTTCAAGTTCAAGTCCAAAGACTCTTTGGCCAGAAAAATGTTCAATAGTTCAAATGTGGACTAATATATGCTTGATGTAACATCAAAAGGAGTCTATGAGAACGCATAGAAAGGTAGCCTTTGATGATTTTGATGATCTGGCCTATTTTGCCAGAAATATATTCGTTAGTTAAAATATGGACTACTGTCTGATTAATGAAATATCAGAATGAGTCTATGAGTATGTATAGAAAGTTCAAGTTCAAGTCCAAAGACTCTATGGCCAGAAAAATGTTTAATAGGTCAAATATGGACTAAAATATGGATGATGTAACATCAAAAGAAGTCTATGAGAATGAATAGTAAGTTAGCCTTTGATGAACTCTTTTGCCAGAAATATGTCCAGTAGGTCAAGTTTAGACTACTGTCTGGCTGATAAAACATATAAAGGAGTCTATGAGTATGTATAGAAAGATCAAGTCCAAGGATTCTCTGGCAAGATATATGAACAAAAAGTCATATTTGAACTACTGAAGAAACATCAGAAGGAGTCTAAGAGTATAATTAGAAAGTTCAAGATTAAGGACTCTTTGTCCCGAAATCTGCTCATAAGGTAAAATATGGTCTAATCTATGGTTGAAGTAACATCAAAAGAAGTCTATGAGTATGCATAGCAAGTTAGCCTTTGATAAGACTTTGGCCAGAAATATGTTAAGTAGGTCAAAAATGGACCACTCTCCTGGTGATAAAACATCAGAAGGAGTCTATGAGTATTTATAGAAAGTTCAAGTTCAAGTTCAAAGACTCTCTGGACAGAAATATGTTAATTAGGTCTAAAATGGACCACTGTCTGGCTGATGAAACATCAGAAGGAGTTAATGAGTATGTATAGAAAGATCAAGTTCAATGATTCTCCGGCAAGATATATGTACAAAAAGTCGTATTTGAACTACTGATGAAACTTCAGAAAGATTCTATGATTATGTACAGAAAGTTCAAGATTAAGGACTCTTTGTCCAGAAATGTTTTCACAAGATCAAATATTGTCTAATATATGGTTGAAGTAATATTAAAAGAAGTCTATGAGTATGCATTGTAAGTTAGCCTTTGAAAAGAATTTGGCCAAAAATATGTTAAGTAGGTCTATTATGGACCACTGTATGGCTGATG
Source organism: Rhinichthys klamathensis goyatoka (assembly GCF_029890125.1). Classification (NCBI taxonomy): domain Eukaryota; kingdom Metazoa; phylum Chordata; class Actinopteri; order Cypriniformes; family Leuciscidae; genus Rhinichthys; species Rhinichthys klamathensis. The sequence goes on from NW_026606705.1 coordinate 8,255,857, forward strand.
AAACATCAGAAGGAGTCAATGACTATGTATAGAAAGATCAAGATTAAGGATTCTCTGGCAAGATATATGTACAAAAAGTCATATTTGAATTACTGATGAAACTTCAGAAAGAGTCTATGAGTATAAAAAGTTCAAGATTAAGGACTCTTTGTCCAGAAATGTGTTCATACGGTCAAATATGGTCTAATCTATGGTTGAAATAACATAAAAAGAAGTCTATGAGTATGCATAGTAAGTTAGCCTTTGAAAAGACTTTGGCCAGAAATATGTTAAGTAGGTCAAATATGGACCACTCTCTGGCTGATGAAATATCAGAAGGAGTCTATGAGTATTTATAGAATGTTCAAGTTCAAAGACTCTTTGGCCTGAAATATGTTAAGTAGGTCAAATATGGACCACTATGGCTGATGAAACATCAGAAGGAGTCTGTGAGTGTTTAAAGAAAGTTCATGGACTTTGAAAATAGGCCAAAAATAGGTTCAAAATATCATATTTGAATTACTGATGAAACATCAGAAGCAGTCTATGAGAATGTATAGCAAGATCAAAATCGAGGACTCTTTGGCCAGAAATGTGTTCAGTAGGTCAAATATGGACCACTGTCTTGCTGAAGAAACATCGGAAGGAGAATATGAGTATTTATAGAAGGTTCAAGTTCAAGTTCAAAGACTCTTTGGCCAGAAATATGTTAAGTAGGTAAAATATGGACCACTCTTTGGCTGATGAAACATCAGAAGGAGTCTATTATTTATTGAAAGTTCAAGTTCAAAGACTCTTTGGCCAGAAATCTGTTTAGTTGGTCAATGATGAAACATCAGAAGGAGTCTCTGAGTATGCATAGAAAGTTAGCCTTTGATAAGACTTTGGCAAGAAATATGTTAAGTATGTCAAATATGGACCACTGTCTGGCTGATGAAATATCAGAAGGAGTCTATGAGTATTTATAGAAAGTTCAAGTTCAAAGACTCTTTGGCCTGAATAACATAGGTCAAATATGGACCACTCTCTTGCTGATGGAACATCAGGAGGAGTCTATGAGTATGTATAGAAATATCAAGTTCAAGGATTCTCTGGCAAGAAAAATTTACATAAAGTCATATTTGAACTACTGATGAAACATCAAAAGGAGTCTGAGTATGTATAAAAGTTCAAGATTAAGGACTCTGTCCAGAAATGTTTTCATAAGATCAAATATTGTCTAATATATGGTTGAAGTAACATCAAAAGAAGTCTATAAGTATAAATAGTAAGTTAGTCTGTGATAAGACTTTGGCCAGAAATATGTTAAGTAGGTCAAAAATGGACCACTCTCCTGCTGATAAAACTTCAGAAAGAGTCTATGATTATGTATAGAAAGTTCAAGATTAAGGACTCTTTGTCCAGAAATGTTTTCATAAGATCAAATATTGTCTAATATATGGTTGAAGTAACATCAAAAGAAGTCTATAAGTATAAATAGTAAGTTAGTCTGTGATAAGACTTTGGCCAGAAATATGTTAAGTAGGTCAAAAATGGACCACTGTCTTGCTGATGAAACACCAGAAGGAGTCTATGAGTATGTATAGAAAGTTCAAGATTAAGGACTCTTTCTCCAGAAATGTGCTCATAAGGTCAAATATGGTCTAATCTATGGTTGAAGTAACATCAAAAGAACTCTATGAGTATGCATAGTAAGTTAGCCTTTGATAAGACCTTGGCCAGAAATATGTTAAGTAGGTCAAATATGGACCACTGTCTGGCTGATGTAACATCAGAAGGAGCCTATGAGTATTTATAGAAAGTTCAAGTTCAAGATCAAAGACTCTTTGGCCAGAAAAATATGTTAAGTGGGTCTAATATTGACCACTGTCTGGCTGATGAAACATGAGAAGGAGTCTATGAGCGTGTATAGAAAGTTCAAGAATAAGGACTCTTTGTCCAGAAATGTGTTCACAAGATCAAATATGGTCTAATATATTGTTGAAGTAACATCAAAAGAAGTCTATAAGTATAATTAGTAGGTTAGCCTTTGATAAGACTTTGGCAAGAAATATGTTAAGTAGGTCAAATATGGACCACTGTCTTGATGATGAAACATCAGAAGGAGTCTATAAGTATAGATAGAAAGTTCAAGATTAAGGACTCTTTGTCCAGAAATGTGTTCATAAGGTCAAATATGGTCTAATCAATGGTTGAAGTAACATCAAAAGAAGTCTATGAGTATGCATAGAAAGTTAGCCTTTGATAAGACTTTGGCAAGAAATATGTTAAGTATGTCAAATATGGACCACTGTCTGGCTGATGAAATATCAGAAGGAGTCTATGAGTATTTATAGAAAGTTCAAGTTCAAAGACTCTTTGGCCTGAAATATGTTAAATAGGTCAAATATGGACCACTCTCTTGCTGATGGAACATCAGGAGGAGTCTATGAGTATGTATAGAAAGATCAAGTTCAAGGATTCTCTGGCAAGAAAAATTTACATAAAGTCATATTTGAACTACTGATGAAACATCAAAAGGAGTCTGAGTATGTATAAAAGTTCAAGATTAAGGACTCTGTCCAGAAATGTTTTCATAGGATCAAATATTGTCTAATATATGGTTGAAGTAACATCAAAAGAAGTCTATAAGTATAAATAGTAAGTTAGTCTGTGATAAGACTTTGGCCAGAAATATGTTAAGTAGGTAAAATATGGACCACTCTTTGGCTGATGAAACATCAGAAGGAGTCTATTATTTATTGAAAGTTCAAGTTCAAACACTCTTTGGCCAGAAATCTGTTTAGTTGGTCAATGATGAAACATCAGAAGGAGTCTCTGAGTATGCATAGAAAGTTAGCCTTTGATAAGACTTTGGCAAGAAATATGTTAAGTATGTCAAATATGGACCACTGTCTGGCTGATGAAATATCAGAAGGAGTCTATGAGTATTTATAGAAAGTTCAAGTTCAAAGACTCTTTGGCCTGAATAACATAGGTCAAATATGGACCACTCTCTTGCTGATGAAATATCAGAAGGAGTCTATGAGTATTTATAGAAAGTTCAAGTTCAAAGACTCTTTGGCCTGAATAACATAGGTCAAATATGGACCACTCTCTTGCTGATGGAACATCAGGAGGAGTCTATGAGTATGTATAGAAATATCAAGTTCAAGGATTCTCTGGCAAGAAAAATTTACATAAAGTCATATTTGAACTACTGATGAAACATCAAAAGGAGTCTGAGTATGTATAAAAGTTCAAGATTAAGGACTCTGTCCAGAAATGTTTTCATAAGATCAAATATTGTCTAATATATGGTTGAAGTAACATCAAAAGAAGTCTATAAGTATAAATAGTAAGTTAGTCTGTGATAAGACTTTGGCCAGAAATATGTTAAGTAGGTCAAATATGGACCACTCTCCTGCTGATAAAACTTCAGAAAGAGTCTATGATTATGTATAGAAAGTTCAAGATTAAGGACTCTTTGTCCAGAAATGTTTTCATAAGATCAAATATTGTCTAATATATGGTTGAAGTAACATCAAAAGAAGTCTATAAGTATAAATAGTAAGTTAGTCTGTGATAAGACTTTGGCCAGAAATATGTTAAGTAGGTCAAAAATGGACCACTGTCTTGCTGATGAAACACCAGAAGGAGTCTATGAGTATGTAAAGAAAGTTCAAGATTAAGGACTCTTTCTCCAGAAATGTGCTCATAAGGTCAAATATGGTCTAATCTATGGTTGAAGTAACATCAAAAGAACTCTATGAGTATGCATAGTAAGTTAGCCTTTGATAAGACCTTGGCCAGAAATATGTTAAGTAGGTCAAATATGGACCACTGTCTGGCTGATGTAACATCAGAAGGAGCCTATGAGTATTTTTAGAAAGTTTAAGTTCAAGTTCAAAGACTCTTTGGACAGAAATATATTAAGGAAGTCAAATATGGACCACTGTCTGGCTGATGAAACATCAGAAGGAGTCTATAAGTATTTATAGAAAGTTCAAGTTCAAGATCAAAGACTCTTTGGCCAAAAATATGTTAAGTGGGTCTAATATTGACCACTGTCTGGCTGATGAAACATGAGAAGGAGTCTATGAGCATGTATAGAAAGTTCAAGAATAAGGACTCTTTGTCCAGAAATGTGTTCACAAGATCAAATATGGTCTAATATATTGTTGAAGTAACATCAAAAGAAGTCTATAAGTATAATTAGTAGGTTAGCCTTTGATAAGACTTTGGCAAGAAATATGTTAAGTAGGTCAAATATGGACCACTGTCTTGATGATGAAACATCAGAAGGAGTCTATAAGTATAGATAGAAAGTTCAAGATTAAGGACTCTTTGTCCAGAAATGTGTTCATAAGGTCAAATATGGTCTAATCAATGGTTGAAGTAACATCAAAAGAAGTCTATGAGTATGCATAGAAAGTTAGCCTTTGATAAGACTTTGGCAAGATATATGTTAAGTATGTCAAATATGGACCACTGTCTGGCTGATGAAATATCAGAAGGAGTCTATGAGTATTTATAGAAAGTTCAAGTTCAAAGACTCTTTGGCCTGAAATATGTTATATAGGTCAAATATGGACCACTCTCTTGCTGATGGAACATCAGGAGGAGTCTATGAGTATGTATAGAAAGATCAAGTTCAAGGATTCTCTGGCAAGAAAAATTTACATAAAGTCATATTTGAACTACTGATGAAACATCAAAAGGAGTCTGAGTATGTATAAAAGTTCAAGATTAAGGACTCTGTCCAGAAATGTTTTCATAAGATCAAATATTGTCTAATATATGGTTGAAGTAACATCAAAAGAAGTCTATAAGTATAAATAGTAAGTTAGTCTGTGATAAGACTTTGGCCAGAAATATGTAAATTAGGTCAAAAATGGACCACTCTCCTGCTGATAAAACTTCAGAAAGAGTCTATGATTATGTATAGAAAGTTCAAGATTAAGGACTCTTTCTCCAGAAATGTGCTCATAAGGTCAAATATGGTCTAATCTATGGTTGAAGTAACATCAAAAGAACTCTATGAGTATGCATAGTAAGTTAGCCTTTGATAAGACCTTGGCCAGAAATATGTTAAGTAGGTCTTATCAAAGGACTTAACATCAGAAGGAGTCAATGAGTATGTTCGGAAAGTTCAAGATCGAGTACTCTTGGGCCATATTTAAAGTAGGTCAGATATGGACTGTCTGGGCGGACTTAACATCAGAAAGAGTCTATGAGGATATGTTTAGTATGGCAAAAAGGGACCTCTGTATATCTGATATCACATCAGAAGGAGTCTATAAGTTTATATTGTTTAAAACCGTTTGACGACCCTCTGACCAGAAATAAGTTCAATAGGTCAGATATGGACTTCTATATGGCCTATGAAGCATCAGAGGGAGTCAATGAGTATGTATAGAAAGTTCGAGATCGAGTACTATTGGGCCAGAAATATGTTCAGTAGGTCAAATATTTCTCTGGCTAATATAACATTATAAGAAGTCAATCTGTATGAATAAATAGTTCATGTTAAAGAACTCTTTGGCCAGAAATATGATCAGTAGGGCAAAACGGGACCTCTGTATGGCTGACTTAACATCAGAAGGAGTCAATGAGTATGTTCGGAAAGTTCAAGATCGAGTACTCTTAGGTAAGAAATATGTTCAGTAGGTCCACGCATTCTCATCCTTTGGCGTCATATAGGTGACGCCATATGACATTTCGTCGAAATCTTACGCACATGGCATCCTTTAGCATCAATATAACACGCACTGTTATGGGTAGGTTTAGGTCTGGGGTAGGGTACGGTTATGACGCCTTGGCATCTGCGTCTCATATTGACGCTAAACGATGCCATGTGCGTCGGATTTAGACGAGCGTCACCTGTATGACGTCTTGAGTTCTGCGTCTCATATTGATGCTAAAGGATGCCATGTGCGTAAGATTTCGACGAAATGTACAAAGCGTCACATGTATGACGCCAAAGGATGAGAAAGGGCTGGTAGGTCACAAATCTGTCTGGCTAATATAACATAATAAGAGGTCATTCTGTATAATAACTTAATGTTAAAGAACTCTTTGGCCAGAAATATGTTCAGTAGGTCAGATATTGACTTCTATATGGCTTATGAAGCACCAAAAGGAGTCAATGAGTATGTATAGAAAGTTCAAGATCGAGTACTCTTTGGCCAGAAATATGTTCAGTAGGTCGGATATTAACTTCTATATGGCTTATGAAGCATCAGAAGTAGTCTATGAGTAGTATAGAAAGTTCAAGATCGAGTACTCTTGGGCCAGAAATATGTTCAGTAGGTCAAATATTTGTCTGGCTAATGTAACATTATAAGAAGTCAATCTGTATGAATAAATAGTTCATGTTAAAGAACTCTTTGGCCAGAAATATGTTCAGTAGGGCAAAACGGGACCTCTGTATGGCTGATATAACATCAGAAGAAGTCTATATATTGTTCAAAATCTTTTGACGACCCTTTGACCAGAAATAATTTAAATAGGTCCGATATTGACTTCTATATGGCCTATGAAGCATCAGAAGGAGTCTATCAGTATGTATAGAAAGTTCAAGATCGAGTACTCTTGGGCCAAAAATATGTTCAGCAGGTCAAATATCTGTCTGGCTAATATAACATTATAAGAAGTCAATCTGTATGTATAGTAACTTAATGTTCAAGGTCTCTATGAACAGAAATGTGTTCAGTGTGTCAAACAAGGACTATTTTATGGCTGACTTAACATCAGAAGGAGTAAATGAGTATGTTCGGAAAGTTCAAGATCGAGTACTCTTTGGCCAGAAATATGTTCAGTAGGTCAGATATTGACTTCTATATGGCTTATGAAGCATCAGAAGGAGTCTATGAATATGTATAGAAAGTTCAAGATCGATACTCTTGGGCCAGAAATATGTTCAGTAGGTCAAATATTTGTTTGGCTAATATAGTGTTATAAGAAGTCAATCTGTATGTATAGTAACTTAATGTTCAAGGACTCTTTGAACAGAAATTAGTTCAGTGTGTCAAACAAGGACTATTTTATGGCTGACTTAACATCAGAAGGAGTCAATGAGTATGTTCGGAAAGTTCAAGATCGAATACTCTGGGGCCATATTTAAAGTAGGTCAGATATGGACTGTCTGGGCGGACTTAACATCAGAAAGAGTCTATGAGGATATGTTTAGTATGGCAAAAAGGGACCTCTGTATAGCTTATATCACATCAGAAGGAGTCTATAAGTTTATATTGTTTAAAACCGTTTGACGACCCTTTGACCAGAAATAAGTTCAATAGGTCAGATATGGACTTCTATATGGCCTCTGAAGCATCAGAGGGAGTCAATGAGTATGTATAGAAAGTTCAAGATCGAGTACTCTTGGGTAAGAAATATGTTCAGTAGGTCACATATCTGTCTGGCTAATATAACATAATAAGAGGTAATTCTGTGTAATAACTTAATGTTAAAGAACTCTTTGGCCAGAAATATGTTCAGTAGGTCAGATATTGACTTCTATATGGCTTATGAAGCATCAGAAGCAGTCTCTATGTGTATATATAGAAAGTTCAAGATTGAGTATTCTTGGACCAGAAATATGTTTAGTAGGTCAAATATTGACTTCTATATGCTTATGAAGCATCAGGAGTCTATCAGTATGTATAGAAAGTTCAAGATCGAGTACTCTTGGGCCAAAAATATGTTCAGCAGGTCAAATATCTGTCTGGCTAATATAACATTATAAGAAGCCAATCTGTATGTATAGTAACTTAATATTCCAGGACTCTTTGAACTAAAATGTGTTCATTGTGTCAAATAAGGACTATTGTATGGCTGACTTAACATCAGAAGGAGTCAATGAGTATGTTCGGAAAGTTCAAGATCGAATACTCTGGGGCCATATTTAAAGTAGGTCAGATATGGACTGTCTGGGCGGACTTAACATCAGAAAGAGTCTATGAGGATATGTTTAGTATGGCAAAAAGGGACATCTGTATAGCTGATATCACATCAGAAGGAGTCTATAAGTTTATATTGTTTCGGAGAGTCTACAAGCTTAAATTGTTTAAAACCGGTTGATTAGTTCAGTGTGTCAAACAAGGACTATTTTATGGCTGACTTAACATCAGAAGGAGTAAATGAGTATGTTCGGAAAGTTCAAGATCGAGTACTCTTGGGCCATATTTAAAGTAGGTCAGATATGGACTGTCTGGGCGGACTTAACATCAGAAAGAGTCTATGAGGATATGTTCAGTATGGCAAAAAGGGACCTCTGTATAGCTGATATCACATCAGAAGGAGTCTACAAGCTTAAATTGTTTAAAACCGGTTGACGACCCTTTGACCAGAAATAAGTTCAATAGGTCAGATATGGACTTCTATATGGCCTATGAAGCATCAGAGGGAGTCAATGAGTATTTATAGAAAGTTCAAGATCGAGTACTCTTTGGCCAGAAATATGTTCAGTAGGTCAAATATTGACTTCTATATGGCTTATGAAGCATCAGAAGGAGTCTATGAGTATGTATAGAAAGTTCAAGATCGAGTAATCTTGGGCCAGAAATATGTTTACTAGGTCACATATATGTCTGGCTAATATAACATAATAAGAGGTCATTCTGTATAATAACTTAGTTAAAGAACTCTTTGGCCAGAAATATGTTCAATAGGTCAGATATTGACTTATATGGCTTATGAAGCATGAGAAGGAGTCTATGAGTATGTATAGAAAGTTCAAGATCGAGTACTCTTGGGCCAGAAATATGTTTACTAGGTCACATATCTGTCTGGCTAATATAACATAATAAGAGGTCATTCTGTATAATCACTTAATGTTACAGAACTCTTTGGCCAGAAATATGTTCAGTAGGTCAGATATTGACTTCTATATGGCTTATGAAGCATCAGAAGGAGTCTATGAGTATGTATAGAAAGTTCAAGATCGTGTACTCTTGGGCCAGAAATATGTTCAGTAGGTCAAATATTTGTTTGGCTAATATAACGTTATAAGAAGTCAATCTGTATGTATAGTAACTTAATGTTCAAGGACTCTTTGAACAGAAATTAGTTCAGTGTGTCAAACAAGGACTATTTTATGTTTTCAATGCACACAAGAATGATAGTTGTTCTATGCAGTGTAATAAGCACGCATATTGTGTTATCCGAAGGCGAATTTTATGTATTTTATGCACAATGGAAGTTGCAGTGCAATGCAGCAAAGCATAAGTTGTATCTCTTCAGTGCACAATGAAATAAGTTAGCTTTTGCATGCAAATAAATGCACAACAGTGCATGTGTTTATATCGTGCATGCACTGCAATGAAACATCACTTATGTCATGTGCTAATTCTTCAATGCACAGGGGAATGAGTTCTGTATAAGTTGCAATGCAACTCATATGCAATGCAGTATCTCTTAATTTCAAAATAAAACAAATTAGTTATTTTATGCAATACTATGAAAGATAGTATTGAATGTTTTTCACTTCACAACGAATTCAGTTAGATTGGGTATGTTCAAAGAAACAGTGCATATGTTATATCTTCTATGCAAAACAGAATGAGTTTAGTTCTTTATGCATTGCTATAAAAAAGCACGCATATTGTGCTATCATAAGTGGTAACTCAACATGCGTAAAGAATGCACAACGGAATAAGTTAGTTATGTATACAGTTTAGTGAAACAGGTCACATGTTATATCTTTAATGCACAACTGAAAACGTTAGCTTTTGCATGCAAATAAATGCACAACGGATTTATTTATATCGTACATGCAATGCAATGCAATATCACATATGTCATGTGCTACTTCTTCAATGCACAAGGGAATTAATTACTTCTGTATGCGTTGCAATGCAACAGCTCATGTGGTATGCGATATCTCTTCATTGCACAGCGAAATAAGTTAGACTAAGTATAACTCTAAACGTCATATGTGCAAGAGCACATATTGTGTTATCTCTTCAATGAACAGCAAAATTAGTTAGTTAGTTGTTTTATGCATTGGAATGCAAAAGCATGCATGTTGTTAAGTTTTCGGATGTCAACACGCGTGCTTTTGCATTCCAATGCATACATCACCTTACTCATTTTGCTGTTTATTGGAGAGATTACATATTTGTCGTTGCATTGCATTGCAAGATCTAAATTACTCTGAAGAAGCACAACAGAAGATTGACTAATTCAGTTATTGTATATGAACGGAATAAGTTAGTTTATTGTATACAGTTCAATGAAACAGACCATGTCAGTCAGTAAATTCAGGTCCTATATGCAGTGCTATGCAACAAGCACATATGTTGTATCTCTCCAATGCACAATGAAAACGTTAGCTTTTGAATGCAAATAAATGCACAACGGATTAATTTATATCGTACATGCAAGGCAATATCACATATGTCATGTGCTACTTCTTCAATGCACAAGGGAATTAATGACTTCTGTATGCGTTGCAATGCAACAGCTCATGTGGTATGCGATATCTCTTCATTGCACAGCGAAATAAGTTAGACTAAGTATAACTCTATAACTTCATATGTGCAAGAGCACATATTGTGTGTTATCTCTTCAATGAACAGCAAAATTAGTTAGTTGTTTTATGCATTGGAATGCAAAAGCACGCGTGTTGACATCCGAAGGCTTAACAACATGCATGCTTTTGCTTTCCAATGCATAAAACAACTAACTAATTTTGCTGTTCATTGAAGAGATAACACACAATATGTGCTCTTCCACATATGAAGTTATAGAGCTATACTTAGTCTAACTTATTTCACTGTGCAATGAAGAGATATCGCATACCACATGAGCTGTTGCATTGCAACGCATACAGAAGTCATTAATTCCCTTGTGCATTGAAGAAGTAGCACATGACATATGTGATATTGCCTTGCATGTACGATATAAATTAATCCGTTGTGCATTTATTTGCATTCAAAAGCTAACGTTTTCATTGTGCATTGGAGAGATACAACTTATGTGCTTGTTGCATAGCGCTGCATATAGGACCTGAATTTACTGACTGACATGGTCTGTTTCATTGAACTGTATACAATAAACTAACTTATTCCGTTCATATACAATAACTGAATTAGTCAATCTTCTGTTGTGCTTCTTCAGAGTAATTTAGATCTTGCAATGCAATGCAACGACAAATATGTAATCTCTCCAATAAACAGCAAAACGAGTAAGGTGATGTATGCATTGGAATGCAAAGGCACGCATGTTGACATCCGAAAACTTAACAACATGCATGCTTTTGCATTCCAATGCATAAAACAACTAACTAACTAATTTTGCTGTTCATTGAAGAGATAACACAATATGTGCTCTTGCACATATGACGTTATAGAGTTATACTTAGTCTAACTTATTTCGCTGTGCAATGAAGAGATATCGTGAATGAAGAGACATGTTGTGTTACCCTCCTTCGGATGTCACAACCCGCGTGCTTTTTGCATTCCAATGCATACAACATCTAACTCATTTTGCTGTTCATTGAAGAGAATACATGCATTGCATTAAAAGATCTAACTTTGAAGAATACACAACCGAAGATTGAATAATTCACAATAGAATAAGTAAGTTACTGTATACAGTTCAATGAAACCGACCATGTCACTACTGTGATTCTTCAAAGTCAGTAAATTCAGGTAATGTATGCCGCGATACATATGTTGTATCTCTTCAATGCACAATAAAATAAGTTAGCTTGTGCAAGCAAATAAATGCACAACGTATTCATTTATATCGTGCATGCAATGCAATATCACATATATCCTGTACTACTTCTTCAATGCACAAGGGAATTAATTACTTCTGTATGCGTTGTTATACAACCGCGATATCTCTTCATTGCACAGCGAAATAAGTTAGACTAAGTATACTCTATAACTTAATATTATGCACATATTGTGTGTTATTTCTTCAATGCACAGCAAAATTAGTTAGTTGCATGCATGTTGTTAAGCCTTCGGATGTCAACACACGTGCTTTTGCATTCCAATGCATACATCATCTTAATCATTTTGCTGTCCATTGAAGAGAATACATGTGTGCTGTTGCATTGCATTATAATATCCAACTTTGAAGATGGCCAACCAAAGATTGAATAATTCACAACAGAATAGTTAGTTATTGTACACAGTTCAATGAAACAGACCATGTCACTACTGTGATTCTTCAACGCACAAAGTCAGTAAATTCAGGTCATGTATGCAGCGCTATTCAACAAGCACATATGTTGTATTTCTTCAATGCACAATGAAATAAGTTAGATTTTGCATGCAAATAAATGCATAACGGATTCATTTATCTCGTGCAATGAAACATTACATACCGGCATGTCATGTGCTACTTCTTCAATGCACATGGGAATAAATTAGTTCTTTATGCGTTGCGATGCAACCACTCATATGTAATGCAATATCTCTTCATTGCAAAACGAAATAAGTGAATGCTATGAAAGATAGCATATTTAATGTATTATACTTTACTGCACGATGAATTCAGTAAGTTTTTAGATTAAGTTTTAGTTTTAAATTTTAAGATTATGTTCAATGAATCCGTGCTTATGTTATCTTAATGCACAACCGAAAAGTATAGTTCTTGTGTGCATTGCTGTGCAAGCAGCACAGATGGTTTATCTCCAATACACATAGTATAATAGATATTACAATGCAATGCAACAAACACACGTAATCTCTTCAATGAACAGCAAAATTAGTTAGTTGTTTTATGCATTTATCCTTGAATATATTTCTGGCCAAAAGAGTCCTCTACCTTTAACTTTTTAAACATAAAGACATGTTCTGATGTTAATTCAGTAGTTCAAATTTGATCTTTTGAATATAAATCTGGCCAGAGAGTTCTTGAACTTGATCTTTCTACACATGCTCACAGAGTGCTTCTGACGTTTCATCAGCCATACAGTGGTCCATATTTGACCTACTTAACATATTTCTGGCCAAAGAGTCTTTGAACTTGAACTTTGTATTAATACTCATAGACTCCTTCTGATGTTTCATCAGCAGGAGAGTGGTCCATATTTGACCTACTTAACATATTTTAGGCCAAAGAGTCTTTGAACTTGAACTTGACCTTTCTAAAAATGACCTTTCTGGTCCATATTTGACCTACTTAACATATTTCTGGCCAAGGGCTTATCAAAGGCTAACTTACTATGCATCCTCATAGACTTCTTTTGATGTTACTTCAACCATAGATTAGACCATATTTTACCTTATGAGCACATTTCTGGACAAAGAGTCCTTAATCTTGAACTTTCTATAAATACTCATAGACACCTTCTGATGTTTCATCAGCCAGACAGTGTATTTGACCTACTTAGCCTTTGAACAGACTTTGGCCAGAAATATGTTAACTTACTTTGCATACTCATAGACTTCTCTTGATGTTACTTCAACCATAGATTAGACCATATTTGACCTTATGAACACATTTCTGGACAAAGAGTCTTTAATCTTGATCTCTCTATGCATAATAATAGACTCTTTCTGAAGTTTCATCAGTAGTTCAAATATGACTTTTTGTACATATAACTTGCCGGAGAATCCTTGTTCTTGATCTTTCTATACATACTAAACATTAACTCCTTCTGATGTTTCATCAGCCATAGAGTGGTCCATATTAGATCTACTTAACATATTTCTGTCCAAAGAGTCTTTGAACTTGAACTTGACCTTTCTATAAATACTCATAGACTCCTTCTGATGTTTCATCAGCCAGACAGTGGTTCATGCTTAACATATTTAACATTTAACAGTGGACCACCTACTTAACATATTTCTGGCCAAGGTCTTATCAAAGGCTAACTTACTATGCATACTCATAGACTTCTTGTGATGTTACTTCAACCATAGATTAGACCATATTTGACCTTATGAGCACATTTCTGGACAAAGAGTCCTTAATCTTGAACTTTCTATAAATACTCATAGACACCTTCTGATGTTTCGTCAGCCAGACAGTGGTCCATATTTGACCTACTTAGCCTTTGAACAGACTTTGGCCAGAAATATGTTAACTTACTATGCATACTCATAGACTTCTTTTGATGTTACTTCAACCATAGATTAGACCATATTTGACCTTATGAACACATTTCTGGACAAAGAGACTTTAATTTTGATCTTTCTATGCATAATAATAGCCTCTTTCTGAAGTTTCATCAGTAGTTCAAATATGACTTTTTGTACATATATCTTGCCGGAGAATCCTTGTTCTTGATCTTTCTATACATACTATACATTAACTCCTTCTGATGTTTCATCAGCCATGGAGTGGTCCATATTAGACCTACTTAACATATTTCTGTCCAAAGAGTCTTTGAACTTGAACTTTCTTTAAATACTCATAGACTCCTTCTGATGTTTCATGAGCCAGAGAGTGGTCCATATTTGACTTCCTTAACATATTTCTGGCCAAGGTCTTATCAAAGGCTAACTTACTATAAATACTCATAGACTTCTTTGGTTTTTTACTTCAACCATAGATTAGACCATATTTGACTTTATGAACACATTTCTGGTCAAAGAATCCTTAATCTTGAACTTTCTATTAATACTCATAGACTCCTTCTGATGTTTTATCAGCAGGAGAGTGGTCCATTTTTGACTTAACAAATGAGCAGATTTCTCAGATTTCTGGACAAAGAGCCCTTAATCTTGAACTTTCTAAACTTAGAGACTTGTTCTGATGTTTCTTCAGCCAAATTTGACCTTTTGAACATATTTTTTTGTCAGTGAATCATTGAACTTGATCTTTCTAAACATTTTCATAGACTTCTTCTAATGTTTCAGCAGCCAGACAGTAGTCCAAACTTGACCTACTGAACATATTTCAGTTACAGTAACATATTTCTGGCCAAAATTTTATCACAGTGTAACTTACTATGTGTTCTCATAGACTTGTTTTAATGCTAAATAAACCATATATTAGTCTACATTTGACCTATTGAACACATTTCTGGCCAAAGAGTCATCTACATTGAACTTTCTAAACATATAGACTTGTTCTGATGTTTCTTCAACCATCCTGTAGTTCAAATTTGACATTTAGAATATATTTAGAACTTTCTATATATACACCACACTCTTTTGAATGTTTCATCAGCCAGACAGTAGTCCATATTTGACCTTCTGAACATATTTCTGACCAAATAGTCATCAAAATCTAACTTACCATGCAGACTCTTTGATGTTAAATTATCCATTATATTAGTCCTTATTTGACCTATTCCCCATAAATGGCCAAAGAGTCCTCGATTTTAAACTTTCTAAACATGCTCATAGGCTCCTTATGTTTCTTAACCTTTTGAACAAGTTACTGGCCAAAGTGTCCTTGAACTTGAACTTTTTATACATATAGACTTATGATGTTTTATCAGGCAGACAGTAGTCCAAACTTGACCTACAGAACATATTTTTGGCAAAAGTATCATCAAGGGCTTACTTACTATCCATTTTCATATACTTCTTTTGATGTTACATCAACCATATATGAATCCATATTTGACATATTGAAAACATTTCTGGCCAATGAGTCCTAGAACTTGAACTTTCCAAAGAGTCCTTGAACTTTAACTTAACATACATACTGATGACTCCTTCAGATGTTACATCACCCAGACAAGTTTTCAAATTTGTCATAACGAATATATTTCTGAGTCTTTGATTTGGAACATTTTATATATGCTCAATTTCTATAGACTCCTTCTGATGTTTCAACAGTAGATCAAATATGACTTACAGTAATATGACATATTTCTGGTCAAAGAGTCTTTAAACTTTACCTTTATATACGGTAAATATACTCGGAAATGTGTTCAATAGGTCAAATATGGACTAATATATGGTTGATATAATATCAAAAGAAGTCTATGAGAATGTATAGTAAGATAGCCTTTAATGATTCTTTGGCCAGAAATATGTTCAATAGGTCAAAATGGACTAATGTCTGGTTGATGAAATATCAGAATGAGTCTATGAGTATAGAAAGTTCAAGTTCATGTATAGAAAGTTCAAGTTCAAGTCCAAAGACTCTTTGGCCAGAAAAATGTTCAATAGTTCAAATGTGGACTAATATATGCTTGATGTAACATCAAAAGGAGTCTATGAGAACGCATAGAATGGTAGCCTTTGATGATTTTGATGATCTGGCTTATTTTGCCAGAAATATATTCGTTAGTTAAAATATGGACTACTGTCTGACTAATGAAATATCAGAATGAGTCTATGAGTATGTATAGAAAGTTCAAGTTCAAGTCCAAAGACTCTATGGCCAGAAAAATGTTTAATAGGTCAAATATGGACTAAAATATGGATGATGTAACATCAAAAGAAGTCTATGAGAATGAATAGTAAGTTAGCCTTTGATGAACTCTTTTGCCAGAAATATGTCCAGTAGGTCAAGTTTAGACTACTGTCTGGCTGATAAAACATATAAAGGAGTCTATGAGTATGTATAGAAAGATCAAGTCCAAGGATTCTCTGGCAAGATATATGAACAAAAAGTCATATTTGAACTACTGAAGAAACATCAGAAGGAGTCTAAGAGTATAATTAGAAAGTTCAAGATTAAGGACTCTTTGTCCCGAAATCTGCTCATAAGGTAAAATATGGTCTAATCTATGGTTGAAGTAACATCAAAAGAAGTCTATGAGTATGCATCGCAAGTTAGCCTTTGATAAGACTTTGGCCAGAAATATGTTAAGTAGGTCAAAAATGGACCACTCTCCTGGTGATAAAACATCAGAAGGAGTCTAATGAGTATTTATAGAAAGTTCAAGTTCAAGTTCAAAGACTCTTTGGACAGAAATATGTTAATTAGGTCTAAAATGGACCACTGTCTGGCTGATGAAACATCAGAAGGAGTTAATGAGTATGTATAGAAAGATCAAGTTCAATGATTCTCCGGCAAGATATATGTACAAAAAGTCGTATTTGAACTACTGATGAAACTTCAGAAAGATTCTATGATTATGTACAGAAAGTTCAAGATTAAGGACTCTTTGTCCAGAAATGTGTTCATAAGGTCAAATATGTCTAATCTATGGTTGAAGTAATATTAAAAGAAGTCTATGAGTATGCATTGTAAGTTAGCCTTTGAAAAGAATTTGGCCAAAAATATGTTAAGTAGGTCTATTATGGACCATTGTATGGCTGATGAAACATCAGAAGGAGTCAATGACTATGTATAGAAAGATCAAGATTAAGGATTCTCTGGCAAGATATATGTACAAAAAGTCATATTTGAATTACTGATGAAACTTCAGAAAGAGTCTATGAGTATAGAAAGTTCAAGATTAAGGACTCTTTGTCCAGAAATGTGTTCATACGGTCAAATATGGTCTAATCTATGGTTGAAATAACATAAAAAGAAGTCTATGAGTATGCATAGTAAGTTAGCCTTTGAAAAGACTTTGGCCAGAAATGTGTTAAGTAGGTCAAATATGGACCACTCTCTGGCTGATGAAATATCAGAAGGAGTCTATGAGTATTTATAGAATGTTCAAGTTCAAAGACTCTTTGGCCTGAAATATGTTAAGTAGGTCAAATATGGACCACTATGGCTGATGAAACATCAGAAGGAGTCTGTGAGTGTTTAAAGAAAGTTCATGGACTTTGAAAATAGGCCAAAAATAGGTTCAAAATATCATATTTGAATTACTGATGAAACATCAGAAGGAGTCTATGAGAATGTATAGCAAGATCAAAATCGAGGACTCTTTGGCCAGAAATGTGTTCAGTAGGTCAAATATGGACCACTGTCTTGCTGAAGAAACATCGGAAGGAGAATATGAGTATTTATAGAAGGTTCAAGTTCAAGTTCAAAGACTCTTTGGCCAGAAATATGTTAAGTAGGTAAAATATGGACCACTCTTTGGCTGATGAAACATCAGAAGGAGTCTATTATTTATTGAAACTTCAAGTTCAAAGACTCTTTGGCCAGAAATCTGTTTAGTTGGTCAATGATGAAACATCAGAAGGAGTCTCTGAGTATGCATAGAAAGTTAGCCTTTGATAAGACTTTGGCAAGAAATATGTTAAGTATGTCAAATATGGACCACTGTCTGGCTGATGAAATATCAGAAGGAGTCTATGAGTATTTATAGAAAGTTCAAGTTCAAAGACTCTTTGGCCTGAATAACATAGGTCAAATATGGACCACTCTCTTGCTGATGGAACATCAGGAGGAGTCTATGAGTATGTATAGAAATATCAAGTTCAAGGATTCTCTGGCAAGAAAAATTTACATAAAGTCATATTTGAACTACTGATGAAACATCAAAAGGAGTCTGAGTATGTATAAAAGTTCAAGATTAAGGACTCTGTCCAGAAATGTTTTCATAAGATCAAATATTGTCTAATATATGGTTGAAGTAACATCAAAAGAAGTCTATAAGTATAAATAGTAAGTTAGTCTGTGATAAGACTTTGGCCAGAAATATGTTAAGTAGGTCAAAAATGGACCACTCTCCTGCTGATAAAACTTCAGAAAGAGTCTATGATTATGTATAGAAAGTTCAAGATTAAGGACTCTTTGTCCAGAAATGTTTTCATAAGATCAAATATTGTCTAATATATGGTTGAAGTAACATCAAAAGAAGTCTATAAGTATAAATAGTAAGTTAGTCTGTGATAAGACTTTGGCCAGAAATATGTTAAGTAGGTCAAAAATGGACCACTGTCTTGCTGATGAAACACCAGAAGGAGTCTATGAGTATGTATAGAAAGTTCAAGATTAAGGACTCTTTCTCCAGAAATGTGCTCATAAGGTCAAATATGGTCTAATCTATGGTTGAAGTAACATCAAAAGAACTCTATGAGTATGCATAGTAAGTTAGCCTTTGATAAGACCTTGGCCAGAAATATGTTAAGTAGGTCAAATATGGACCACTGTCTGGCTGATGTAACATCAGAAGGAGCCTATGAGTATTTTTAGAAAGTTTAAGTTCAAGTTCCAAGACTCTTTGGACAGAAATATGTTAAGGAAGTCAAATATGGACCACTGTCTGGCTGATGAAACATCAGAAGGAGTCTATGAGTATTTATAGAAAGTTCAAGTTCAAGATCAAAGACTCTTTGGCCAGAAAAATATGTTAAGTGGGTCTAATATTGACCACTGTCTGGCTGATGAAACATGAGAAGGAGTCTATGAGCGTGTATAGAAAGTTCAAGAATAAGGACTCTTTGTCCAGAAATGTGTTCACAAGATCAAATATGGTCTAATATATTGTTGAAGTAACATCAAAAGAAGTCTATAAGTATAATTAGTAGGTTAGCCTTTGATAAGACTTTGGCAAGAAATATGTTAAGTAGGTCAAATATGGACCACTGTCTTGATGATGAAACATCAGAAGGAGTCTATAAGTATAGACAGAAAGTTCAAGATTAAGGACTCTTTGTCCAGAAATGTGTTCATAAGGTCAAATATGGTCTAATCAATGGTTGAAGTAACATCAAAAGAAGTCTATGAGTATGCATAGAAAGTTAGCCTTTGATAAGACTTTGGCAAGAAATATGTTAAGTATGTCAAATATGGACCTATCACATATATCCTGTACTACTTCTTCAATGCACAAGGGAATTAATTACTTCTGTATGCGTTGTTATACAACCGCGATATCTCTTCATTGCACAGCGAAATAAGTTAGACTAAGTATACTCTATAACTTAATATTATGCACATATTGTGTGTTATTTCTTCAATGCACAGCAAAATTAGTTAGTTGCATGCATGTTGTTAAGCCTTCGGATGTCAACACACGTGCTTTTGCATTCCAATGCATACATCATCTTAATCATTTTGCTGTCCATTGAAGAGAATACATGTGTGCTGTTGCATTGCATTATAATATCCAACTTTGAAGATGGCCAACCAAAGATTGAATAATTCACAACAGAATAGTTAGTTATTGTACACAGTTCAATGAAACAGACCATGTCACTACTGTGATTCTTCAACGCACAAAGTCAGTAAATTCAGGTCATGTATGCAGCGCTATTCAACAAGCACATATGTTGTATTTCTTCAATGCACAATGAAATAAGTTAGATTTTGCATGCAAATAAATGCATAACGGATTCATTTATCTCGTGCAATGAAACATTACATACCGGCATGTCATGTGCTACTTCTTCAATGCACATGGGAATAAATTAGTTCTTTATGCGTTGCGATGCAACCACTCATATGTAATGCAATATCTCTTCATTGCAAAACGAAATAAGTGAATGCTATGAAAGATAGCATATTTAATGTATTATACTTTACTGCACGATGAATTCAGTAAGTTTTTAGATTAAGTTTTAGTTTTAAATTTTAAGATTGTTCAATGAATCCGTGCTTATGTTATCTTAATGCACAACCGAAAAGTATAGTTCTTGTGTGCATTGCTGTGCAAGCAGCACAGATGGTTTATCTCCAATACACATAGTATAATAGATATTACAATGCAATGCAACAAACACACGTAATCTCTTCAATGAACAGCAAAATTAGTTAGTTGTTTTATGCATTTATCCTTGAATATATTTCTGGCCAAAAGAGTCCTCTACCTTTAACTTTTTAAACATAAAGACATGTTCTGATGTTAATTCAGTAGTTCAAATTTGATCTTTTGAATATAAATCTGGCCAGAGAGTTCTTGAACTTGATCTTTCTACACATGCTCACAGAGTGCTTCTGACGTTTCATCAGCCATACAGTGGTCCATATTTGACCTACTTAACATATTTCTGGCCAAAGAGTCTTTGAACTTGAACTTTGTATTAATACTCATAGACTCCTTCTGATGTTTCATCAGCAGGAGAGTGGTCCATATTTGACCTACTTAACATATTTTAGGCCAAAGAGTCTTTGAACTTGAACTTGACCTTTCTAAAAATGACCTTTCTGGTCCATATTTGACCTACTTAACATATTTCTGGCCAAGGGCTTATCAAAGGCTAACTTACTATGCATCCTCATAGACTTCTTTTGATGTTACTTCAACCATAGATTAGACCATATTTTACCTTATGAGCACATTTCTGGACAAAGAGTCCTTAATCTTGAACTTTCTATAAATACTCATAGACACCTTCTGATGTTTCATCAGCCAGACAGTGTATTTGACCTACTTAGCCTTTGAACAGACTTTGGCCAGAAATATGTTAACTTACTTTGCATACTCATAGACTTCTCTTGATGTTACTTCAACCATAGATTAGACCATATTTGACCTTATGAACACATTTCTGGACAAAGAGTCTTTAATCTTGATCTCTCTATGCATAATAATAGACTCTTTCTGAAGTTTCATCAGTAGTTCAAATATGACTTTTTGTACATATAACTTGCCGGAGAATCCTTGTTCTTGATCTTTCTATACATACTAAACATTAACTCCTTCTGATGTTTCATCAGCCATAGAGTGGTCCATATTAGATCTACTTAACATATTTCTGTCCAAAGAGTCTTTGAACTTGAACTTGACCTTTCTATAAATACTCATAGACTCCTTCTGATGTTTCATCAGCCAGACAGTGGTTCATGCTTAACATATTTAACATTTAACAGTGGACCACCTACTTAACATATTTCTGGCCAAGGTCTTATCAAAGGCTAACTTACTATGCATACTCATAGACTTCTTGTGATGTTACTTCAACCATAGATTAGACCATATTTGACCTTATGAGCACATTTCTGGACAAAGAGTCCTTAATCTTGAACTTTCTATAAATACTCATAGACACCTTCTGATGTTTCGTCAGCCAGACAGTGGTCCATATTTGACCTACTTAGCCTTTGAACAGACTTTGGCCAGAAATATGTTAACTTACTATGCATACTCATAGACTTCTTTTGATGTTACTTCAACCATAGATTAGACCATATTTGACCTTATGAACACATTTCTGGACAAAGAGACTTTAATTTTGATCTTTCTATGCATAATAATAGCCTCTTTCTGAAGTTTCATCAGTAGTTCAAATATGACTTTTTGTACATATATCTTGCCGGAGAATCCTTGTTCTTGATCTTTCTATACATACTATACATTAACTCCTTCTGATGTTTCATCAGCCATGGAGTGGTCCATATTAGACCTACTTAACATATTTCTGTCCAAAGAGTCTTTGAACTTGAACTTTCTTTAAATACTCATAGACTCCTTCTGATGTTTCATGAGCCAGAGAGTGGTCCATATTTGACTTCCTTAACATATTTCTGGCCAAGGTCTTATCAAAGGCTAACTTACTATAAATACTCATAGACTTCTTTGGTTTTTTACTTCAACCATAGATTAGACCATATTTGACTTTATGAACACATTTCTGGTCAAAGAATCCTTAATCTTGAACTTTCTATTAATACTCATAGACTCCTTCTGATGTTTTATCAGCAGGAGAGTGGTCCATTTTTGACTTAACAAATGAGCAGATTTCTCAGATTTCTGGACAAAGAGCCCTTAATCTTGAACTTTCTAAACTTAGAGACTTGTTCTGATGTTTCTTCAGCCAAATTTGACCTTTTGAACATATTTTTTTGTCAGTGAATCATTGAACTTGATCTTTCTAAACATTTTCATAGACTTCTTCTAATGTTTCAGCAGCCAGACAGTAGTCCAAACTTGACCTACTGAACATATTTCAGTTACAGTAACATATTTCTGGCCAAAATTTTATCACAGTGTAACTTACTATGTGTTCTCATAGACTTGTTTTAATGCTAAATAAACCATATATTAGTCTACATTTGACCTATTGAACACATTTCTGGCCAAAGAGTCATCTACATTGAACTTTCTAAACATATAGACTTGTTCTGATGTTTCTTCAACCATCCTGTAGTTCAAATTTGACATTTAGAATATATTTAGAACTTTCTATATATACACCACACTCTTTTGAATGTTTCATCAGCCAGACAGTAGTCCATATTTGACCTTCTGAACATATTTCTGACCAAATAGTCATCAAAATCTAACTTACCATGCAGACTCTTTGATGTTAAATTATCCATTATATTAGTCCTTATTTGACCTATTCCCCATAAATGGCCAAAGAGTCCTCGATTTTAAACTTTCTAAACATGCTCATAGGCTCCTTATGTTTCTTAACCTTTTGAACAAGTTACTGGCCAAAGTGTCCTTGAACTTGAACTTTTTATACATATAGACTTATGATGTTTTATCAGGCAGACAGTAGTCCAAACTTGACCTACAGAACATATTTTTGGCAAAAGTATCATCAAGGGCTTACTTACTATCCATTTTCATATACTTCTTTTGATGTTACATCAACCATATATGAATCCATATTTGACATATTGAAAACATTTCTGGCCAATGAGTCCTAGAACTTGAACTTTCCAAAGAGTCCTTGAACTTTAACTTAACATACATACTGATGACTCCTTCAGATGTTACATCACCCAGACAAGTTTTCAAATTTGTCATAACGAATATATTTCTGAGTCTTTGATTTGGAACATTTTATATATGCTCAATTTCTATAGACTCCTTCTGATGTTTCAACAGTAGATCAAATATGACTTACAGTAATATGACATATTTCTGGTCAAAGAGTCTTTAAACTTTACCTTTATATACGGTAAATATACTCGGAAATGTGTTCAATAGGTCAAATATGGACTAATATATGGTTGATATAATATCAAAAGAAGTCTATGAGAATGTATAGTAAGATAGCCTTTAATGATTCTTTGGCCAGAAATATGTTCAATAGGTCAAAATGGACTAATGTCTGGTTGATGAAATATCAGAATGAGTCTATGAGTATAGAAAGTTCAAGTTCATGTATAGAAAGTTCAAGTTCAAGTCCAAAGACTCTTTGGCCAGAAAAATGTTCAATAGTTCAAATGTGGACTAATATATGCTTGATGTAACATCAAAAGGAGTCTATGAGAACGCATAGAATGGTAGCCTTTGATGATTTTGATGATCTGGCTTATTTTGCCAGAAATATATTCGTTAGTTAAAATATGGACTACTGTCTGACTAATGAAATATCAGAATGAGTCTATGAGTATGTATAGAAAGTTCAAGTTCAAGTCCAAAGACTCTATGGCCAGAAAAATGTTTAATAGGTCAAATATGGACTAAAATATGGATGATGTAACATCAAAAGAAGTCTATGAGAATGAATAGTAAGTTAGCCTTTGATGAACTCTTTTGCCAGAAATATGTCCAGTAGGTCAAGTTTAGACTACTGTCTGGCTGATAAAACATATAAAGGAGTCTATGAGTATGTATAGAAAGATCAAGTCCAAGGATTCTCTGGCAAGATATATGAACAAAAAGTCATATTTGAACTACTGAAGAAACATCAGAAGGAGTCTAAGAGTATAATTAGAAAGTTCAAGATTAAGGACTCTTTGTCCCGAAATCTGCTCATAAGGTAAAATATGGTCTAATCTATGGTTGAAGTAACATCAAAAGAAGTCTATGAGTATGCATCGCAAGTTAGCCTTTGATAAGACTTTGGCCAGAAATATGTTAAGTAGGTCAAAAATGGACCACTCTCCTGGTGATAAAACATCAGAAGGAGTCTAATGAGTATTTATAGAAAGTTCAAGTTCAAGTTCAAAGACTCTTTGGACAGAAATATGTTAATTAGGTCTAAAATGGACCACTGTCTGGCTGATGAAACATCAGAAGGAGTTAATGAGTATGTATAGAAAGATCAAGTTCAATGATTCTCCGGCAAGATATATGTACAAAAAGTCGTATTTGAACTACTGATGAAACTTCAGAAAGATTCTATGATTATGTACAGAAAGTTCAAGATTAAGGACTCTTTGTCCAGAAATGTGTTCATACGGTCAAATATGGTCTAATCTATGGTTGAAATAACATAAAAAGAAGTCTATGAGTATGCATAGTAAGTTAGCCTTTGAAAAGACTTTGGCCAGAAATGTGTTAAGTAGGTCAAATATGGACCACTCTCTGGCTGATGAAATATCAGAAGGAGTCTATGAGTATTTATAGAATGTTCAAGTTCAAAGACTCTTTGGCCTGAAATATGTTAAGTAGGTCAAATATGGACCACTATGGCTGATGAAACATCAGAAGGAGTCTGTGAGTGTTTAAAGAAAGTTCATGGACTTTGAAAATAGGCCAAAAATAGGTTCAAAATATCATATTTGAATTACTGATGAAACATCAGAAGGAGTCTATGAGAATGTATAGCAAGATCAAAATCGAGGACTCTTTGGCCAGAAATGTGTTCAGTAGGTCAAATATGGACCACTGTCTTGCTGAAGAAACATCGGAAGGAGAATATGAGTATTTATAGAAGGTTCAAGTTCAAGTTCAAAGACTCTTTGGCCAGAAATATGTTAAGTAGGTAAAATATGGACCACTCTTTGGCTGATGAAACATCAGAAGGAGTCTATTATTTATTGAAACTTCAAGTTCAAAGACTCTTTGGCCAGAAATCTGTTTAGTTGGTCAATGATGAAACATCAGAAGGAGTCTCTGAGTATGCATAGAAAGTTAGCCTTTGATAAGACTTTGGCAAGAAATATGTTAAGTATGTCAAATATGGACCACTGTCTGGCTGATGAAATATCAGAAGGAGTCTATGAGTATTTATAGAAAGTTCAAGTTCAAAGACTCTTTGGCCTGAATAACATAGGTCAAATATGGACCACTCTCTTGCTGATGGAACATCAGGAGGAGTCTATGAGTATGTATAGAAATATCAAGTTCAAGGATTCTCTGGCAAGAAAAATTTACATAAAGTCATATTTGAACTACTGATGAAACATCAAAAGGAGTCTGAGTATGTATAAAAGTTCAAGATTAAGGACTCTGTCCAGAAATGTTTTCATAAGATCAAATATTGTCTAATATATGGTTGAAGTAACATCAAAAGAAGTCTATAAGTATAAATAGTAAGTTAGTCTGTGATAAGACTTTGGCCAGAAATATGTTAAGTAGGTCAAAAATGGACCACTCTCCTGCTGATAAAACTTCAGAAAGAGTCTATGATTATGTATAGAAAGTTCAAGATTAAGGACTCTTTGTCCAGAAATGTTTTCATAAGATCAAATATTGTCTAATATATGGTTGAAGTAACATCAAAAGAAGTCTATAAGTATAAATAGTAAGTTAGTCTGTGATAAGACTTTGGCCAGAAATATGTTAAGTAGGTCAAAAATGGACCACTGTCTTGCTGATGAAACACCAGAAGGAGTCTATGAGTATGTATAGAAAGTTCAAGATTAAGGACTCTTTCTCCAGAAATGTGCTCATAAGGTCAAATATGGTCTAATCTATGGTTGAAGTAACATCAAAAGAACTCTATGAGTATGCATAGTAAGTTAGCCTTTGATAAGACCTTGGCCAGAAATATGTTAAGTAGGTCAAATATGGACCACTGTCTGGCTGATGTAACATCAGAAGGAGCCTATGAGTATTTTTAGAAAGTTTAAGTTCAAGTTCCAAGACTCTTTGGACAGAAATATGTTAAGGAAGTCAAATATGGACCACTGTCTGGCTGATGAAACATCAGAAGGAGTCTATGAGTATTTATAGAAAGTTCAAGTTCAAGATCAAAGACTCTTTGGCCAGAAAAATATGTTAAGTGGGTCTAATATTGACCACTGTCTGGCTGATGAAACATGAGAAGGAGTCTATGAGCGTGTATAGAAAGTTCAAGAATAAGGACTCTTTGTCCAGAAATGTGTTCACAAGATCAAATATGGTCTAATATATTGTTGAAGTAACATCAAAAGAAGTCTATAAGTATAATTAGTAGGTTAGCCTTTGATAAGACTTTGGCAAGAAATATGTTAAGTAGGTCAAATATGGACCACTGTCTTGATGATGAAACATCAGAAGGAGTCTATAAGTATAGACAGAAAGTTCAAGATTAAGGACTCTTTGTCCAGAAATGTGTTCATAAGGTCAAATATGGTCTAATCAATGGTTGAAGTAACATCAAAAGAAGTCTATGAGTATGCATAGAAAGTTAGCCTTTGATAAGACTTTGGCAAGAAATATGTTAAGTATGTCAAATATGGACCACTGTCTGGCTGATGAAATATCAGAAGGAGTCTATGAGTATTTATAGAAAGTTCAAGTTCAAAGACTCTTTGGCCTGAAATATGTTAAATAGGTCAAATATGGACCACTCTCTTGCTGATGGAACATCAGGAGGAGTCTATGAGTATGTATAGAAAGATCAAGTTCAAGGATTCTCTGGCAAGAAAAATTTACATAAAGTCATATTTGAACTACTGATGAAACATCAAAAGGAGTCTAAGTATGTATAAAAGTTCAAGATTAAGGACTCTGTCCAGAAATGTTTTCATAGGATCAAATATTGTCTAATATATGGTTGAAGTAACATCAAAAGAAGTCTATAAGTATAAATAGTAAGTTAGTCTGTGATAAGACTTTGGCCAGAAATATGTTAAGTAGGTAAAATATGGACCACTCTTTGGCTGATGAAACATCAGAAGGAGTCTATTATTTATTGAAAGTTCAAAGACTCTTTGGCCAGAAATCTGTTTAGTTGGTCAATGATGAAACATCAGAAGGAGTCTCTGAGTATGCATAGAAAGTTAGCCTTTGATAAGACTTTGGCAAGAAATATGTTAAGTATGTCAAATATGGACCACTGTCTGGCTGATGAAATATCAGAAGGAGTCTATGAGTATTTATAGAAAGTTCAAGTTCAAAGACTCTTTGGCCTGAATAACATAGGTCAAATATGGACCACTCTCTTGCTGATGGAACATCAGGAGGAGTCTATGAGTATGTATAGAAAGATCAAGTTCAAGGATTCTCTGGCAAGAAAAATTTACATAAAGTCATATTTGAACTACTGATGAAACATCAAAAGGAGTCTGAGTATGTATAAAAGTTCAAGATAAAGGACTCTGTCCAGAAATGTTTTCATAGGATCAAATATTGTCTAATATATGGTTGAAGTAACATCAAAAGAAGTCTATAAGTATAAATAGTAAGTTAGTCTGTGATAAGACTTTGGCCAGAAATATGTTAAGTAGGTAAAATATGGACCACTCTTTGGCTGATGAAACATCAGAAGGAGTCTATTATTTATTGAAAGTTCAAGTTCAAACACTCTTTGGCCAGAAATCTGTTTAGTTGGTCAATGATGAAACATCAGAAGGAGTCTCTGAGTATGCATAGAAAGTTAGCCTTTGATAAGACTTTGGCAAGAAATATGTTAAGTATGTCAAATATGGACCACTGTCTGGCTGATGAAATATCAGAAGGAGTCTATGAGTATTTATAGAAAGTTCAAGTTCAAAGACTCTTTGGCCTGAATAACATAGGTCAAATATGGACCACTCTCTTGCTGATGGAACATCAGGAGGAGTCTATGAGTGTGTATAGAAATATCAAGTTCAAGGATTCTCTGGCAAGAAAAATTTACATAAAGTCATATTTGAACTACTGATGAAACATCAAAAGGAGTCTGAGTATGTATAAAAGTTCAAGATTAAGGACTCTGTCCAGAAATGTTTTCATAAGATCAAATATTGTCTAATATATGGTTGAAGTAACATCAAAAGAAGTCTATAAGTATAAATAGTAAGTTAGTCTGTGATAAGACTTTGGCCAGAAATATGTTAAGTAGGTCAAATATGGACCACTCTCCTGCTGATAAAACTTCAGAAAGAGTCTATGATTATGTATAGAAAGTTCAAGATTAAGGACTCTTTGTCCAGAAATGTTTTCATAAGATCAAATATTGTCTAATATATGGTTGAAGTAACATCAAAAGAAGTCTATAAGTATAAATAGTAAGTTAGTCTGTGATAAGACTTTGGCCAGAAATATGTTAAGTAGGTCAAAAATGGACCACTGTCTTGCTGATGAAACACCAGAAGGAGTCTATGAGTATGTAAAGAAAGTTCAAGATTAAGGACTCTTTCTCCAGAAATGTGCTCATAAGGTCAAATATGGTCTAATCTATGGTTGAAGTAACATCAAAAGAACTCTATGAGTATGCATAGTAAGTTAGCCTTTGATAAGACCTTGGCCAGAAATATGTTAAGTAGGTCAAATATGGACCACTGTCTGGCTTATGTAACATCAGAAGGAGCCTATGAGTATTTTTAGAAAGTTTAAGTTCAAGTTCAAAGACTCTTTGGACAGAAATATATTAAGGAAGTCAAATATGGACCACTGTCTGGCTGATGAAACATCAGAAGGAGTCTATAAGTATTTATAGAAAGTTCAAGTTCAAGATCAAAGACTCTTTGGCCAAAAATATGTTAAGTGGGTCTAATATTGACCACTGTCTGGCTGATGAAACATGAGAAGGAGTCTATGAGCATGTATAGAAAGTTCAAGAATAAGGACTCTTTGTCCAGAAATGTGTTCACAAGATCAAATATGGTCTAATATATTGTTGAAGTAACATCAAAAGAAGTCTATAAGTATAATTAGTAGGTTAGCCTTTGATAAGACTTTGGCAAGAAATATGTTAAGTAGGTCAAATATGGACCACTGTCTTGATGATGAAACATCAGAAGGAGTCTATAAGTATAGATAGAAAGTTCAAGATTAAGGACTCTTTGTCCAGAAATGTGTTCATAAGGTCAAATATGGTCTAATCAATGGTTGAAGTAACATCAAAAGAAGTCTATGAGTATGCATAGAAAGTTAGCCTTTGATAAGACTTTGGCAAGAAATATGTTAAGTATGTCAAATATGGACCACTGTCTGGCTGATGAAATATCAGAAGGAGTCTATGAGTATTTATAGAAAGTTCAAGTTCAAAGACTCTTTGGCCTGAAATATGTTATATAGGTCAAATATTGACCACTCTCTTGCTGATGGAACATCAGGAGGAGTCTATGAGTATGTATAGAAAGATCAAGTTCAAGGATTCTCTGGCAAGAAAAATTTACATAAAGTCATATTTGAACTACTGATGAAACATCAAAAGGAGTCTGAGTATGTATAAAAGTTCAAGATTAAGGACTCTGTCCAGAAATGTTTTCATAAGATCAAATATTGTCTAATATATGGTTGAAGTAACATCAAAAGAAGTCTATAAGTATAAATAGTAAGTTAGTCTGTGATAAGACTTTGGCCAGAAATATGTAAATTAGGTCAAAAATGGACCACTCTCCTGCTGATAAAACTTCAGAAAGAGTCTATGATTATGTATAGAAAGTTCAAGATTAAGGACTCTTTGTCCAGAAATGTTTTCATAAGATCAAATATTGTCTAATCTATGGTTGAAGTAACATCAAAAGAAGTCTATAAGTATAAATAGTAAGTTAGTCTGTGATAAGACTTTGGCCAGAAAAATGTTAAGTAGGTCAAAAATGGACCACTGTTTGCTGATGAAACACCAGAAGGAGTCTATGAGTATGTATAGAAAGTTCAAGATTAAGGACTCTTTCTCCAGAAATGTGCTCATAAGGTCAAATATGGTCTAATCTATGGTTGAAGTAACATCAAAAGAACTCTATGAGTATGCATAGTAAGTTAGCCTTTGATAAGACCTTGGCCAGAAATATGTTAAGTAGGTCTTATCAAAGGACTTAACATCAGAAGGAGTCAATGAGTATGTTCGGAAAGTTCAAGATCGAGTACTCTTGGGCCATATTTAAAGTAGGTCAGATATGGACTGTCTGGGCGGACTTAACATCAGAAAGAGTCTATGAGGATATGTTTAGTATGGCAAAAAGGGACCTCTGTATATCTGATATCACATCAGAAGGAGTCTATAAGTTTATATTGTTTAAAACCGTTTGACGACCCTCTGACCAGAAATAAGTTCAATAGGTCAGATATGGACTTCTATATGGCCTATGAAGCATCAGAGGGAGTCAATGAGTATGTATAGAAAGTTCGAGATCGAGTACTATTGGGCCAGAAATATGTTCAGTAGGTCAAATATTTCTCTGGCTAATATAACATTATAAGAAGTCAATCTGTATGAATAAATAGTTCATGTTAAAGAACTCTTTGGCCAGAAATATGATCAGTAGGGCAAAACGGGACCTCTGTATGGCTGACTTAACATCAGAAGGAGTCAATGAGTATGTTCGGAAAGTTCAAGATCGAGTACTCTTAGGTAAGAAATATGTTCAGTAGGTCCACGCATTCTCATCCTTTGGCGTCATATAGGTGACGCCATATGACATTTCGTCGAAATCTTACGCACATGGCATCCTTTAGCATCAATATAACACGCACTGTTATGGGTAGGTTTAGGTCTGGGGTAGGGTACGGTTATGACGCCTTGGCATCTGCGTCTCATATTGACGCTAAACGATGCCATGTGCGTCGGATTTAGACGAGCGTCACCTGTATGACGCCTTGAGTTCTGCGTCTCATATTGATGCTAAAGGATGCCATGTGCGTAAGATTTCGACGAAATGTACAAAGCGTCACATGTATGACGCCAAAGGATGAGAAAGGGCTGGTAGGTCACATATCTGTCTGGCTAATATAACATAATAAGAGGTCATTCTGTATAATAACTTAATGTTAAAGAACTCTTTGGCCAGAAATATGTTCAGTAGGTCAGATATTGACTTCTATATGGCTTATGAAGCACCAAAAGGAGTCAATGAGTATGTATAGAAAGTTCAAGATCGAGTACTCTTTGGCCAGAAATATGTTCAGTAGGTCGGATATTAACTTCTATATGGCTTATGAAGCATCAGAAGTAGTCTATGAGTAGTATAGAAAGTTCAAGATCGAGTACTCTTGGGCCAGAAATATGTTCAGTAGGTCAAATATTTGTCTGGCTAATGTAACATTATAAGAAGTCAATCTGTATGAATAAATAGTTCATGTTAAAGAACTCTTTGGCCAGAAATATGTTCAGTAGGGCAAAACGGGACCTCTGTATGGCTGATATAACATCAGAAGAAGTCTATATATTGTTCAAAATCTTTTGACGACCCTTTGACCAGAAATAATTTAAATAGGTCCGATATTGACTTCTATATGGCCTATGAAGCATCAGAAGGAGTCTATCAGTATGTATAGAAAGTTCAAGATCGAGTACTCTTGGGCCAAAAATATGTTCAGCAGGTCAAATATCTGTCTGGCTAATATAACATTATAAGAAGTCAATCTGTATGTATAGTAACTTAATATTCCAGGACTCTTTGAACTAAAATGTGTTCATTGTGTCAAATAAGGACTATTGTATGGCTGACTTAACATCAGAAGGAGTCAATGAGTATGTTCGGAAAGTTCAAGATCGAATACTCTGGGGCCATATTTAAAGTAGGTCAGATATGGACTGTCTGGGCGGACTTAACATCAGAAAGAGTCTATGAGGATATGTTTAGTATGGCAAAAAGGGACATCTGTATAGCTGATATCACATCAGAAGGAGTCTATAAGTTTATATTGTTTCGGAGAGTCTACAAGCTTAAATTGTTTAAAACCGGTTGATTAGTTCAGTGTGTCAAACAAGGACTATTTTATGGCTGACTTAACATCAGAAGGAGTAAATGAGTATGTTCGGAAAGTTCAAGATCGAGTACTCTTGGGCCATATTTAAAGTAGGTCAGATATGGACTGTCTGGGCGGACTTAACATCAGAAAGAGTCTATGAGGATATGTTCAGTATGGCAAAAAGGGACCTCTGTATAGCTGATATCACATCAGAAGGAGTCTACAAGCTTAAATTGTTTAAAACCGGTTGACGACCCTTTGACCAGAAATAAGTTCAATAGGTCAGATATGGACTTCTATATGGCCTATGAAGCATCAGAGGGAGTCAATGAGTATTTATAGAAAGTTCAAGATCGAGTACTCTTTGGCCAGAAATATGTTCAGTAGGTCAAATATTGACTTCTATATGGCTTATGAAGCATCAGAAGGAGTCTATGAGTATGTATAGAAAGTTCAAGATCGAGTAATCTTGGGCCAGAAATATGTTTACTAGGTCACATATATGTCTGGCTAATATAACATAATAAGAGGTCATTCTGTATAATAACTTAGTTAAAGAACTCTTTGGCCAGAAATATGTTCAATAGGTATGATATTGACTTATATGGCTTATGAAGCATCAGAAGGAGTCTATGAGTATGTATAGAAAGTTCAAGATCGAGTACTCTTGGGCCAGAAATATGTTTACTAGGTCACATATCTGTCTGGCTAATATAACATAATAAGAGGTCATTCTGTATAATCACTTAATGTTACAGAACTCTTTGGCCAGAAATATGTTCAGTAGGTCAGATATTGGCTTCTATATGGCTTATGAAGCATCAGAAGGAGTCTATGAGTATGTATAGAAAGTTCAAGATCGAGTACTCTTGGGCCAGAAATATGTTCAGTAGGTCAAATATTTGTTTGGCTAATATAACGTTATAAGAGGTCAATCTGTATGTATAGTAACTTAATGTTCAAGGACTCTTTGAACAGAAATTAGTTCAGTGTGTCAAACAAGGACTATTTTATGGCTGACTTAACATCAGAAGGAGTAAATGAGTATGTTCGGAAAGTTCAAGATCGAGTACTCTTGGGCCATATTTAAAGTAGGTCAGATATGGACTGTCTGGGCGGACTTAACATCAGAAAGAGTCTATGAGGATATGTTTAGTATGGCAAAAAGGGACCTCTGTATAGCTGATATCACATCAGAAGGAGTCTATAAGTTTATATTGTTTAAAACCGTTTGACGACCCTTTGACCAGAAATAAGTTCAATAGGTCAGATATGTAACTTTCTAAACATTTCATCAGAGGGAGTCAATGAGTATTTATAGAAAGTTCAAGATCGAGTACTCTTTGGCCAGAAATATGTTCAGTAGGTCAGATATTGACTTCTAAATGGCTTATGAAGCATCAGAAGGAGTCTATGAGTATGTATAGAAAGTTCAAGATCGAGTACTCTTGGGCCAGAAATATGTTCAGTAGGTCAAATATTTGTTTGGCTAATATAACGTTATAAGAAGTCAATCTGTATGTATAGTAACTTAATGTTCAAGGACTCTTTGAACAGAAATTAGTTCAGTGTGTCAAACAAGGACTATTTTATGTTTTCAATGCACACAAGAATGATAGTTGTTCTATGCAGTGTAATAAGCACGCATATTGTGTTATCCGAAGGCGAATTTTATGTATTTTATGCACAATGGAAGTTGCAGTGCAATGCAGCAAAGCATAAGTTGTATCTCTTCAGTGCACAATGAAATAAGTTAGCTTTTGCATGCAAATAAATGCACAACAGATTCATTTATATCGTGCATGCACTGCAATGAAACATCACTTATGTCAAGTGCTAATTCTTCAATGCACAGGGGAATGAGTTCTGTATAAGTTGCGATGCAACTCATATGCAATGCAGTATCTCTTAATTTCAAAATAAAACAAATTAGTTATTTTATGCAATACTATGAAAGATAGTATTGAATGTTTTTCACTTCACAACGAATTCAGTTAGATTGGGTATGTTCAAAGAAACAGTGCATATGTTATATCTTCTATGCAAAACAGAATGAGTTTAGTTCTTTATGCATTGCTATACAAAAGCACGCATATTGTGCTATCATAAGTGGTAACTCAACATGCGTAAAGAATGCACAACGGAATAAGTTAGTTATGTATACAGTTTAGTGAAACAGGTCACATGTTATATCTTTAATGCACAACTGAAAACGTTAGCTTTTGCATGCAAATAAATGCACAACGGATTAATTTATATCGTACATGCAATGCAATGCAATATCACATATGTCATGTGCTACTTCTTCAATGCACAAGGGAATTAATTACTTCTGTATGCGTTGCAATGCAACAGCTCATGTGGTATGCGATATCTCTTCATTGCACAGCGAAATAAGTTAGACTAAGTATAACTCTATAACGTCATATGTGCAAGAGCACATATTGTGTTATCTCTTCAATGAACAGCAAAATTAGTTAGTTGTTTTATGCATTGGAATGCAAAAGCATGCATGTTGTTAAGTTTTCGGATGTCAACACGCGTGCTTTTGCATTCCAATGCATACATCACCTTACTCATTTTGCTGTTTATTGGAGAGATTACATATTTGTCGTTGCATTGCATTGCAAGATCTAAATTACTCTAAGGAAGCACAACAGAAGATTGACTAATTCAGTTATTGTATATGAACGGAATAAGTTAGTTTATTGTGTACAGTTCAATGAAACAGACCATGTCAGTCAGTAAATTCAGGTCCTATATGCAGCGCTATGCAACAAGCACATATGTTGTATCTCTCCAATGTAAAATGAAAACGTTAGCTTTTGCATGCAAATAAATGCACAACGGATTAATTTATCTCGTGCATGGATTGCAATCAAGTTCAATTGCAACATCAAGTATGTCAGTGCTACTTCTTCAATGCACAGGGGAATGAATTAATTCTGTGTAAGTTGCGATGCAACTGCTCATATGTAATGTAATATCTCTTCCTTTCAAAACAAAACAAATTAGTTATTTTATGCAATACCATGAAAGATAGCATATTTCATGTATTTCACTTCACAACGAATTCAGTTAAATTGAGTATGTTCAATGAAACAGTCCAGATGTTATATCTTCAATGCACAACGGAATGAGTTTAGTTCTTTATGCATTGCTGTGCAAAATGCATAGCTCTGCAATGCAATACGCTGCAAAGCAACAGCTCATATGTTATGCGATATCTCTTAATTGCCCAGTGAAATAAGTTAGACTGAGTATGCAATGCACTAGAAGAGCAACAGTAAAATGCATCGGAATAAGTTCGTTCTTGTATGCATTGCAATGCAACAGCACAGATGATTTATCTCCAAGTAAATTAGATCTTGCAATGCATTGCAACAACACACATGTAATTTCTTCAATGAATAGCTAAATGAGTTAGTTGTTTTATGCATTGGAATGCAAAAGCATGCATGTTGTGTTACCCTCCTTCGGATGTCACAACCCGCGTGCTTTTTGCATTCCAATGCATACAACATCTAACTCATTTTGCTGTTCATTGAAGAGAATACATGCATTGGATTAAAAGATCTAACTTTGAAGAATACACAACCGAAGATTGAATAATTCACAATAGAATAAGTAAGTTACTCTATACAGTTCAATGAAACCGACCATGTCACTATTTCAGATTCTTCAAAGTCAGTAAATTCAGGTAATGTATGCCGCGATACATATGTTGTATCTCTTCAATGCACAATAAAATAAGTTAGCTTGTGCAAGCAAATAAATGCACAACGTATTAATTTATATCGTGCATGCAATGCAATATCACATATATCCTGTACTACTTCTTCAATGCACAAGGGAATTAATTACTTCTGTATGCGTTGTTATACAACAGCGATATCTCTTCATTGCACAGCGAAATAAGTTAGACTAAGTATACTCTATAACTTAATATGTGCAAGAGCACATATTGTGTGTTATTTCTTCAATGCACAGCAAAATTAGTTAGTTGCATGCATGTTGTTAAGCCTTCGGATGTCAACACACGTGCTTTTGCATTCCAATGCATACATCATCTTAATCATTTTGCTGTCCATTGAAGAGAATACATGTGTGCTGTTGCATTGCATTATAATATCCAACTTTGAAGATGGCCAACCAAAGATTGAATAATTCACAACAGAATAGTTAGTTATTGTACACAGTTCAATGAAACAGACCATGTCACTACTGTGATTCTTCAACGCACAAAGTCAGTAAATTCAGGTCATGTATGCAGCGCTATTCAACAAGCACATATGTTGTATTTCTTCAATGCACAATGAAATAAGTTAGATTTTGCATGCAAATAAATGCATAACGGATTCATTTATCTCGTGCAATGAAACATTACATACCGGCATGTCATGTGCTACTTCTTCAATGCACATGGGAATAAATTAGTTCTGTATGCGTTGCGATGCAACCACTCATATGTAATGCAATATCTCTTCATTGCAAAACGAAACAAGTGAATGCTATGAAAGATAGCATATTTAATGTATTATTCTTTACTGCACGATGAATTCAGTAAGTTTTTAGATTAAGTTTTAGTTTTAAGTTTTAAGATTATGTTCAATGAATCCGTGCTTATGTTATCTTAATGCACAACCGAAAAGTATAGTTCTTGTGTGCATTGCTGTGCAAGCAGCACAGATGGTTTATCTCCAATACACATAGTATAATAGATATTACAATGCAATGCAACAAACACACGTAATCTCTTCAATGAACAGCAAAATTAGTTAGTTGTTTTATGCATTTATCCTTGAATATATTTCTGGCCAAAAGAGTCCTCTACCTTTAACTTTCTAAACATAAAGACATGTTCTGATGTTAATTCAGTAGTTCAAATTTGATCTTTTGAATATAAATCTGGCCAGAGAGTTCTTGAACTTGATCTTTCTACACATGCTCACAGAGTGCTTCTGACGTTTCATCAGCCATACAGTGGTCCATATTTGACCTACTTAACATATTTCTGGCCAAAGAGTCTTTGAACTTGAACTTTGTATTAATACTCATAGACTCCTTCTGATGTTTCATCAGCAGGAGAGTGGTCCATATTTGACCTACTTAACATATTTTAGGCCAAAGAGTCTTTGAACTTGAACTTGACCTTTCTAAAAATGACCTTTCTGGTCCATATTTGACCTACTTAACATATTTCTGGCCAAAGGCTTATCAAAGGCTAACTTACTATGCATCCTCATATACTTCTTTTGATGTTACTTCAACCATAGATTAGACCATATTTTACCTTATGAGCACATTTCTGGACAAAGAGTCCTTAATCTTGAACTTTCTATAAATACTCATAGACACCTTCTGATGTTTCATCAGCCAGACAGTGGTCCATATTTGACCTACTTAGCCTTTGAACAGACTTTGGCCAGAAATATGTTAACTTACTTTGCATACTCATAGACTTCTCTTGATATTACTTCAACCATATTTTAGACCATATTTGACCTTATGAACACATTTCTGGACAAAGAGTCTTTAATCTTGATCTTTCCATGCATAATAATAGACTCTTTCTGAAGTTTCATCAGTAGTTCAAATATGACTTTTTGTACATATATCTTGCCGGAGAATCCTTGTTCTTGATCTTTCTATACATACTAAACATTAACTCCTTCTGATGTTTCATTAGCCATAGAGTGGTCCATATTAGATCTACTTAACATATTTCTGTCCAAAGAGTCTTTGAACTTGAACTTGACCTTTCTATAAATACTCATAGACTCCTTGAAAAGGAGTAAGGGGATAGCAAGGTAGCTAGCTTGAAGCCAATGGGGCTGTCGGTAAGAACAGGTCCAGTCTAGTCACTCAGGTATCAAATTCTTTATTTCTTTTTGTGTGCGTGTGGTTTCTACAAAGGAACATAGGAATACAGCATTTAAGGTTACAATAAACAATACATATGAGGCATCTACTCATACTATAAAGATCATCAAATATACATCTAAATAACTAAAGATAATGCCTAAACAGGAAATATAGCAAACATAAATAAGCACCTTTAAAGACAAAGTTCAAGAAATACAGAACGATACTAAGTATCAAACAATAGGCACTTACATGGTCAATTACGCACACGCAGGAAAACGCAAAGGAGAGAAACTCAGTCCTCTGCACGGTACATCCATGTGCTACAAACAGAATTAACATGCTGTGGGCACAGGTGCAGTTAATAAAGCCAGATATAGAGTCCTGATTGGCTAAGAAATTAGGTGGGTGGAGCTAGAGTTAATATGAAAATTAACAGGCTAAGAGGGGTGTGGCACATGCTTTGCACCTTGTGGATTAAGGGACACAAAACTTCTCAACACTCCTTCTGATGTTTCATCAGCCAGACAGTGGTTCATGCTTAACATATTTAACATTTAACAGTGGACCACCTACTTAACATATTTCTGGCCAAGGTCTTATCAAAGGCTAACTTACTATGCATACTCAGACTTCTTTTGACGTTACTTCAACCATAGTTTAGACCATATTTGACCTTATAAACACATTTCTGGACAAAGAGTCTTTGAACTTGAACTTGAACCTTCTATAAATACTCACAGACTCCAGACGTTTCATCAGCCAGACAGTGGTCCATATTTGACCTACTTAACATATTTCTGGCCAAAGAGTCTTTGAACTTGAACTTTGTATTAATACTCATAGACTCCTTCTGATGTTTCATCAGCAGGAGAGTGGTCCATATTTGACCTACTTAACATATTTTAGGCCAAAGAGTCTTTGAACTTGAACTTGACCTTTCTAAAAATGACCTTTCTGGTCCATATTTGACCTACTTAACATATTTCTGGCCAAAGGCTTATCAAAGGCTAACTTACTATGCATCCTCATAGACTTCTTTTGATGTTACTTCAACCATAGATTAGACCATATTTTACCTTATGAGCACATTTCTGGACAAAGAGTCCTTAATCTTGAACTTTCTATAAATACTCATAGACACCTTCTGATGTTTCATCAGCCAGACAGTGGTCCATATTTGACCTACTTAGCCTTTGAACAGACTTTGGCCAGAAATATGTTAACTTACTTTGCATACTCATAGACTTCTCTTGATATTACTTCAACCATATTTTAGACCATATTTGACCTTATGAACACATTTCTGGACAAAGAGTCTTTAATCTTGATCTTTCTATGCATAATAATAGACTCTTTCTGAAGTTTCATCAGTAGTTCAAAATGACTTTTTGTACATATATCTTGCCGGAGAATCCTTGTTCTTGATCTTTCTATACATACTAAACATTAACTCCTTCTGATGTTTCATCAGCCATAGAGTGGTCCATATTAGATCTACTTAACATATTTCTGTCCAAAGAGTCTTTGAACTTGAACTTGACCTTTCTATAAATACTCATAGACTCCTTCTGATGTTTCATCAGCCAGACAGTGGTTCATGCTTAACATATTTAACATTTAACAGTGGACCACCTACTTAACATATTTCTGGCCAAGGTCTTATCAAAGGCTAACTTACTATGCATACTCAGACTTCTTTTGACGTTACTTCAACCATAGTTTAGACCATATTTGACCTTATAAACACATTTCTGGACAAAGAGTCTTTGAACTTGAACTTGAACCTTCTATAAATACTCACAGACTCCAGACGTTTCATCAGCCAGACAGTGGTCCATATTTGACCTACTTAACATATTTCTGGCCAAGGTCTTATCAAAGGCTAACTTACTATGCATACTCATAGACTTCTTGTGATGTTACTTCAACCATAGATTAGACCATATTTGACCTTATGAGCACATTTCTGGACAAAGAGTCCTTAATCTTGAACTGTCTATAAATACTCATAGACACCTTCTGATGTTTCGTCAGCCAGACAGTGGTCCATATTTGACCTACTTAGCCTTTGAACAGACTTTGGCCAGAAATATGTTAACTTACTATGCATACTCATAGACTTCTTTTGATGTTACTTCAACCATAGATAAGACCATATTTGACCTTATGAACACATTTCTGGACAAAGAGACTTTAATTTTAATCTTTCTATGCATAATAATAGACTCTTTCTGAAGTTTCATCAGTAGTTCAAATATGACTTTTTGTACATATATCTTGCCGGAGAATCCTTGTTCTTGATCTTTCTATACATACTATAAAATTAACTCCTTCTGATGTTTCATCAGCCATAGAGTGGTCCATATTAGACCTACTTAACATATTTCTGTCCAAAGAGTCTTTGACCTTGAACTTTCTATAAATACTCATAGACTCCTTCTGATGTTTCATGAGCCAGAGAGTGGTCCATATTTGACCTACTTAACATATTTCTGGCCAAGGTCTTATCAAAGGCTAACTTACTATAAATACTCATAGACTTCTTTGTTTTTTTACTTCAACCATAGATTAGACCATATTTGACTTTATGAACACATTTCTGGTCAAAGAATCCTTAATCTTGAACTTTCTATTAATACTCATAGACTCCTTCTGATGTTTTATCAGCAGGAGAGTGGTCCATTTTTGACTTAACAAATGAGCAGATTTCTCAGATTTCTGGACAAAGAGCCCTTAATCTTGAACTTTCTAAACTTAGAGACTTGTTCTGATGTTTCTTCAGCCAAATTTGACCTTTTGAACATATTTTTTTGTCAGTGAATCATTGAACTTGATCTTTCTAAACATTTTCATAGACTTGTTTCAGCAGCCAGACAGTAGTCCAAACTTGACCTACTGAACATATTTCTGGCAAGACAGTTACAGTAACATATTTCTGGCCAAAATTTTATCACAGTCTAACTTACTGTGTTCTCATAGACTTGTTTTAATGCTAAATAAACCATATATTAGTCTACATTTGACCTATTGAACACATTTCTGGCCAAAGAGTCATCTACATTGAACTTTTTAAACATATAGACTTGTTCTGATGTTTCTTCAACCATCCTGTAGTTCAAATTTGACATTTAGAATATATTTAGAACTTTCTATACATACACACACTCTTTTGAATGTTTCATCAGCCAGACAGTAGTCCATATTTGACCTA
This sequence comes from Rhinichthys klamathensis goyatoka, assembly GCF_029890125.1. Classification (NCBI taxonomy): domain Eukaryota; kingdom Metazoa; phylum Chordata; class Actinopteri; order Cypriniformes; family Leuciscidae; genus Rhinichthys; species Rhinichthys klamathensis. Next base: position 8,297,337 of record NW_026606705.1, read on the forward strand.
CTGAACATATTTCTGACCAAATAGTCATCAAAATCTAACTTACCATGCAGACTCTTTTGATGTTAAATTATCCATTATATTAGTCCTTATTTGACCTATTCCCCATAAATGGCCAAAGAGTCCTCGATTTTAAACTTTCTAAACATGCTCATAGTTATGTTTCTTAACCTTTTGAACAAGTTACTGGCCAAAGTGTCCTTGAACTTGAACTTTTTATACATATAGACTTATGATGTTTTATCAGGCAGACAGTAGTCCAAACTTGACCTACAGAACATATTTTTGGCAAAAGTATCATCAAGGGCTTACTTACTATCCATTTTCATATACTTCTTTTGATGTTACATCAACCATATATGAATCCATATTTGACATATTGAAAACATTTCTGGCCAATGAGTCCTAGAACTTGAACTTTCCAAAGAGTCCTTGAACTTTAACTTAACATACATACTGATGACTCCTTCAGATGTTACATCACCCAGACAAGTTTTCAAATTTGTCATAACGAATATATTTCTGAGTCTTTGATTTGGAACATTTTATATATGCTCAATTTCTATAGACTCCTTCTGATGTTTCAACAGTAGATCAAATATGACTTACAGTAATATGACATATTTCTGGTCAAAGAGTCTTTAAACTTTACCTTTATATACGGTAAATATACTCGGAAATGTGTTCAATAGGTCAAATATGGACTAATATATGGTTGATATAATATCAAAAGAAGTGTATGAGAATGTATAGTAAGATAGCCTTTAATGATTCTTTGGCCAGAAATATGTTCAATAGGTCAAAATGTCTGGTTGATGAAATATCAGAATGAGTCTATGAGTATAGAAAGTTCAAGTTCATGTATAGAAAGTTCAAGTTCAAGTCCAAAGACTCTTTGGCCAGAAAAATGTTCAATAGTTCAAATGTGGACTAATATATGCTTGATGTAACATCAAAAGGAGTCTATGAGAACGCATAGAAAGGTAGCCTTTGATGATTTTGATGATCTGGCCTATTTTGCCAGAAATATATTCGTTAGTTAAAATATGGACTACTGTCTGACAAATGAAATATCAGAATGAGTCTATGAGTATGTATAGAAAGTTCAAGTTCAAGTCCAAAGACTCTATGGCCAGAAAAATGTTTAATAGGTCAAATATGGACTAAAATATGGATGATGTAACATCAAAAGAAGTCTATGAGAATGAATAGTAAGTTAGCCTTTGATGAACTCTTTTGCCAGAAATATGTCCAGTAGGTCAAGTTTAGACTACTGTCTGGCTGATAAAACATATAAAGGAGTCTATGAGTATGTATAGAAAGATCAAGTCCAAGGATTCTCCAAGGATTCTCTGGCAAGATATATGAACAAAAAGTCATATTTGAACTACTGAAGAAACATCAGAAGGAGTCTAAGAGTATAATTAGAAAGTTCAAGATTAAGGACTCTTTGTCCCGAAATCTGCTCATAAGGTAAAATATGGTCTAATCTATGGTTGAAGTAACATCAAAAGAAGTCTATGAGTATGCATAGCAAGTTAGCCTTTGATAAGACTTTGGCCAGAAATATGTTAAGTAGGTCAAAAATGGACCACTCTCCTGGTGATAAAACATCAGAAGGAGTCTATGAGTATTTATAGAAAGTTCAAGTTCAAGTTCAAAGACTCTTTGGACAGAAATATGTTAATTAGGTCTAAAATGGACCACTGTCTGGCTGAAGAAACATCAGAAGGAGTTAATGAGTATGTATAGAAAGATCAAGTTCAATGATTCTCCGGCAAGATATATGTACAAAAAGTCGTATTTGAACTACTGATGAAACTTCAGAAAGATTCTATGATTATGTACAGAAAGTTCAAGATTAAGGACTCTTTGTCCAGAAATGTGTTCATAAGGTCAAATATGTCTAATCTATGGTTGAAGTAATATTAAAAGAAGTCTATGAGTATGCATTGTAAGTTAGCCTTTGAAAAGAATTTGGCCAAAAATATGTTAAGTAGGTCAATTATGGACCACTGTATGGCTGATGAAACATCAGAAGGAGTCAATGACTATGTATAGAAAGATCAAGATTAAGGATTCTCTGGTAAGATATATGTACAAAAAGTCATATTTGAATTACTGATGAAACTTCAGAAAGAGTCTATGAGTATAGAAAGTTCAAGATTAAGGACTCTTTGTCCAGAAATGTGTTCATACGGTCAAATATGGTCTAATCTATGGTTAAAATAACATAAAAAGAAGTCTATGAGTATGCATAGTAAGTTAGCCTTTGAAAAGACTTTGGCCAGAAATATGTTAAGTAGGTCAAATATGGACCACTCTCTGGCTGATGAAATATCAGAAGGAGTCTATGAGTATTTATAGAAAGTTCAAGTTCAAAGACTCTTTGGCCAGAAATATGTTAAGTATGTCAAATATGGACCACTGTCTGGCTGATGAAATATCAGAAGGAGTCTATGAGTATTTATAGAAAGTTCAAGTTCAAAGACTCTTTGGCCTGAATAACATAGGTCAAATATGGACCACTCTCTTGCTGATGGAACATCAGGAGGAGTCTATGAGTATGTATAGAAATATCAAGTTCAAGGATTCTCTGGCAAGAAAAATTTACATAAAGTCATATTTGAACTACTGATGAAACATCAAAAGGAGTCTGAGTATGTATAAAAGTTCAAGATTAAGGACTCTGTCCAGAAATGTTTTCATAAGATCAAATATTGTCTAATATATGGTTGAAGTAACATCAAAAGAAGTCTATAAGTATAAATAGTAAGTTAGTCTGTGATAAGACTTTGGCCAGAAATATGTTAAGTAGGTCAAAAATGGACCACTCTCCTGCTGATAAAACTTCAGAAAGAGTCTATGATTATGTATAGAAAGTTCAAGATTAAGGACTCTTTGTCCAGAAATGTTTTCATAAGATCAAATATTGTCTAATATATGGTTGAAGTAACATCAAAAGAAGTCTTTAAGTATAAATAGTAAGTTAGTCTGTGATAAGACTTTGGCCAGAAATATGTTAAGTAGGTCAAAAATGGACCACTGTCTTGCTGATGAAACACCAGAAGGAGTCTATGAGTATGTATAGAAAGTTCAAGATTAAGGACTCTTTCTCCAGAAATGTGCTCATAAGGTCAAATATGGTCTAATCTATGGTTGAAGTAACATCAAAAGAACTCTATGAGTATGCATAGTAAGTTAGCCTTTGATAAGACCTTGGCCAGAAATATGTTAAGTAGGTCAAATATGGACCACTGTCTGGCTGATGTAACATCAGAAGGAGCCTATGAGTATTTTTAGAAAGTTTAAGTTCAAGTTCAAAGACTCTTTGGACAGAAATATGTTAAGGAAGTCAAATATGGACCACTGTCTGGCTGATGAAACATCAGAAGGAGTCTATGAGTATTTATAGAAAGTTCAAGTTCAAGATCAAAGACTCTTTGGCCAAAAATATGTTAAGTGGGTCTAATATTGACCACTGTCTGGCTGATGAAACATGAGAAGGAGTCTATGAGCGTGTATAGAAAGTTCAAGAATAAGGACTCTTTGTCCAGAAATGTGTTCACAAGATCAAATATGGTCTAATATATTGTTGAAGAAACATCAAAAGAAGTCTATAAGTATAATTAGTAGGTTAGCCTTTGATAAGACTTTGGCAAGAAATATGTTAAGTAGGTCAAATATGGACCACTGTCTTGATGATGAAACATCAGAAGGAGTCTATAAGTATAGATAGAAAGTTCAAGATTAAGGACTCTTTTTCCAGAAATGTGTTGATAAGGTCAAATATGGTCTAATCAATGGTTGAAGTAACATCAAAAGAAGTCTATGAGTATGCATAGAAAGTTAGCCTTTGATAAGACTTTGGCAAGAAATATGTTAAGTATGTCAAATATGGACCACTGTCTGGCTGATGAAATATCAGAAGGAGTCTATGAGTATTTATAGAAAGTTCAAGTTCAAAGACTCTTTGGCCTGAAATATGTTAAATAGGTCAAATATGGACCACTCTCTTGCTGATGGACCATCAGGAGGAGTCTATGAGTATGTATAGAAATATCAAGTTCAAGGATTCTCTGGCAAGAAAAATTTACATAAAGTCATATTTGAACTACTGATGAAACATCAAAAGGAGTATGAGTATGTATAAAAGTTCAAGATTAAGGACTCTGTCCAGAAATGTTTTCATAAGATCAAATATTGTCTAATATATGGTTTAAGTAACATCAAAAGAAGTCTATAAGTATAAATAGTAAGTTAGTCTGTGATAAGACTTTGGCCAGAAATATGTTAAGTAGGTCAAAAATGGACCACTGTCTTGCTGATGAAACACCAGAAGGAGTCTATGAGTATGTATAGAAAGTTCAAGATTAAGGACTCTTTCTCCAGAAATGTGCTCATAAGGTCAAATATGGTCTAATCTATGGTTGAAGTAACATCAAAAGAACTCTATAAGTATGCATAGTAAGTTAGCCTTTGATAAGACCTTGGCCAGAAATATGTTAAGTAGGTCAAATATGGACCACTGTCTGGCTGATGTAACATCAGAAGGAGCCTATGAGTATTTTTAGAAAGTTTAAGTTCAAGTTCAAAGACTCTTTGGACAGAAATATGTTAAGGAAGTCAAATATGGACCACTGTCTGGCTAATGAAACATCAGAAGGAGTCTATGAGTATTTATAGAAAGTTCAAGTTCAAGATCAAAGACTCTTTGGCCAAAAATATGTTAAGTGGGTCTAATATTGGCCACTGTCTGGCTGATGAAACATGAGAAGGAGTCTATGAGCATGTATAGAAAGTTCAAGAATAAGGACTCTTTGTCCAGAAATGTGTTCACAAGATCAAATATGGTCTAATATATTGTTGAAGTAACATCAAAAGAAGTCTATAAGTATAATTAGTAGGTTAGCCTTTGATAAGACTTTGGCAAGAAATATGTTAAGTAGGTCAAATATGGACCACTGTCTTGATGATGAAACATCAGAAGGAGTCTATAAGTATAGATAGAAAGTTCAAGATTAAGGACTCTTTGTCCAGAAATGTGTTCATAAGGTCAAATATGGTCTAATCAATGGTTGAAGTAACATCAAAAGAAGTCTATAAGTATAATTAGTAGGTTAGCCTTTGATAAGACTTTGGCAAGAAATATGTTAAGTATGTCAAATATGGACCACTGTCTGGCTGATGAAATATCAGAAGGAGTCTATGAGTATTTAAAGAAAGTTCAAGTTCAAAGACTCTTTGGCCTGAAATATGTTAAATAGGTCAAATATGGACCACTCTCTTGCTGATGGAACATCAGGAGGAGTCTATGAGTATGTATAGAAAGATCAAGTTCAAGGATTCTCTGGCAAGAAAAATTTACATAAAGTCATATTTGAACTACTGATGAAACATCAAAAGGAGTCTGAGTATGTATAAAAGTTCAAGATTAAGGACTCTGTCCAGAAATGTTTTCATAGGATCAAATATTGTCTAATATATGGTTGAAGTAACATCAAAAGAAGTCTATAAGTATAAATAGTAAGTTAGTCTGTGATAAGACTTTGGCCAGAAATATGTTAAGTAGGTAAAATATGGACCACTCTTTGGCTGATGAAACATCAGAAGGAGTCTATTATTTATTGAAAGTTCAAGTTCAAACACTCTTTGGCCAGAAATCTGTTTAGTTGGTCAATGATGAAACATCAGAAGGAGTCTCTGAGTATGCATAGAAAGTTAGCCTTTGATAAGACTTTGGCAAGAAATATGTTAAGTATGTCAAATATGGACCACTGTCTGGCTGATGAAATATCAGAAGGAGTCTATGAGTATTTATAGAAAGTTCAAGTTCAAAGACTCTTTGGCCTGAATAACATAGGTCAAATATGGACCACTCTCTTGCTGATGGAACATCAGGAGGAGTCTATGAGTATGTATAGAAAGATCAAGTTCAAGGATTCTCTGGCAAGAAAAATGTACATAAAGTCATATTTGAACTACTGATGAAACATCAAAAGGAGTCTGAGTATGTATAAAAGTTCAAGATTAAGGACTCTGTCCAGAAATGTTTTCATAGGATCAAATATTGTCTAATATATGGTTGAAGTAACATCAAAAGAAGTCTATAAGTATAAATAGTAAGTTAGTCTGTGATAAGACTTTGGCCAGAAATATGTTAAGTAGGTCAAAAATTGACCACTCTCCTGCTGATAAAACTTCAGAAAGAGTCTATGATTATGTATAGAAAGTTCAAGATTAAGGACTCTTTGTCCAGAAATGTTTTCATAAGATCAAATATTGTCTAATATATGGTTGAAGTAACATCAAAAGAAGTCTATAAGTATAAATAGTAAGTTAGTCTGTGATAAGACTTTGGCCAGAAATATGTTAAGTAGGTCAAAAATGGACCACTGTCTTGCTGATGAAACACCAGAAGAAGTCTATGAGTATGTATAGAAAGTTCAAGATTAAGGACTCTTTCTCCAGAAATGTGCTCATAAGGTCAAATATGGTCTAATCTATGGTTGAAGTAACATCAAAAGAACTCTATGAGTATGCATAGTAAGTTAGCCTTTGATAAGACCTTGGCCAGAAATATGTTAAGTAGGTCAAATATGGACCACTGTCTGGCTGATGTAACATCAGAAGGAGCCTATGAGTATTTTTAGAAAGTTCAAGTTCAAGTTCAAAGACTCTTTGGACAGAAATATGTTAAGGAAGTCAAATATGGACCACTGTCTGGCTGATGAAACATCAGAAGGAGTCTATGAGTATTTATAGAAAGTTCAAGTTCAAGATCAAAGACTCTTTGGCCAAAAATATGTTAAGTGGGTCTAATATTGACCACTGTCTGGCTGATGAAACATGAGAAGGAGTCTATGAGCATGTATAGAAAGTTCAAGATTAAGGACTCTTTGTCCAGAAATGTGTTCATAAGATCAAATATGGTCTAATATATTGTTGAAGTAACATCAAAAGAAGTCTATAAGTATAATTAGTAGGTTAGCCTTTGATAAGACTTTGGCAAGAAATATGTTAAGTAGGTCAAATATGGACCACTGTCTTGATGATGAAACATCAGAAGGAGTCTATAAGTATAGATAGAAAGTTCAAGATTAAGGACTCTTTGTCAAGAAATGTGTTCATAAGGTCAAATATGGTCTAATCAATGGTTGAAGTAACATCAAAAGAAGTCTATGAGTATGCATAGAAAGTTAGCCTTTGATAAGACTTTGGCAAGAAATATATTAAGTATGTCAAATATGGACCACTGTCTGGCTGATGAAATATCAGAAGGAGTCTATGAGTATTTATAGAAAGTTCAAGTTCAAAGACTCTTTGGCCTGAAATATGTTAAGAAGGTCAAATATGGACCACTATGGCTGATGAAACATCAGAAGGAGTCTATGAGTGTTTAAAGAAAGTTCATGGACTTTGAAAATAGGCCAAAAATAGGTTCAAAATATCATATTTGAATTACTGATGAAACATCAGAAGGAGTCTATGAGAATGTATAGCAAGATCAAAATCGAGGACTCTTTGGCCAGAAATGTGTTCAGTAGGTCAAATATGGACCACTGTCTTGCTGAAGAAACATCGGAAGGAGAATATGAGTATTTTTAGAAAGTTTAAGTTCAAGTTCAAAGATTCTTTGGACAGAAATATGTTAAGGAAGTCAAATATGGACCACTGTCTGGCTGATGAAACATCAGAAGGAGTCTATGAGTATTTATAGAAAGTTCAAGTTCAAGATCAAAGACTCTTTGGCCAAAAATATGTTAAGTGGGTCTAATATTGACCACTGTCTGGCTGATGAAACATGAGAAGGAGTCTATGAGCATGTATAGAAAGTTCAAGAATAAGGACTCTTTGTCCAGAAATGTGTTCACAAGATCAAATATGGTCTAATATATTGTTGAAGTAACATCAAAAGAAGTCTACAAGTATAATTAGTAGGTTAGCCTTTGATAAGACTTTGGCAAGAAATATGTTAAGTAGGTCAAATATGGACCACTGTCTTGATGATGAAACATCAGAAGGAGTCTATAAGTATAGATAGAAAGTTCAAGATTAAGGACTCTTTGTCCAGAAATGTGTTCATAAGGTCAAATATGGTCTAATCAATGGTTGAAGTAACATCAAAAGAAGTCTATGAGTATGCATAGAAAGTTAGCCTTTGATAAGACTTTGGCAAGAAATACGTTAAGTATGTCAAATATGGACCACTGTCTGGCTGATGAAATATCAGAAGGAGTCTATGAGTATTTATAGAAAGTTCAAGTTCAAAGACTCTTTGGCCTGAAATATGTTAAATAGGTCAAATATGGACCACTCTCTTGCTGATGGAACATCAGGAGGAGTCTATGAGTATGTATAGAAAGATCAAGTTCAAGGATTCTCTGGCAAGAAAAATTTACATAAAGTCATATTTGAACTACTGATGAAACATCAAAAGGAGTCTGAGTATGTATAAAAGTTCAAGATTAAGGACTCTGTCCAGAAATGTTTTCGTAAGATCAAATATTGTCTAATATATGGTTGAAGTAACATCAAAAGAAGTCTATAAGTATAAATAGTAAGTTAGTCTGTGATAAGACTTTGGCCAGAAATATGTTAAGTAGGTCAAAAATGGACCACTCTCCTGCTGATAAAACTTCAGAAAGAGTCTATGATTATGTATAGAAAGTTCAAGATTAAGGACTCTTTGTCCAGAAATGTTTTCATAAGATCAAATATTGTCTAATATATGGTTGAAGTATCATCAAAAGAAGTCTATAAGTATAAATAGTAAGTTATTCTGTGATAAGACTTTGGCCAGAAATATGTTAAGTAGGTCAAAAATGGACCACTGTCTTGCTGATGAAACACCAGAAGGAGTCTATGAGTATGTATAGAAAGTTCAAGATTAAGGACTCTTTCTCCAGAAATGTGCTCATAAGGTCAAATATGGTCTAATCTATGGTTGAAGTAACATCAAAAGAACTCTATGAGTATGCATAGTAAGTTAGCCTTTGATAAGACCTTGGCCAGAAATATGTTAAGTAGGTCAAATATGGACCACTGTCTGGCTGATGTAACATCAGAAGGAGCCTATGAGTATTTTTAGAAAGTTCAAGTTCAAGTTCAAAGACTCTTTGGACAGAAATATGTTAAGGAAGTCAAATATGGACCACTGTCTGGCTGATGAAACATCAGAAGGAGTCTATGAGTATTTATAGAAAGTTCAAGTTCAAGATCAAAGACTCTTTGGCCAAAAATATGTTAAGTGGGTCTAATATTGACCACTGTCTGGCTGATGAAACATGAGAAGGAGTCTATGAGCATGTATAGAAAGTTCAAGATTAAGGACTCTTTGTCCAGAAATGTGTTCACAAGATCAAATATGGTCTAATATATTGTTGAAGTAACATCAAAAGAAGTCTATAAGTATAAATAGTAGGTTAGCCTTTGATAAGACTTTGGCAAGAAATATGTTAAGTAGGTCAAATATGGACCACTGTCTTGATGATGAAACATCAGAAGGAGTCTATAAGTATAGATAGAAAGTTCAAGATTAAGGACTCTTTGTCCAGAAATGTGTTCATAAGGTCAAATATGGTCTAATCAATGGTTGAAGTAACATCAAAAGAAGTCTATGAGTATGCATAGAAAGTTAGCCTTTGATAAGACTTTGGCAAGAAATATGTTAAGTATGTCAAATATGGACCACTGTCTGGCTGATGAAATATCAGAAGGAGTCTATGAGTATTTATAGAAAGTTCAAGTTCAAAGACTCTTTGGCCTGAAATATGTTAAATATGGACCACTCTCTTGCTGATGAAACATCAGGAGGAGTCTATGAGTATGTATAGAAAGATCAAGTTCAAGGATTCTCTGGCAAGAAAAATTTACATAAAGTCATATTTGAACTACTGATGAAACATCAAAAGGAGTCTGAGTATGTATAAAAGTTCAAGATTAAGGACTCTGTCCAGAAATGTTTTCTTAAGATCAAATATTGTCTAATATATGGTTGAAGTAACATCAAAAGAAGTCTATAAGTATAAATAGTAAGTTAGTCTGTGATAAGACTTTGGCCAGAAATATGTTAAGTAGGTCAAAAATGGACCACTCTCCTGCTGATAAAACTTCAGAAAGAGTCTATGATTATGTATAGAAAGTTCAAGATTAAGGACTCTTTGTCCAGAAATGTTTTCATAAGATCAAATATTGTCTAATATATGGTTGAAGTAACATCAAAAGAAGTCTATAAGTATAAATAGTAAGTTAGTCTGTGATAAGACTTTGGCCAGAAATATGTTAAGTAGGTCAAAAATGGACCACTGTCTTGCTGATGAAACACCAGAAGTAGTCTATGAGTATGTATAGAAAGTTCAAGATTAAGGACTCTTTCTCCAGAAATGTGCTCATAAGGTCAAATATGGTCTAATCTATGGTTGAAGTAACATCAAAAGAACTCTATGAGTATGCATAGTAAGTTAGCCTTTGATAAGACCTTGGCCAGAAATATGTTAAGTAGGTCAAATATGGACCACTGTCTGGCTGATGTAACATCAGAAGGAGCCTATGAGTATTTTTAGAAAGTTTAAGTTCAAGTTCAAAGACTCATTGGACAGAAATATGTTAAGGAAGTCAAATATGGACCACTGTCTGGCTGATGAAACATCAGAAGGAGTCTATGAGTATTTATAGAAAGTTCAAGTTCAAGATCAAAGACTCTTTGGCCAAAAATATGTTAAGTGGGTCTAATATTGACCACTGTCTGGCTGATGAAACATGAGAAGGAGTCTATGAGCGTGTATAGAAAGTTCAAGAATAAGGACTCTTTGTCCAGAAATGTGTTCACAAGATCAAATATGGTCTAATATATTGTTGAAGTAACATCAAAAGAAGTCTATAAGTATAATTAGTAGGTTAGCCTTTGATAAGACTTTGGCAAGAAATATGTTAAGTAGGTCAAATATGGACCACTGTCTTGATGATGAAACATCAGAAGGAGTCTATAAGTATAGATAGAAAGTTCAAGATTAAGGACTCTTTGTCCAGAAATGTGTTCATAAGGTCAAATATGGTCTAATCAATGGTTGAAGTAACATCAAAAGAAGTCTATGAGTATGCATAGAAAGTTAGCCTTTGATAAGACTTTGGCAAGAAATATGTTAAGTATGTCAAATATGGACCACTGTCTGGCTGATGAAATATCAGAAGGAGTCTATGAGTATTTATAGAAAGTTCAAGTTCAAAGACTCTTTGGCCTGAAATATGTTAAATAGGTCAAATATGGACCACTCTCTTGCTGATGGAACATCAGGAGTCTGTGAGTATGTATAGAAAGATCAAGTTCAAGGATTCTCTGGCAAGAAAAATTTACATAAAGTCATATTTGAACTACTGATGAAACATCAAAAGGAGTCTGAGTATGTATAAAAGTTCAAGATTAAGGACTCTGTCCAGAAATGTTTTCATAGGATCAAATATTGTCTAATATATGGTTGAAGTAACATCAAAAGAAGTCTATAAGTATAATTAGTAAGTTAGTCTGTGATAAGACTTTGGACAGAAATATGTTAAGTAGGTCAAAAATGGACCACTCTCCTGCTGATAAAACTTCAGAAAGAGTCTATGATTATGTATAGAAAGTTCAAGATTAAGGACTCTTTGTCCAGAAATGTTTTCATAAGATCAAATATTGTCTAATATATGGTTGAAGTATCATCAAAAGAAGTCTATAAGTATAAATAGTAAGTTAGTCTGTGATAAGGCTTTGGCCAGAAATATGTTAAGTAGGTCAAAAATGGACCACTGTCTTGCTGATGAAACACCAGAAGGAGTCTATGAGTATGTATAGAAAGTTCAAGATTAAGGACTCTTTCTCCAGAAATGTGCTCATAAGGTCAAATATGGTCTAATCTATGTTTGAAGTAACATCAAAAGAACTCTATGAGTATGCATAGTAAGTTAGTCTTTGATAAGACCTTGGCCAGAAATATGTTAAGTAGGTCAAATATGGACCACTGTCTGGCTGATGTAACATCAGAAGGAGCCTATGAGTATTTTTAGAAAGTTCAAGTTCAAGTTCAAAGACTCTTTGGACAGAAATATGTTAAGGAAGTCAAATATGGACCACTGTCTGGCTGATGAAACATCAGAAGGAGTCTATGAGTATTTATAGAAAGTTCAAGTTCAAGATCAAAGACTCTTTGGCCAAAAATATGTTAAGTGGGTCTAATATTGACCACTGTCTGGCTGATGAAACATGAGAAGGAGTCTATGAGCATGTATAGAAAGTTCAAGAATAAGGACTCTTTGTCCAGAAATGTGTTCACAAGATCAAATATGGTCTAATATATTGTTGAAGTAACATCAAAAGAAGTCTATAAGTATAATTAGTAGGTTAGCCTTTGATAAGACTTTGGCAAGAAATATGTTAAGTAGGTCAAATATGGACCACTGTCTTGATGATGAAACATCAGAAGGAGTCTATAAGTATAGATAGAAAGTTCAAGATTAAGGACTCTTTGTCCAGAAATGTGTTCATAAGGTCAAATATGGTCTAATCAATGGTTGAAGTAACATCAAAAGAAGTCTATGAGTATGCATAGAAAGTTAGCCTTTGATAAGACTTTGGCAAGATATATGTTAAGTATGTCAAATATGGACCACTGTCTGGCTGATGAAATATCAGAAGGAGTCTATGAGTATTTATAGAAAGTTCAAGTTCAAAGACTCTTTGGCCTGAAATATGTTATATAGGTCAAATATGGACCACTCTCTTGCTGATGGAACATCAGGAGGAGTCTATGAGTATGTATAGAAAGATCAAGTTCAAGGATTCTCTGGCAAGAAAAATTTACATAAAGTCATATTTGAACTACTGATGAAACATCAAAAGGAGTCTGAGTATGTATAAAAGTTCAAGATTAAGGACTCTGTCCAGAAATGTTTTCATAAGATCAAATATTGTCTAATATATGGTTGAAGTAACATCAAAAGAAGTCTATAAGTATAAATAGTAAGTTAGTCTGTGATAAGACTTTGGCCAGAAATATGTTAAGTAGGTAAAATATGGACCACTCTTTGGCTGATGAAACATCAGAAGGAGTCTATTATTTATTGAAAGTTCAAAGACTCTTTGGCCAGAAATCTGTTTAGTTGGTCAATGATGAAACATCAGAAGGAGTCTCTGAGTATGCATAGAAAGTTAGCCTTTGATAAGACTTTGGCAAGAAATATGTTAAGTATGTCAAATATGGACCACTGTCTGGCTGATGAAATATCAGAAGGAGTCTATGAGTATTTATAGAAAGTTCAAGTTCAAAGACTCTTTGGCCTGAATAACATAGGTCAAATATGGACCACTCTCTTGCTGATGGAACATCAGGAGGAGTCTATGAGTATGTATAGAAAGATCAAGTTCAAGGATTCTCTGGCAAGAAAAATTTACATAAAGTCATATTTGAACTACTGATGAAACATCAAAAGGAGTCTGAGTATGTATAAAAGTTCAAGATAAAGGACTCTGTCCAGAAATGTTTTCATAGGATCAAATATTGTCTAATATATGGTTGAAGTAACATCAAAAGAAGTCTATAAGTATAAATAGTAAGTTAGTCTGTGATAAGACTTTGGCCAGAAATATGTTAAGTAGGTAAAATATGGACCACTCTTTGGCTGATGAAACATCAGAAGGAGTCTATTATTTATTGAAAGTTCAAGTTCAAACACTCTTTGGCCAGAAATCTGTTTAGTTGGTCAATGATGAAACATCAGAAGGAGTCTCTGAGTATGCATAGAAAGTTAGCCTTTGATAAGACTTTGGCAAGAAATATGTTAAGTATGTCAAATATGGACCACTGTCTGGCTGATGAAATATCAGAAGGAGTCTATGAGTATTTATAGAAAGTTCAAGTTCAAAGACTCTTTGGCCTGAATAACATAGGTCAAATATGGACCACTCTCTTGCTGATGGAACATCAGGAGGAGTCTATGAGTGTGTATAGAAATATCAAGTTCAAGGATTCTCTGGCAAGAAAAATTTACATAAAGTCATATTTGAACTACTGATGAAACATCAAAAGGAGTCTGAGTATGTATAAAAGTTCAAGATTAAGGACTCTGTCCAGAAATGTTTTCATAAGATCAAATATTGTCTAATATATGGTTGAAGTAACATCAAAAGAAGTCTATAAGTATAAATAGTAAGTTAGTCTGTGATAAGACTTTGGCCAGAAATATGTTAAGTAGGTCAAATATGGACCACTCTCCTGCTGATAAAACTTCAGAAAGAGTCTATGATTATGTATAGAAAGTTCAAGATTAAGGACTCTTTGTCCAGAAATGTTTTCATAAGATCAAATATTGTCTAATATATGGTTGAAGTAACATCAAAAGAAGTCTATAAGTATAAATAGTAAGTTAGTCTGTGATAAGACTTTGGCCAGAAATATGTTAAGTAGGTCAAAAATGGACCACTGTCTTGCTGATGAAACACCAGAAGGAGTCTATGAGTATGTAAAGAAAGTTCAAGATTAAGGACTCTTTCTCCAGAAATGTGCTCATAAGGTCAAATATGGTCTAATCTATGGTTGAAGTAACATCAAAAGAACTCTATGAGTATGCATAGTAAGTTAGCCTTTGATAAGACCTTGGCCAGAAATATGTTAAGTAGGTCAAATATGGACCACTGTCTGGCTTATGTAACATCAGAAGGAGCCTATGAGTATTTTTAGAAAGTTTAAGTTCAAGTTCAAAGACTCTTTGGACAGAAATATATTAAGGAAGTCAAATATGGACCACTGTCTGGCTGATGAAACATCAGAAGGAGTCTATAAGTATTTATAGAAAGTTCAAGTTCAAGATCAAAGACTCTTTGGCCAAAAATATGTTAAGTGGGTCTAATATTGACCACTGTCTGGCTGATGAAACATGAGAAGGAGTCTATGAGCATGTATAGAAAGTTCAAGAATAAGGACTCTTTGTCCAGATATGTGTTCACAAGATCAAATATGGTCTAATATATTGTTGAAGTAACATCAAAAGAAGTCTATAAGTATAATTAGTAGGTTAGCCTTTGATAAGACTTTGGCAAGAAATATGTTAAGTAGGTCAAATATGGACCACTGTCTTGATGATGAAACATCAGAAGGAGTCTATAAGTATAGATAGAAAGTTCAAGATTAAGGACTCTTTGTCCAGAAATGTGTTCATAAGGTCAAATATGGTCTAATCAATGGTTGAAGTAACATCAAAAGAAGTCTATGAGTATGCATAGAAAGTTAGCCTTTGATAAGACTTTGGCAAGAAATATGTTAAGTATGTCAAATATGGACCACTGTCTGGCTGATGAAATATCAGAAGGAGTCTATGAGTATTTATAGAAAGTTCAAGTTCAAAGACTCTTTGGCCTGAAATATGTTATATAGGTCAAATATGGACCACTCTCTTGCTGATGGAACATCAGGAGGAGTCTATGAGTATGTATAGAAAGATCAAGTTCAAGGATTCTCTGGCAAGAAAAATTTACATAAAGTCATATTTGAACTACTGATGAAACATCAAAAGGAGTCTGAGTATGTATAAAAGTTCAAGATTAAGGACTCTGTCCAGAAATGTTTTCATAAGATCAAATATTGTCTAATATATGGTTGAAGTAACATCAAAAGAAGTCTATAAGTATAAATAGTAAGTTAGTCTGTGATAAGACTTTGGCCAGAAATATGTAAATTAGGTCAAAAATGGACCACTCTCCTGCTGATAAAACTTCAGAAAGAGTCTATGATTATGTATAGAAAGTTCAAGATTAAGGACTCTTTGTCCAGAAATGTTTTCATAAGATCAAATATTGTCTAATCTATGGTTGAAGTAACATCAAAAGAAGTCTATAAGTATAAATAGTAAGTTAGTCTGTGATAAGACTTTGGCCAGAAAAATGTTAAGTAGGTCAAAAATGGACCACTGTTTGCTGATGAAACACCAGAAGGAGTCTATGAGTATGTATAGAAAGTTCAAGATTAAGGACTCTTTCTCCAGAAATGTGCTCATAAGGTCAAATATGGTCTAATCTATGGTTGAAGTAACATCAAAAGAACTCTATGAGTATGCATAGTAAGTTAGCCTTTGATAAGACCTTGGCCAGAAATATGTTAAGTAGGTCTTATCAAAGGACTTAACATCAGAAGGAGTCAATGAGTATGTTCGGAAAGTTCAAGATCGAGTACTCTTGGGCCATATTTAAAGTAGGTCAGATA
The DNA here is from genome assembly GCF_029890125.1 of Rhinichthys klamathensis goyatoka. Taxonomy (NCBI): domain Eukaryota; kingdom Metazoa; phylum Chordata; class Actinopteri; order Cypriniformes; family Leuciscidae; genus Rhinichthys; species Rhinichthys klamathensis. The sequence continues at coordinate 8,313,566 of NW_026606705.1, forward strand.
TGGACTGTCTGGGCGGACTTAACATCAGAAAGAGTCTATGAGGATATGTTTAGTATGGCAAAAAGGGACCTCTGTATATCTGATATCACATCAGAAGGAGTCTATAAGTTTATATTGTTTAAAACCGTTTGACGACCCTCTGACCAGAAATAAGTTCAATAGGTCAGATATGGACTTCTATATGGCCTATGAAGCATCAGAGGGAGTCAATGAGTATGTATAGAAAGTTCGAGATCGAGTACTATTGGGCCAGAAATATGTTCAGTAGGTCAAATATTTCTCTGGCTAATATAACATTATAAGAAGTCAATCTGTATGAATAAATAGTTCATGTTAAAGAACTCTTTGGCCAGAAATATGATCAGTAGGGCAAAACGGGACCTCTGTATGGCTGACTTAACATCAGAAGGAGTCAATGAGTATGTTCGGAAAGTTCAAGATCGAGTACTCTTAGGTAAGAAATATGTTCAGTAGGTCCACGCATTCTCATCCTTTGGCGTCATATAGGTGACGCCATATGACATTTCGTCGAAATCTTACGCACATGGCATCCTTTAGCATCAATATAACACGCACTGTTATGGGTAGGTTTAGGTCTGGGGTAGGGTACGGTTATGACGCCTTGGCATCTGCGTCTCATATTGACGCTAAACGATGCCATGTGCGTCGGATTTAGACGAGCGTCACCTGTATGACGCCTTGAGTTCTGCGTCTCATATTGATGCTAAAGGATGCCATGTGCGTAAGATTTCGACGAAATGTACAAAGCGTCACATGTATGACGCCAAAGGATGAGAAAGGGCTGGTAGGTCACATATCTGTCTGGCTAATATAACATAATAAGAGGTCATTCTGTATAATAACTTAATGTTAAAGAACTCTTTGGCCAGAAATATGTTCAGTAGGTCAGATATTGACTTCTATATGGCTTATGAAGCACCAAAAGGAGTCAATGAGTATGTATAGAAAGTTCAAGATCGAGTACTCTTTGGCCAGAAATATGTTCAGTAGGTCGGATATTAACTTCTATATGGCTTATGAAGCATCAGAAGTAGTCTATGAGTAGTATAGAAAGTTCAAGATCGAGTACTCTTGGGCCAGAAATATGTTCAGTAGGTCAAATATTTGTCTGGCTAATGTAACATTATAAGAAGTCAATCTGTATGAATAAATAGTTCATGTTAAAGAACTCTTTGGCCAGAAATATGTTCAGTAGGGCAAAACGGGACCTCTGTATGGCTGATATAACATCAGAAGAAGTCTATATATTGTTCAAAATCTTTTGACGACCCTTTGACCAGAAATAATTTAAATAGGTCCGATATTGACTTCTATATGGCCTATGAAGCATCAGAAGGAGTCTATCAGTATGTATAGAAAGTTCAAGATCGAGTACTCTTGGGCCAAAAATATGTTCAGCAGGTCAAATATCTGTCTGGCTAATATAACATTATAAGAAGTCAATCTGTATGTATAGTAACTTAATATTCCAGGACTCTTTGAACTAAAATGTGTTCATTGTGTCAAATAAGGACTATTGTATGGCTGACTTAACATCAGAAGGAGTAAATGAGTATGTTCGGAAAGTTCAAGATCGAATACTCTGGGGCCATATTTAAAGTAGGTCAGATATGGACTGTCTGGGCGGACTTAACATCAGAAAGAGTCTATGAGGATATGTTTAGTATGGCAAAAAGGGACATCTGTATAGCTGATATCACATCAGAAGGAGTCTATAAGTTTATATTGTTTCGGAGAGTCTACAAGCTTAAATTGTTTAAAACCGGTTGATTAGTTCAGTGTGTCAAACAAGGACTATTTTATGGCTGACTTAACATCAGAAGGAGTAAATGAGTATGTTCGGAAAGTTCAAGATCGAGTACTCTTGGGCCATATTTAAAGTAGGTCAGATATGGACTGTCTGGGCGGACTTAACATCAGAAAGAGTCTATGAGGATATGTTCAGTATGGCAAAAAGGGACCTCTGTATAGCTGATATCACATCAGAAGGAGTCTACAAGCTTAAATTGTTTAAAACCGGTTGACGACCCTTTGACCAGAAATAAGTTCAATAGGTCAGATATGGACTTCTATATGGCCTATGAAGCATCAGAGGGAGTCAATGAGTATTTATAGAAAGTTCAAGATCGAGTACTCTTTGGCCAGAAATATGTTCAGTAGGTCAAATATTGACTTCTATATGGCTTATGAAGCATCAGAAGGAGTCTATGAGTATGTATAGAAAGTTCAAGATCGAGTAATCTTGGGCCAGAAATATGTTTACTAGGTCACATATATGTCTGGCTAATATAACATAATAAGAGGTCATTCTGTATAATAACTTAGTTAAAGAACTCTTTGGCCAGAAATATGTTCAATAGGTCAGATATTGACTTATATGGCTTATGAAGCATCAGAAGGAGTCTATGAGTATGTATAGAAAGTTCAAGATCGAGTACTCTTGGGCCAGAAATATGTTTACTAGGTCACATATCTGTCTGGCTAATATAACATAATAAGAGGTCATTCTGTATAATCACTTAATGTTACAGAACTCTTTGGCCAGAAATATGTTCAGTAGGTCAGATATTGACTTCTATATGGCTTATGAAGCATCAGAAGGAGTCTATGAGTATGTATAGAAAGTTCAAGATCGAGTACTCTTGGGCCAGAAATATGTTCAGTAGGTCAAATATTTGTTTGGCTAATATAACGTTATAAGAAGTCAATCTGTATGTATAGTAACTTAATGTTCAAGGACTCTTTGAACAGAAATTAGTTCAGTGTGTCAAACAAGGACTATTTTATGGCTGACTTAACATCAGAAGGAGTAAATGAGTATGTTCGGAAAGTTCAAGATCGAGTACTCTTGGGCCATATTTAAAGTAGGTCAGATATGGACTGTCTGGGCGGACTTAACATCAGAAAGAGTCTATGAGGATATGTTTAGTATGGCAAAAAGGGACCTCTGTATAGCTGATATCACATCAGAAGGAGTCTATAAGTTTATATTGTTTAAAACCGTTTGACGACCCTTTGACCAGAAATAAGTTCAATAGGTCAGATATGTAACTTTCTAAACATTTCATCAGAGGGAGTCAATGAGTATTTATAGAAAGTTCAAGATCGAGTACTCTTTGGCCAGAAATATGTTCAGTAGGTCAGATATTGACTTCTAAATGGCTTATGAAGCATCAGAAGGAGTCTATGAGTATGTATAGAAAGTTCAAGATCGAGTACTCTTGGGCCAGAAATATGTTCAGTAGGTCAAATATTTGTTTGGCTAATATAACGTTATAAGAAGTCAATCTGTATGTATAGTAACTTAATGTTCAAGGACTCTTTGAACAGAAATTAGTTCAGTGTGTCAAACAAGGACTATTTTATGTTTTCAATGCACACAAGAATGATAGTTGTTCTATGCAGTGTAATAAGCACGCATATTGTGTTATCCGAAGGCGAATTTTATGTATTTTATGCACAATGGAAGTTGCAGTGCAATGCAGCAAAGCATAAGTTGTATCTCTTCAGTGCACAATGAAATAAGTTAGCTTTTGCATGCAAATAAATGCACAACAGATTCATTTATATCGTGCATGCACTGCAATGAAACATCACTTATGTCAAGTGCTAATTCTTCAATGCACAGGGGAATGAGTTCTGTATAAGTTGCGATGCAACTCATATGCAATGCAGTATCTCTTAATTTCAAAATAAAACAAATTAGTTATTTTATGCAATACTATGAAAGATAGTATTGAATGTTTTTCACTTCACAACGAATTCAGTTAGATTGGGTATGTTCAAAGAAACAGTGCATATGTTATATCTTCTATGCAAAACAGAATGAGTTTAGTTCTTTATGCATTGCTATACAAAAGCACGCATATTGTGCTATCATAAGTGGTAACTCAACATGCGTAAAGAATGCACAACGGAATAAGTTAGTTATGTATACAGTTTAGTGAAACAGGTCACATGTTATATCTTTAATGCACAACTGAAAACGTTAGCTTTTGCATGCAAATAAATGCACAACGGATTAATTTATATCGTACATGCAATGCAATGCAATATCACATATGTCATGTGCTACTTCTTCAATGCACAAGGGAATTAATTACTTCTGTATGCGTTGCAATGCAACAGCTCATGTGGTATGCGATATCTCTTCATTGCACAGCGAAATAAGTTAGACTAAGTATAACTCTATAACGTCATATGTGCAAGAGCACATATTGTGTTATCTCTTCAATGAACAGCAAAATTAGTTAGTTGTTTTATGCATTGGAATGCAAAAGCATGCATGTTGTTAAGTTTTCGGATGTCAACACGCGTGCTTTTGCATTCCAATGCATACATCACCTTACTCATTTTGCTGTTTATTGGAGAGATTACATATTTGTCGTTGCATTGCATTGCAAGATCTAAATTACTCTAAGGAAGCACAACAGAAGATTGACTAATTCAGTTATTGTATATGAACGGAATAAGTTAGTTTATTGTGTACAGTTCAATGAAACAGACCATGTCAGTCAGTAAATTCAGGTCCTATATGCAGCGCTATGCAACAAGCACATATGTTGTATCTCTCCAATGTAAAATGAAAACGTTAGCTTTTGCATGCAAATAAATGCACAACGGATTAATTTATCTCGTGCATGGATTGCAATCAAGTTCAATTGCAACATCAAGTATGTCAGTGCTACTTCTTCAATGCACAGGGGAATGAATTAATTCTGTGTAAGTTGCGATGCAACTGCTCATATGTAATGTAATATCTCTTCCTTTCAAAACAAAACAAATTAGTTATTTTATGCAATACCATGAAAGATAGCATATTTCATGTATTTCACTTCACAACGAATTCAGTTAAATTGAGTATGTTCAATGAAACAGTCCAGATGTTATATCTTCAATGCACAACGGAATGAGTTTAGTTCTTTATGCATTGCTGTGCAAAATGCATAGCTCTGCAATGCAATACGCTGCAAAGCAACAGCTCATATGTTATGCGATATCTCTTAATTGCCCAGTGAAATAAGTTAGACTGAGTATGCAATGCACTAGAAGAGCAACAGTAAAATGCATCGGAATAAGTTCGTTCTTGTATGCATTGCAATGCAACAGCACAGATGATTTATCTCCAAGTAAATTAGATCTTGCAATGCATTGCAACAACACACATGTAATTTCTTCAATGAATAGCTAAATGAGTTAGTTGTTTTATGCATTGGAATGCAAAAGCATGCATGTTGTGTTACCCTCCTTCGGATGTCACAACCCGCGTGCTTTTTGCATTCCAATGCATACAACATCTAACTCATTTTGCTGTTCATTGAAGAGAATACATGCATTGGATTAAAAGATCTAACTTTGAAGAATACACAACCGAAGATTGAATAATTCACAATAGAATAAGTAAGTTACTCTATACAGTTCAATGAAACCGACCATGTCACTATTTCAGATTCTTCAAAGTCAGTAAATTCAGGTAATGTATGCCGCGATACATATGTTGTATCTCTTCAATGCACAATAAAATAAGTTAGCTTGTGCAAGCAAATAAATGCACAACGTATTAATTTATATCGTGCATGCAATGCAATATCACATATATCCTGTACTACTTCTTCAATGCACAAGGGAATTAATTACTTCTGTATGCGTTGTTATACAACAGCGATATCTCTTCATTGCACAGCGAAATAAGTTAGACTAAGTATACTCTATAACTTAATATGTGCAAGAGCACATATTGTGTGTTATTTCTTCAATGCACAGCAAAATTAGTTAGTTGCATGCATGTTGTTAAGCCTTCGGATGTCAACACACGTGCTTTTGCATTCCAATGCATACATCATCTTAATCATTTTGCTGTCCATTGAAGAGAATACATGTGTGCTGTTGCATTGCATTATAATATCCAACTTTGAAGATGGCCAACCAAAGATTGAATAATTCACAACAGAATAGTTAGTTATTGTACACAGTTCAATGAAACAGACCATGTCACTACTGTGATTCTTCAACGCACAAAGTCAGTAAATTCAGGTCATGTATGCAGCGCTATTCAACAAGCACATATGTTGTATTTCTTCAATGCACAATGAAATAAGTTAGATTTTGCATGCAAATAAATGCATAACGGATTCATTTATCTCGTGCAATGAAACATTACATACCGGCATGTCATGTGCTACTTCTTCAATGCACATGGGAATAAATTAGTTCTGTATGCGTTGCGATGCAACCACTCATATGTAATGCAATATCTCTTCATTGCAAAACGAAACAAGTGAATGCTATGAAAGATAGCATATTTAATGTATTATTCTTTACTGCACGATGAATTCAGTAAGTTTTTAGATTAAGTTTTAGTTTTAAGTTTTAAGATTATGTTCAATGAATCCGTGCTTATGTTATCTTAATGCACAACCGAAAAGTATAGTTCTTGTGTGCATTGCTGTGCAAGCAGCACAGATGGTTTATCTCCAATACACATAGTATAATAGATATTACAATGCAATGCAACAAACACACGTAATCTCTTCAATGAACAGCAAAATTAGTTAGTTGTTTTATGCATTTATCCTTGAATATATTTCTGGCCAAAAGAGTCCTCTACCTTTAACTTTCTAAACATAAAGACATGTTCTGATGTTAATTCAGTAGTTCAAATTTGATCTTTTGAATATAAATCTGGCCAGAGAGTTCTTGAACTTGATCTTTCTACACATGCTCACAGAGTGCTTCTGACGTTTCATCAGCCATACAGTGGTCCATATTTGACCTACTTAACATATTTCTGGCCAAAGAGTCTTTGAACTTGAACTTTGTATTAATACTCATAGACTCCTTCTGATGTTTCATCAGCAGGAGAGTGGTCCATATTTGACCTACTTAACATATTTTAGGCCAAAGAGTCTTTGAACTTGAACTTGACCTTTCTAAAAATGACCTTTCTGGTCCATATTTGACCTACTTAACATATTTCTGGCCAAAGGCTTATCAAAGGCTAACTTACTATGCATCCTCATATACTTCTTTTGATGTTACTTCAACCATAGATTAGACCATATTTTACCTTATGAGCACATTTCTGGACAAAGAGTCCTTAATCTTGAACTTTCTATAAATACTCATAGACACCTTCTGATGTTTCATCAGCCAGACAGTGGTCCATATTTGACCTACTTAGCCTTTGAACAGACTTTGGCCAGAAATATGTTAACTTACTTTGCATACTCATAGACTTCTCTTGATATTACTTCAACCATATTTTAGACCATATTTGACCTTATGAACACATTTCTGGACAAAGAGTCTTTAATCTTGATCTTTCTATGCATAATAATAGACTCTTTCTGAAGTTTCATCAGTAGTTCAAATATGACTTTTTGTACATATATCTTGCCGGAGAATCCTTGTTCTTGATCTTTCTATACATACTAAACATTAACTCCTTCTGATGTTTCATCAGCCATAGAGTGGTCCATATTAGATCTACTTAACATATTTCTGTCCAAAGAGTCTTTGAACTTGAACTTGACCTTTCTATAAATACTCATAGACTCCTTCTGATGTTTCATCAGCCAGACAGTGGTTCATGCTTAACATGTTTAACATTTAACAGTGGACCACCTACTTAACATATTTCTGGCCAAGGTCTTATCAAAGGCTAACTTACTATGCATACTCAGACTTCTTTTGACGTTACTTCAACCATAGTTTAGACCATATTTGACCTTATAAACACATTTCTGGACAAAGAGTCTTTGAACTTGAACTTGAACCTTCTATAAATACTCACAGACTCCAGACGTTTCATCAGCCAGACAGTGGTCCATATTTGACCTACTTAACATATTTCTGGCCAAGGTCTTATCAAAGGCTAACTTACTATGCATACTCATAGACTTCTTGTGATGTTACTTCAACCATAGATTAGACCATATTTGACCTTATGAGCACATTTCTGGACAAAGAGTCCTTAATCTTGAACTGTCTATAAATACTCATAGACACCTTCTGATGTTTCGTCAGCCAGACAGTGGTCCATATTTGACCTACTTAGCCTTTGAACAGACTTTGGCCAGAAATATGTTAACTTACTATGCATACTCATAGACTTCTTTTGATGTTACTTCAACCATAGATAAGACCATATTTGACCTTATGAACACATTTCTGGACAAAGAGACTTTAATTTTAATCTTTCTATGCATAATAATAGACTCTTTCTGAAGTTTCATCAGTAGTTCAAATATGACTTTTTGTACATATATCTTGCCGGAGAATCCTTGTTCTTGATCTTTCTATACATACTATACATTAACTCCTTCTGATGTTTCATCAGCCATAGAGTGGTCCATATTAGACCTACTTAACATATTTCTGTCCAAAGAGTCTTTGACCTTGAACTTTCTATAAATACTCATAGACTCCTTCTGATGTTTCATGAGCCAGAGAGTGGTCCATATTTGACCTACTTAACATATTTCTGGCCAAGGTCTTATCAAAGGCTAACTTACTATAAATACTCATAGACTTCTTTGTTTTTTTACTTCAACCATAGATTAGACCATATTTGACTTTATGAACACATTTCTGGTCAAAGAATCCTTAATCTTGAACTTTCTATTAATACTCATAGACTCCTTCTGATGTTTTATCAGCAGGAGAGTGGTCCATTTTTGACTTAACAAATGAGCAGATTTCTCAGATTTCTGGACAAAGAGCCCTTAATCTTGAACTTTCTAAACTTAGAGACTTGTTCTGATGTTTCTTCAGCCAAATTTGACCTTTTGAACATATTTTTTTGTCAGTGAATCATTGAACTTGATCTTTCTAAACATTTTCATAGACTTGTTTCAGCAGCCAGACAGTAGTCCAAACTTGACCTACTGAACATATTTCTGGCAAGACAGTTACAGTAACATATTTCTGGCCAAAATTTTATCACAGTCTAACTTACTGTGTTCTCATAGACTTGTTTTAATGCTAAATAAACCATATATTAGTCTACATTTGACCTATTGAACACATTTCTGGCCAAAGAGTCATCTACATTGAACTTTTTAAACATATAGACTTGTTCTGATGTTTCTTCAACCATCCTGTAGTTCAAATTTGACATTTAGAATATATTTAGAACTTTCTATACATACACACACTCTTTTGAATGTTTCATCAGCCAGACAGTAGTCCATATTTGACCTACTGAACATATTTCTGACCAAATAGTCATCAAAATCTAACTTACCATGCAGACTCTTTTGATGTTAAATTATCCATTATATTAGTCCTTATTTGACCTATTCCCCATAAATGGCCAAAGAGTCCTCGATTTTAAACTTTCTAAACATGCTCATAGTTATGTTTCTTAACCTTTTGAACAAGTTACTGGCCAAAGTGTCCTTGAACTTGAACTTTTTATACATATAGACTTATGATGTTTTATCAGGCAGACAGTAGTCCAAACTTGACCTACAGAACATATTTTTGGCAAAAGTATCATCAAGGGCTTACTTACTATCCATTTTCATATACTTCTTTTGATGTTACATCAACCATATATGAATCCATATTTGACATATTGAAAACATTTCTGGCCAATGAGTCCTAGAACTTGAACTTTCCAAAGAGTCCTTGAACTTTAACTTAACATACATACTGATGACTCCTTCAGATGTTACATCACCCAGACAAGTTTTCAAATTTGTCATAACGAATATATTTCTGAGTCTTTGATTTGGAACATTTTATATATGCTCAATTTCTATAGACTCCTTCTGATGTTTCAACAGTAGATCAAATATGACTTACAGTAATATGACATATTTCTGGTCAAAGAGTCTTTAAACTTTACCTTTATATACGGTAAATATACTCGGAAATGTGTTCAATAGGTCAAATATGGACTAATATATGGTTGATATAATATCAAAAGAAGTGTATGAGAATGTATAGTAAGATAGCCTTTAATGATTCTTTGGCCAGAAATATGTTCAATAGGTCAAAATGTCTGGTTGATGAAATATCAGAATGAGTCTATGAGTATAGAAAGTTCAAGTTCATGTATAGAAAGTTCAAGTTCAAGTCCAAAGACTCTTTGGCCAGAAAAATGTTCAATAGTTCAAATGTGGACTAATATATGCTTGATGTAACATCAAAAGGAGTCTATGAGAACGCATAGAAAGGTAGCCTTTGATGATTTTGATGATCTGGCCTATTTTGCCAGAAATATATTCGTTAGTTAAAATATGGACTACTGTCTGACAAATGAAATATCAGAATGAGTCTATGAGTATGTATAGAAAGTTCAAGTTCAAGTCCAAAGACTCTATGGCCAGAAAAATGTTTAATAGGTCAAATATGGACTAAAATATGGATGATGTAACATCAAAAGAAGTCTATGAGAATGAATAGTAAGTTAGCCTTTGATGAACTCTTTTGCCAGAAATATGTCCAGTAGGTCAAGTTTAGACTACTGTCTGGCTGATAAAACATATAAAGGAGTCTATGAGTATGTATAGAAAGATCAAGTCCAAGGATTCTCCAAGGATTCTCTGGCAAGATATATGAACAAAAAGTCATATTTGAACTACTGAAGAAACATCAGAAGGAGTCTAAGAGTATAATTAGAAAGTTCAAGATTAAGGACTCTTTGTCCCGAAATCTGCTCATAAGGTAAAATATGGTCTAATCTATGGTTGAAGTAACATCAAAAGAAGTCTATGAGTATGCATAGCAAGTTAGCCTTTGATAAGACTTTGGCCAGAAATATGTTAAGTAGGTCAAAAATGGACCACTCTCCTGGTGATAAAACATCAGAAGGAGTCTATGAGTATTTATAGAAAGTTCAAGTTCAAGTTCAAAGACTCTTTGGACAGAAATATGTTAATTAGGTCTAAAATGGACCACTGTCTGGCTGAAGAAACATCAGAAGGAGTTAATGAGTATGTATAGAAAGATCAAGTTCAATGATTCTCCGGCAAGATATATGTACAAAAAGTCGTATTTGAACTACTGATGAAACTTCAGAAAGATTCTATGATTATGTACAGAAAGTTCAAGATTAAGGACTCTTTGTCCAGAAATGTGTTCATAAGGTCAAATATGTCTAATCTATGGTTGAAGTAATATTAAAAGAAGTCTATGAGTATGCATTGTAAGTTAGCCTTTGAAAAGAATTTGGCCAAAAATATGTTAAGTAGGTCAATTATGGACCACTGTATGGCTGATGAAACATCAGAAGGAGTCAATGACTATGTATAGAAAGATCAAGATTAAGGATTCTCTGGTAAGATATATGTACAAAAAGTCATATTTGAATTACTGATGAAACTTCAGAAAGAGTCTATGAGTATAGAAAGTTCAAGATTAAGGACTCTTTGTCCAGAAATGTGTTCATACGGTCAAATATGGTCTAATCTATGGTTGAAATAACATAAAAAGAAGTCTATGAGTATGCATAGTAAGTTAGCCTTTGAAAAGACTTTGGCCAGAAATATGTTAAGTAGGTCAAATATGGACCACTCTCTGGCTGATGAAATATCAGAAGGAGTCTATGAGTATTTATAGAAAGTTCAAGTTCAAAGACTCTTTGGCCAGAAATATGTTAAGTAGGTAAAACATGGACCACTATGGCTGATGAAACATCAGAAGGAGTCTATTATTTATTGAAAGTTCAAGCTCAAAGACTCTTTGGCCAGAAATCTGTTTAGTTGGTCAATGATGAAACATCAGAAGGAGTCTCTGAGTATGCATAGAAAGTTAGCCTTTGATAAGACTTTGGCAAGAAATATGTTAAGTATGTCAAATATGGACCACTGTCTGGCTGATGAAATATCAGAAGGAGTCTATGAGTATTTATAGAAAGTTCAAGTTCAAAGACTCTTTGGCCTGAATAACATAGGTCAAATATGGACCACTCTCTTGCTGATGGAACATCAGGAGGAGTCTATGAGTATGTATAGAAATATCAAGTTCAAGGATTCTCTGGCAAGAAAAATTTACATAAAGTCATATTTGAACTACTGATGAAACATCAAAAGGAGTCTGAGTATGTATAAAAGTTCAAGATTAAGGACTCTGTCCAGAAATGTTTTCATAAGATCAAATATTGTCTAATATATGGTTGAAGTAACATCAAAAGAAGTCTATAAGTATAAATAGTAAGTTAGTCTGTGATAAGACTTTGGCCAGAAATATGTTAAGTAGGTCAAAAATGGACCACTCTCCTGCTGATAAAACTTCAGAAAGAGTCTATGATTATGTATAGAAAGTTCAAGATTAAGGACTCTTTGTCCAGAAATGTTTTCATAAGATCAAATATTGTCTAATATATGGTTGAAGTAACATCAAAAGAAGTCTTTAAGTATAAATAGTAAGTTAGTCTGTGATAAGACTTTGGCCAGAAATATGTTAAGTAGGTCAAAAATGGACCACTGTCTTGCTGATGAAACACCAGAAGGAGTCTATGAGTATGTATAGAAAGTTCAAGATTAAGGACTCTTTCTCCAGAAATGTGCTCATAAGGTCAAATATGGTCTAATCTATGGTTGAAGTAACATCAAAAGAACTCTATGAGTATGCATAGTAAGTTAGCCTTTGATAAGACCTTGGCCAGAAATATGTTAAGTAGGTCAAATATGGACCACTGTCTGGCTGATGTAACATCAGAAGGAGCCTATGAGTATTTTTAGAAAGTTTAAGTTCAAGTTCAAAGACTCTTTGGACAGAAATATGTTAAGGAAGTCAAATATGGACCACTGTCTGGCTGATGAAACATCAGAAGGAGTCTATGAGTATTTATAGAAAGTTCAAGTTCAAGATCAAAGACTCTTTGGCCAAAAATATGTTAAGTGGGTCTAATATTGACCACTGTCTGGCTGATGAAACATGAGAAGGAGTCTATGAGCGTGTATAGAAAGTTCAAGAATAAGGACTCTTTGTCCAGAAATGTGTTCACAAGATCAAATATGGTCTAATATATTGTTGAAGAAACATCAAAAGAAGTCTATAAGTATAATTAGTAGGTTAGCCTTTGATAAGACTTTGGCAAGAAATATGTTAAGTAGGTCAAATATGGACCACTGTCTTGATGATGAAACATCAGAAGGAGTCTATAAGTATAGATAGAAAGTTCAAGATTAAGGACTCTTTTTCCAGAAATGTGTTGATAAGGTCAAATATGGTCTAATCAATGGTTGAAGTAACATCAAAAGAAGTCTATGAGTATGCATAGAAAGTTAGCCTTTGATAAGACTTTGGCAAGAAATATGTTAAGTATGTCAAATATGGACCACTGTCTGGCTGATGAAATATCAGAAGGAGTCTATGAGTATTTATAGAAAGTTCAAGTTCAAAGACTCTTTGGCCTGAAATATGTTAAATAGGTCAAATATGGACCACTCTCTTGCTGATGGACCATCAGGAGGAGTCTATGAGTATGTATAGAAATATCAAGTTCAAGGATTCTCTGGCAAGAAAAATTTACATAAAGTCATATTTGAACTACTGATGAAACATCAAAAGGAGTATGAGTATGTATAAAAGTTCAAGATTAAGGACTCTGTCCAGAAATGTTTTCATAAGATCAAATATTGTCTAATATATGGTTTAAGTAACATCAAAAGAAGTCTATAAGTATAAATAGTAAGTTAGTCTGTGATAAGACTTTGGCCAGAAATATGTTAAGTAGGTCAAAAATGGACCACTGTCTTGCTGATGAAACACCAGAAGGAGTCTATGAGTATGTATAGAAAGTTCAAGATTAAGGACTCTTTCTCCAGAAATGTGCTCATAAGGTCAAATATGGTCTAATCTATGGTTGAAGTAACATCAAAAGAACTCTATAAGTATGCATAGTAAGTTAGCCTTTGATAAGACCTTGGCCAGAAATATGTTAAGTAGGTCAAATATGGACCACTGTCTGGCTGATGTAACATCAGAAGGAGCCTATGAGTATTTTTAGAAAGTTTAAGTTCAAGTTCAAAGACTCTTTGGACAGAAATATGTTAAGGAAGTCAAATATGGACCACTGTCTGGCTAATGAAACATCAGAAGGAGTCTATGAGTATTTATAGAAAGTTCAAGTTCAAGATCAAAGACTCTTTGGCCAAAAATATGTTAAGTGGGTCTAATATTGGCCACTGTCTGGCTGATGAAACATGAGAAGGAGTCTATGAGCATGTATAGAAAGTTCAAGAATAAGGACTCTTTGTCCAGAAATGTGTTCACAAGATCAAATATGGTCTAATATATTGTTGAAGTAACATCAAAAGAAGTCTATAAGTATAATTAGTAGGTTAGCCTTTGATAAGACTTTGGCAAGAAATATGTTAAGTAGGTCAAATATGGACCACTGTCTTGATGATGAAACATCAGAAGGAGTCTATAAGTATAGATAGAAAGTTCAAGATTAAGGACTCTTTGTCCAGAAATGTGTTCATAAGGTCAAATATGGTCTAATCAATGGTTGAAGTAACATCAAAAGAAGTCTATAAGTATAATTAGTAGGTTAGCCTTTGATAAGACTTTGGCAAGAAATATGTTAAGTATGTCAAATATGGACCACTGTCTGGCTGATGAAATATCAGAAGGAGTCTATGAGTATTTAAAGAAAGTTCAAGTTCAAAGACTCTTTGGCCTGAAATATGTTAAATAGGTCAAATATGGACCACTCTCTTGCTGATGGAACATCAGGAGGAGTCTATGAGTATGTATAGAAAGATCAAGTTCAAGGATTCTCTGGCAAGAAAAATTTACATAAAGTCATATTTGAACTACTGATGAAACATCAAAAGGAGTCTGAGTATGTATAAAAGTTCAAGATTAAGGACTCTGTCCAGAAATGTTTTCATAGGATCAAATATTGTCTAATATATGGTTGAAGTAACATCAAAAGAAGTCTATAAGTATAAATAGTAAGTTAGTCTGTGATAAGACTTTGGCCAGAAATATGTTAAGTAGGTAAAATATGGACCACTCTTTGGCTGATGAAACATCAGAAGGAGTCTATTATTTATTGAAAGTTCAAGTTCAAACACTCTTTGGCCAGAAATCTGTTTAGTTGGTCAATGATGAAACATCAGAAGGAGTCTCTGAGTATGCATAGAAAGTTAGCCTTTGATAAGACTTTGGCAAGAAATATGTTAAGTATGTCAAATATGGACCACTGTCTGGCTGATGAAATATCAGAAGGAGTCTATGAGTATTTATAGAAAGTTCAAGTTCAAAGACTCTTTGGCCTGAATAACATAGGTCAAATATGGACCACTCTCTTGCTGATGGAACATCAGGAGGAGTCTATGAGTATGTATAGAAAGATCAAGTTCAAGGATTCTCTGGCAAGAAAAATGTACATAAAGTCATATTTGAACTACTGATGAAACATCAAAAGGAGTCTGAGTATGTATAAAAGTTCAAGATTAAGGACTCTGTCCAGAAATGTTTTCATAGGATCAAATATTGTCTAATATATGGTTGAAGTAACATCAAAAGAAGTCTATAAGTATAAATAGTAAGTTAGTCTGTGATAAGACTTTGGCCAGAAATATGTTAAGTAGGTCAAAAATGGACCACTCTCCTGCTGATAAAACTTCAGAAAGAGTCTATGATTATGTATAGAAAGTTCAAGATTAAGGACTCTTTGTCCAGAAATGTTTTCATAAGATCAAATATTGTCTAATATATGGTTGAAGTAACATCAAAAGAAGTCTATAAGTATAAATAGTAAGTTAGTCTGTGATAAGACTTTGGCCAGAAATATGTTAAGTAGGTCAAAAATGGACCACTGTCTTGCTGATGAAACACCAGAAGAAGTCTATGAGTATGTATAGAAAGTTCAAGATTAAGGACTCTTTCTCCAGAAATGTGCTCATAAGGTCAAATATGGTCTAATCTATGGTTGAAGTAACATCAAAAGAACTCTATGAGTATGCATAGTAAGTTAGCCTTTGATAAGACCTTGGCCAGAAATATGTTAAGTAGGTCAAATATGGACCACTGTCTGGCTGATGTAACATCAGAAGGAGCCTATGAGTATTTTTAGAAAGTTCAAGTTCAAGTTCAAAGACTCTTTGGACAGAAATATGTTAAGGAAGTCAAATATGGACCACTGTCTGGCTGATGAAACATCAGAAGGAGTCTATGAGTATTTATAGAAAGTTCAAGTTCAAGATCAAAGACTCTTTGGCCAAAAATATGTTAAGTGGGTCTAATATTGACCACTGTCTGGCTGATGAAACATGAGAAGGAGTCTATGAGCATGTATAGAAAGTTCAAGATTAAGGACTCTTTGTCCAGAAATGTGTTCATAAGATCAAATATGGTCTAATATATTGTTGAAGTAACATCAAAAGAAGTCTATAAGTATAATTAGTAGGTTAGCCTTTGATAAGACTTTGGCAAGAAATATGTTAAGTAGGTCAAATATGGACCACTGTCTTGATGATGAAACATCAGAAGGAGTCTATAAGTATAGATAGAAAGTTCAAGATTAAGGACTCTTTGTCAAGAAATGTGTTCATAAGGTCAAATATGGTCTAATCAATGGTTGAAGTAACATCAAAAGAAGTCTATGAGTATGCATAGAAAGTTAGCCTTTGATAAGACTTTGGCAAGAAATATATTAAGTATGTCAAATATGGACCACTGTCTGGCTGATGAAATATCAGAAGGAGTCTATGAGTATTTATAGAAAGTTCAAGTTCAAAGACTCTTTGGCCTGAAATATGTTAAGAAGGTCAAATATGGACCACTATGGCTGATGAAACATCAGAAGGAGTCTATGAGTGTTTAAAGAAAGTTCATGGACTTTGAAAATAGGCCAAAAATAGGTTCAAAATATCATATTTGAATTACTGATGAAACATCAGAAGGAGTCTATGAGAATGTATAGCAAGATCAAAATCGAGGACTCTTTGGCCAGAAATGTGTTCAGTAGGTCAAATATGGACCACTGTCTTGCTGAAGAAACATCGGAAGGAGAATATGAGTATTTTTAGAAAGTTTAAGTTCAAGTTCAAAGATTCTTTGGACAGAAATATGTTAAGGAAGTCAAATATGGACCACTGTCTGGCTGATGAAACATCAGAAGGAGTCTATGAGTATTTATAGAAAGTTCAAGTTCAAGATCAAAGACTCTTTGGCCAAAAATATGTTAAGTGGGTCTAATATTGACCACTGTCTGGCTGATGAAACATGAGAAGGAGTCTATGAGCATGTATAGAAAGTTCAAGAATAAGGACTCTTTGTCCAGAAATGTGTTCACAAGATCAAATATGGTCTAATATATTGTTGAAGTAACATCAAAAGAAGTCTACAAGTATAATTAGTAGGTTAGCCTTTGATAAGACTTTGGCAAGAAATATGTTAAGTAGGTCAAATATGGACCACTGTCTTGATGATGAAACATCAGAAGGAGTCTATAAGTATAGATAGAAAGTTCAAGATTAAGGACTCTTTGTCCAGAAATGTGTTCATAAGGTCAAATATGGTCTAATCAATGGTTGAAGTAACATCAAAAGAAGTCTATGAGTATGCATAGAAAGTTAGCCTTTGATAAGACTTTGGCAAGAAATACGTTAAGTATGTCAAATATGGACCACTGTCTGGCTGATGAAATATCAGAAGGAGTCTATGAGTATTTATAGAAAGTTCAAGTTCAAAGACTCTTTGGCCTGAAATATGTTAAATAGGTCAAATATGGACCACTCTCTTGCTGATGGAACATCAGGAGGAGTCTATGAGTATGTATAGAAAGATCAAGTTCAAGGATTCTCTGGCAAGAAAAATTTACATAAAGTCATATTTGAACTACTGATGAAACATCAAAAGGAGTCTGAGTATGTATAAAAGTTCAAGATTAAGGACTCTGTCCAGAAATGTTTTCGTAAGATCAAATATTGTCTAATATATGGTTGAAGTAACATCAAAAGAAGTCTATAAGTATAAATAGTAAGTTAGTCTGTGATAAGACTTTGGCCAGAAATATGTTAAGTAGGTCAAAAATGGACCACTCTCCTGCTGATAAAACTTCAGAAAGAGTCTATGATTATGTATAGAAAGTTCAAGATTAAGGACTCTTTGTCCAGAAATGTTTTCATAAGATCAAATATTGTCTAATATATGGTTGAAGTATCATCAAAAGAAGTCTATAAGTATAAATAGTAAGTTATTCTGTGATAAGACTTTGGCCAGAAATATGTTAAGTAGGTCAAAAATGGACCACTGTCTTGCTGATGAAACACCAAAAGGAGTCTATGAGTATGTATAGAAAGTTCAAGATTAAGGACTCTTTCTCCAGAAATGTGCTCATAAGGTCAAATATGGTCTAATCTATGGTTGAAGTAACATCAAAAGAACTCTATGAGTATGCATAGTAAGTTAGCCTTTGATAAGACCTTGGCCAGAAATATGTTAAGTAGGTCAAATATGGACCACTGTCTGGCTGATGTAACATCAGAAGGAGCCTATGAGTATTTTTAGAAAGTTCAAGTTCAAGTTCAAAGACTCTTTGGACAGAAATATGTTAAGGAAGTCAAATATGGACCACTGTCTGGCTGATGAAACATCAGAAGGAGTCTATGAGTATTTATAGAAAGTTCAAGTTCAAGATCAAAGACTCTTTGGCCAAAAATATGTTAAGTGGGTCTAATATTGACCACTGTCTGGCTGATGAAACATGAGAAGGAGTCTATGAGCATGTATAGAAAGTTCAAGATTAAGGACTCTTTGTCCAGAAATGTGTTCACAAGATCAAATATGGTCTAATATATTGTTGAAGTAACATCAAAAGAAGTCTATAAGTATAAATAGTAGGTTAGCCTTTGATAAGACTTTGGCAAGAAATATGTTAAGTAGGTCAAATATGGACCACTGTCTTGATGATGAAACATCAGAAGGAGTCTATAAGTATAGATAGAAAGTTCAAGATTAAGGACTCTTTGTCCAGAAATGTGTTCATAAGGTCAAATATGGTCTAATCAATGGTTGAAGTAACATCAAAAGAAGTCTATGAGTATGCATAGAAAGTTAGCCTTTGATAAGACTTTGGCAAGAAATATGTTAAGTATGTCAAATATGGACCACTGTCTGGCTGATGAAATATCAGAAGGAGTCTATGAGTATTTATAGAAAGTTCAAGTTCAAAGACTCTTTGGCCTGAAATATGTTAAATATGGACCACTCTCTTGCTGATGAAACATCAGGAGGAGTCTATGAGTATGTATAGAAAGATCAAGTTCAAGGATTCTCTGGCAAGAAAAATTTACATAAAGTCATATTTGAACTACTGATGAAACATCAAAAGGAGTCTGAGTATGTATAAAAGTTCAAGATTAAGGACTCTGTCCAGAAATGTTTTCTTAAGATCAAAAATTGTCTAATATATGGTTGAAGTAACATCAAAAGAAGTCTATAAGTATAAATAGTAAGTTAGTCTGTGATAAGACTTTGGCCAGAAATATGTTAAGTAGGTCAAAAATGGACCACTCTCCTGCTGATAAAACTTCAGAAAGAGTCTATGATTATGTATAGAAAGTTCAAGATTAAGGACTCTTTGTCCAGAAATGTTTTCATAAGATCAAATATTGTCTAATATATGGTTGAAGTAACATCAAAAGAAGTCTATAAGTATAAATAGTAAGTTAGTCTGTGATAAGACTTTGGCCAGAAATATGTTAAGTAGGTCAAAAATGGACCACTGTCTTGCTGATGAAACACCAGAAGTAGTCTATGAGTATGTATAGAAAGTTCAAGATTAAGGACTCTTTCTCCAGAAATGTGCTCATAAGGTCAAATATGGTCTAATCTATGGTTGAAGTAACATCAAAAGAACTCTATGAGTATGCATAGTAAGTTAGCCTTTGATAAGACCTTGGCCAGAAATATGTTAAGTAGGTCAAATATGGACCACTGTCTGGCTGATGTAACATCAGAAGGAGCCTATGAGTATTTTTAGAAAGTTTAAGTTCAAGTTCAAAGACTCATTGGACAGAAATATGTTAAGGAAGTCAAATATGGACCACTGTCTGGCTGATGAAACATCAGAAGGAGTCTATGAGTATTTATAGAAAGTTCAAGTTCAAGATCAAAGACTCTTTGGCCAAAAATATGTTAAGTGGGTCTAATATTGACCACTGTCTGGCTGATGAAACATGAGAAGGAGTCTATGAGCGTGTATAGAAAGTTCAAGAATAAGGACTCTTTGTCCAGAAATGTGTTCACAAGATCAAATATGGTCTAATATATTGTTGAAGTAACATCAAAAGAAGTCTATAAGTATAATTAGTAGGTTAGCCTTTGATAAGACTTTGGCAAGAAATATGTTAAGTAGGTCAAATATGGACCACTGTCTTGATGATGAAACATCAGAAGGAGTCTATAAGTATAGATAGAAAGTTCAAGATTAAGGACTCTTTGTCCAGAAATGTGTTCATAAGGTCAAATATGGTCTAATCAATGGTTGAAGTAACATCAAAAGAAGTCTATGAGTATGCATAGAAAGTTAGCCTTTGATAAGACTTTGGCAAGAAATATGTTAAGTATGTCAAATATGGACCACTGTCTGGCTGATGAAATATCAGAAGGAGTCTATGAGTATTTATAGAAAGTTCAAGTTCAAAGACTCTTTGGCCTGAAATATGTTAAATAGGTCAAATATGGACCACTCTCTTGCTGATGGAACATCAGGAGTCTGTGAGTATGTATAGAAAGATCAAGTTCAAGGATTCTCTGGCAAGAAAAATTTACATAAAGTCATATTTGAACTACTGATGAAACATCAAAAGGAGTCTGAGTATGTATAAAAGTTCAAGATTAAGGACTCTGTCCAGAAATGTTTTCATAGGATCAAATATTGTCTAATATATGGTTGAAGTAACATCAAAAGAAGTCTATAAGTATAATTAGTAAGTTAGTCTGTGATAAGACTTTGGACAGAAATATGTTAAGTAGGTCAAAAATGGACCACTCTCCTGCTGATAAAACTTCAGAAAGAGTCTATGATTATGTATAGAAAGTTCAAGATTAAGGACTCTTTGTCCAGAAATGTTTTCATAAGATCAAATATTGTCTAATATATGGTTGAAGTATCATCAAAAGAAGTCTATAAGTATAAATAGTAAGTTAGTCTGTGATAAGGCTTTGGCCAGAAATATGTTAAGTAGGTCAAAAATGGACCACTGTCTTGCTGATGAAACACCAGAAGGAGTCTATGAGTATGTATAGAAAGTTCAAGATTAAGGACTCTTTCTCCAGAAATGTGCTCATAAGGTCAAATATGGTCTAATCTATGTTTGAAGTAACATCAAAAGAACTCTATGAGTATGCATAGTAAGTTAGTCTTTGATAAGACCTTGGCCAGAAATATGTTAAGTAGGTCAAATATGGACCACTGTCTGGCTGATGTAACATCAGAAGGAGCCTATGAGTATTTTTAGAAAGTTCAAGTTCAAGTTCAAAGACTCTTTGGACAGAAATATGTTAAGGAAGTCAAATATGGACCACTGTCTGGCTGATGAAACATCAGAAGGAGTCTATGAGTATTTATAGAAAGTTCAAGTTCAAGATCAAAGACTCTTTGGCCAAAAATATGTTAAGTGGGTCTAATATTGACCACTGTCTGGCTGATGAAACATGAGAAGGAGTCTATGAGCATGTATAGAAAGTTCAAGATTAAGGACTCTTTGTCCAGAAATGTGTTCATAAGATCAAATACGGTCTAATATATTGTTGAAGTAACATCAAAAGAAGTCTATAAGTATAAATAGTAGGTTAGCCTTTGATAAGACTTTGGCAAGAAATATGTTAAGTAGGTCAAATATGAACCACTGTCTTGATGATGAAACATCAGAAGGAGTCTATAAGTATAAATAGAAAGTTCAAGATTAAGGACTCTTTGTCCAGAAATGTGTTCATAAGGTCAAATATGGTCTAATCAATGGTTGAAGTAACATCAAAAGAAGTCTATGAGTATGCATAGTAAGTTAGCCTTTGAAAAGACTTTGGCCAGAAATATGTTAAGTAGGTCAAATATGGACCACTGTCTGGCTGATGAAATATCAGAAGGAGTCTATGAGTATTTATAGAAAGTTCAAGTTCAAAGACTCTTTGGCCTGAAATATGTTAAGTAGGTCAAATATGGACCACTATGGCTGATGAAACATCAGAAGGAGTCTGTGAGTGTTTAAAGAAAGTTCATGGACTTTGAAAATAGGCCAAAAATAGGTTAAAAATATCATATTTGAATTACTGATGAAACATCAGAAGGAGTCTATGAGAATGTATAGTAAGATCAAAATCGAGGACTCTTTGGCCAGAAATGTGTTCAGTAGGTCAAATATGGACCACTGTCTTGCTGAAGAAACATCGGAAGGAGAATATGAGTATTT
Organism: Rhinichthys klamathensis goyatoka; assembly: GCF_029890125.1. NCBI lineage: Eukaryota > Metazoa > Chordata > Actinopteri > Cypriniformes > Leuciscidae > Rhinichthys > Rhinichthys klamathensis. Next base: position 8,335,969 of record NW_026606705.1, read on the forward strand.
ATAGAAGGTTCAAGTTCAAGTTCAAAGACTCTTTGGCCAGAAATATGTTAAGTAGGTAAAATATGGACCACTCTTTGGCTGATGAAACATCAGAAGGAGTCTATTATTTATTGAAAGTTCAAGTTCAAAGACTCTTTGGCCAGAAATCTGTTTAGTTGGTCAATGATGAAACATCAGAAGGAGTCTCTGAGTATGCATAGAAAGTTAGCCTTTGATAAGACTTTGGCAAGAAATATGTTAAGTATGTCAAATATGGACCACTGTCTGGCTGATGAAATATCAGAAGGAGTCTATGAGTATTTATAGAAAGTTCAAGTTCAAAGACTCTTTGGCCTGAATAACATAGGTCAAATATGGACCACTCTCTTGCTGATGGAACATCAGGAGGAGTCTATGAGTATGTATAGAAATATCAAGTTCAAGGATTCTCTGGCAAGAAAAATTTACATAAAGTCATATTTGAACTACTGATGAAACATCAAAAGGAGTATGAGTATGTATAAAAGTTCAAGATTAAGGACTCTGTCCAGAAATGTTTTCATAAGATCAAATATTGTCTAATATATGGTTGAAGTAACATCAAAAGAAGTCTATAAGTATAAATAGTAAGTTAGTCTGTGATAAGACTTTGGCCAGAAATATGTTAAGTAGGTCAAAAATGGACCATTCTCCTGCTGATAAAACTTCAGAAAGAGTCTATGATTATGTATATAAAGTTCAAGATTAAGGACTCTTTGTCCAGAAATGTTTTCATAAGATCAAATATTGTCTAATATATGGTTGAAGTAACATCAAAAGAAGTCTATAAGTATAAATAGTAAGTTAGTCTGTGATAAGACTTTGGCCAGAAATATGTTAAGTAGGTAAAAAATGGACCACTGTCTTGCTGATGAAACACCAGAAGGAGTCTATGAGTATGTATAGAAAGTTCAAGATTAAGGACTCTTTCTCCAGAAATGTGCTCATAAGGTCAAATATGCTCTAATCTATGGTTGAAGTAACATCAAAAGAACTCTATGAGTATGCATAGTAAGTTAGCCTTTGATAAGACCTTGGCCAGAAATATGTTAAGTAGGTCAAATATGGACCACTGTCTGGCTGATGTAACATCAGAAGGAGCCTATGAGTATTTTTAGAAAGTTTAAGTTCAAGTTCAAAGACTCTTTGGACAGAAATATGTTAAGGAAGTCAAATATGGACCACTGTCTGGCTAATGAAACATCAGAAGGAGTCTATGAGTATTTATAGAAAGTTCAAGTTCAAGATCAAAGACTCTTTGGCCAAAAATATGTTAAGTGGGTCTAATATTGACCACTGTCTGGCTGATGAAACATGAGAAGGAGTCTATGAGCATGTATAGAAAGTTCAAGAATAAGGACTCTTTGTCCAGAAATGTGTTCACAAGATCAAATATGGTCTAATATATTGTTGAAGTAACATCAAAAGAAGTCTATAAGTATAATTAGTAGGTTAGCCTTTGATAAGACTTTGGCAAGAAATATGTTAAGTAGGTCAAATATGGACCACTGTCTTGATGATGAAACATCAGAAGGAGTCTATAGGTATAGATAGAAAGTTCAAGATTAAGGACTCTTTGTCCAGAAATGTGTTCATAAGGTCAAATATGGTCTAATCAATGGTTGAAGTAACATCAAAAGAAGTCTATGAGTATGCATAGAAAGTTAGCCTTTGATAAGACTTTGGCAAGAAATATGTTAAGTATGTCAAATATGGACCACTGTCTGGCTGATGAAATATCAGAAGGAGTCTATGAGTATTTATAGAGAGTTCAAGTTCAAAGACTCTTTGGCCTGAAATATGTTAAATAGGTCAAATATGGACCACTCTCTTGCTGATGGAACATCAGGAGGAGTCTATGAGTATGTATAGAAAGATCAAGTTCAAGGATTCTCTGGCAAGAAAAATTTACATAAAGTCATATTTGAACTACTGATGAAACATCAAAAGGAGTCTGAGTATGTATAAAAGTTCAAGATTAAGGACTCTGTCCAGAAATATTTTCATAGGATCAAATATTGTCTAATATATGGTTGAAGTATCATCAAAAGAAGTCTATAAGTATAAATAGTAAGTTAGTCTGTGATAAGACTTTGGCCAGAAATATGTTAAGTAGGTCAAAAATGGACCACTGTCTTGCTGATGAAACACCAGAAGGAGTCTATGAGTATGTATAGAAAGTTCAAGATTAAGGACTCTTTCTCCAGAAATGTGCTCATAAGGTCAAATATGGTCTAATCTATGGTTGAAGTAACATCAAAAGAACTCTATGAGTATGCATAGTAAGTTAGCCTTTGATAAGACCTTGGCCAGAAATATGTTAAGTAGGTCAAACATGGACCACTGTCTGGCTGATGTAACATCAGAAGGAGCCTATGAGTATTTTTAGAAAGTTCAAGTTCAAGTTCAAAGACTCTTTGGACAGAAATATGTTAAGGAAGTCAAATATGGACCACTGTCTGGCTGATGAAACATCAGAAGGAGTCTATGAGTATTTATAGAAAGTTCAAGTTCAAGATCAAAGACTCTTTGGCCAAAAATATGTTAAGTGGGTCTAATATTGACCACTGTCTGGCTGATGAAACATGAGAAGGAGTCTATGAGCATGTATAGAAAGTTCAAGATTAAGGACTCTTTGTCCAGAAATGTGTTCATAAGATCAAATACGGTCTAATATATTGTTGAAGTAACATCAAAAGAAGTCTATAAGTATAAATAGTAGGTTAGCCTTTGATAAGACTTTGGCAAGAAATATGTTAAGTAGGTCAAATATGAACCACTGTCTTGATGATGAAACATCAGAAGGAGTCTATAAGTATAAATAGAAAGTTCAAGATTAAGGACTCTTTGTCCAGAAATGTGTTCATAAGGTCAAATATGGTCTAATCAATGGTTGAAGTAACATCAAAAGAAGTCTATGAGTATGCATAGAAAGTTAGCCTTTAATAAGACTTTGGCAAGAAATATATTAAGTATGTCAAATATGGACCACTGTGGCTGATGAAATATCAGAAGGAGTCTATGAGTATTTATAGAAAGTTCAAGTTCAAAGACTCTTTGGCCTGAAATATGTTAAATAGGTCAAATATGGACCACTCTCTTGCTGATGGAACATCAGGAGGAGTCTATGAGTATGTATAGAAAGATCAAGTTCAAGGATTCTCTGGCAAGAAAAATTTACATAAAGTCATATTTGAACTACTGATGAAACATCAAAAGGAGTCTAAGTATGTATAAAAGTTCAAGATTAAGGACTCTGTCCAGAAATGTTTTCATAGGATCAAATATTGTCTAATATATGGTTGAAGTAACATCAAAAGAAGTCTATAAGTATAAATAGTAAGTTAGTCTGTGATAAGACTTTGGCCAGAAATATGTAAAGTAGGTAAAATATGGACCACTCTTTGGCTGATGAAACATCAGAAGGAGTCTATTATTTATTGAAAGTTCAAGTTCAAAGACTCTTTGTCCAGAAATCTGTTTAGTTGGTCAATGATGAAACATCAGAAGGAGTCTCTGAGTATGCATAGAAAGTTAGCCTTTGATAAGACTTTGGCAAGAAATATGTTAAGTATGTCAAATATGGACCACTGTCTGGCTGATGAAATATCAGAAGGAGTCTATGAGTATTTATAGAAAGTTCAAGTTCAAAGACTCTTTGGCCTGAATAACATAGGTCAAATATGGACCACTCTCTTGCTGATGGAACATCAGGAGGAGTCTATGAGTATGTATAGAAATATCAAGTTCAAGGATTCTCTGGCAAGAAAAATTTAAATAAAGTCATATTTGAACTACTGATGAAACATCAAAAGGAGTATGAGTATGTATAAAAGTTCAAGATTAAGGACTCTGTCCAGAAATGTTTTCATAAGATCAAATATTGTCTAATATATGGTTGAAGTAACATCAAAAGAAGTCTATAAGTATAAATAGTAAGTTAGTCTGTGATAAGACTTTGGCCAGAAATATGTTAAGTAGGTCGAAAATGGACCATTCTCCTGCTGATAAAACTTCAGAAAGAGTCTATGATTATGTATATAAAGTTCAAGATTAAGGACTCTTTGTCCAGAAATGTTTTCATAAGATCAAATATTGTCTAATATATGGTTGAAGTAACATCAAAAGAAGTCTATAAGTATAAATAGTAAGTTAGTCTATAAGTATAAATAGTAAGTTAGTCTGTGATAAGCCAGAAATATGTTAAGTAGGTCAAAAATGGACCACTGTCTTGCTGATGAAACACCAGAAGGAGTCTATGAGTATGTATAGAAAGTTCAAGATTAAGGACTCTTTCTCCAGAAATGTGCTCATAAGGTCAAATATGGTCTAATCTATGGTTGAAGTAACATCAAAAGAACTCTATGAGTATGCATAGTAAGTTAGCCTTTGATAAGACCTTGGCCAGAAATATGTTAAGTAGGTCAAATATGGACCACTGTCTGGCTGATGTAACATCAGAAGGAGCCTATGAGTATTTTTAGAAAGTTCAAGTTCAAGTTCAAAGACTCTTTGGACAGAAATATGTTAAGGAAGTCAAATATGGACCACTGTCTGGCTGATGAAACATCAGAAGGAGTCTATGAGTATTTATAGAAAGTTCAAGTTCAAGATCAAAGACTCTTTGGCCAAAAATATGTTAAGTGGGTCTAATATTGACCACTGTCTGGCTGATGAAACATGAGAAGGAGTCTATGAGCATGTATAGAAAGTTCAAGATTAAGGACTCTTTGTCCAGAAATGTGTTCATAAGATCAAATACGGTCTAATATATTGTTGAAGTAACATCAAAAGAAGTCTATAAGTATAAATAGTAGGTTAGCCTTTGATAAGACTTTGGCAAGAAATATGTTAAGTAGGTCAAATATGAACCACTGTCTTGATGATGAAACATCAGAAGGAGTCTATAAGTATAAATAGAAAGTTCAAGATTAAGGACTCTTTGTCCAGAAATGTTTTCATAAGATCAAATATTGTCTAATATATGGTTGAAGTAACATCAAAAGAAGTCTATAAGTATAAATAGTAAGTTAGTCTGTGATAAGACTTTGGCCAGAAATATGTAAAGTAGGTAAAATATGGACCACTCTTTGGCTGATGAAACATCAGAAGGAGTCTATTATTTATTGAAAGTTCAAGTTCAAAGACTCTTTGTCCAGAAATCTGTTTAGTTGGTCAATGATGAAACATCAGAAGGAGTCTCTGAGTATGCATAGAAAGTTAGCCTTTGATAAGACTTTGGCAAGAAATATGTTAAGTATGTCAAATATGGACCACTGTCTGGCTGATGAAATATCAGAAGGAGTCTATGAGTATTTATAGAAAGTTCAAGTTCAAAGACTCTTTGGCCTGAATAACATAGGTCAAATATGGACCACTCTCTTGCTGATGGAACATCAGGAGGAGTCTATGAGTATGTATAGAAATATCAAGTTCAAGGATTCTCTGGCAAGAAAAATTTAAATAAAGTCATATTTGAACTACTGATGAAACATCAAAAGGAGTATGAGTATGTATAAAAGTTCAAGATTAAGGACTCTGTCCAGAAATGTTTTCATAAGATCAAATATTGTCTAATATATGGTTGAAGTAACATCAAAAGAAGTCTATAAGTATAAATAGTAAGTTAGTCTGTGATAAGACTTTGGCCAGAAATATGTTAAGTAGGTCGAAAATGGACCATTCTCCTGCTGATAAAACTTCAGAAAGAGTCTATGATTATGTATATAAAGTTCAAGATTAAGGACTCTTTGTCCAGAAATGTTTTCATAAGATCAAATATTGTCTAATATATGGTTGAAGTAACATCAAAAGAAGTCTATAAGTATAAATAGTAAGTTAGTCTATAAGTATAAATAGTAAGTTAGTCTGTGATAAGCCAGAAATATGTTAAGTAGGTCAAAAATGGACCACTGTCTTGCTGATGAAACACCAGAAGGAGTCTATGAGTATGTATAGAAAGTTCAAGATTAAGGACTCTTTCTCCAGAAATGTGCTCATAAGGTCAAATATGGTCTAATCTATGGTTGAAGTAACATCAAAAGAACTCTATGAGTATGCATAGTAAGTTAGCCTTTGATAAGACCTTGGCCAGAAATATGTTAAGTAGGTCAAATATGGACCACTGTCTGGCTGATGTAACATCAGAAGGAGCCTATGAGTATTTTTAGAAAGTTCAAGTTCAAGTTCAAAGACTCTTTGGACAGAAATATGTTAAGGAAGTCAAATATGGACCACTGTCTGGCTGATGAAACATCAGAAGGAGTCTATGAGTATTTATAGAAAGTTCAAGTTCAAGATCAAAGACTCTTTGGCCAAAAATATGTTAAGTGGGTCTAATATTGACCACTGTCTGGCTGATGAAACATGAGAAGGAGTCTATGAGCATGTATAGAAAGTTCAAGATTAAGGACTCTTTGTCCAGAAATGTGTTCATAAGATCAAATACGGTCTAATATATTGTTGAAGTAACATCAAAAGAAGTCTATAAGTATAAATAGTAGGTTAGCCTTTGATAAGACTTTGGCAAGAAATATGTTAAGTAGGTCAAATATGAACCACTGTCTTGATGATGAAACATCAGAAGGAGTCTATAAGTATAAATAGAAAGTTCAAGATTAAGGACTCTTTGTCCAGAAATGTTTTCATAAGATCAAATATTGTCTAATATATGGTTGAAGTAACATCAAAAGAAGTCTATAAGTATAAATAGTAAGTTAGTCTGTGATAAGACTTTGGCCAGAAATATGTTAAGTAGGTCAAAAATGGACCACTGTCTTGCTGATGAAACACCAGAAGGAGTCTATGAGTATGTATAGAAAGTTCAAGATTAAGGACTCTTTCTCCAGAAATGTGCTCATAAGGTCAAATATGGTCTAATCTATGGTTGAAGTAACATCAAAAGAACTCTATGAGTATGCATAGTAAGTTAGCCTTTGATAAGACCTTGGCCAGAAATATGTTAAGTAGGTCAAATATGGACCACTGTCTGGCTGATGTAACATCAGAAGGAGCCTATGATTTTTAGAAAGTTCAAGTTCAAGTTCAAAGACTCTTTGGACAGAAATATGTTAAGGAAGTCAAATATGGACCACTGTCTGGCTGATGAAACATCAGAAGGAGTCTATGAGTATTTATAGAAAGTTCAAGTTCAAGATCAAAGACTCTTTGGCCAAAAATATGTTAAGTGGGTCTAATATTGACCACTGTCTGGCTGATGAAACATGAGAAGGAGTCTATGAGCATGTATAGAAAGTTCAAGATTAAGGACTCTTTGTCCAGAAATGTGTTCATAAGATCAAATACGGTCTAATATATTGTTGAAGTAACATCAAAAGAAGTCTATAAGTATAAATAGTAGGTTAGCCTTTGATAAGACTTTGGCAAGAAATATGTTAAGTAGGTCAAATATGAACCACTGTCTTGATGATGAAACATCAGAAGGAGTCTATAAGTATAAATAGAAAGTTCAAGATTAAGGACTCTTTGTCCAGAAATGTGTTCATAAGGTCAAATATGGTCTAATCAATGGTTGAAGTAACATCAAAAGAAGTCTATGAGTATGCATAGAAAGTTAGCCTTTGATAAGATTTTGGCAAGAAATATGTTAAGTATGTCAAATATGGACCACTGTCTGGCTGATGAAATATCAGAAGGAGTCTATGAGTATTTATAGAAAGTTCAAGTTCAAAGACTCTTTGGCCTGAAATATGTTAAATATGGACCACTCTCTTGCTGATGAAACATCAGGAGGAGTCTATGAGTATGTATAGTAAGATCAAGTTCAAGGATTCTCTGGCAAGAAAAATTTACATAAAGTCATATTTGAACTACTGATGAAACATCAAAAGGAGTATGAGTATGTATACAAGTCCAAGATTAAGGACTCTGTCCAGAAATGTTTTCATAAGATCAAATATTGTCTAATATATGGTTGAAGTAACATCAAAAGAAGTCTATAAGTATAAATAGTAAGTTAGTCTGTGATAAGACTTTGGCCAGAAATATGTTAAGTAGGTCAAAAATGGACCACTCTCCTGCTGATAAAACTTCAGAAAGAGTCTATGATTATGTATAGAAAGTTCAAGATTAAGGACTCTTTGTCCAGAAATGTTTTCATAAGATCAAATATTGTCTAATCTATTGTTGAAGTAACATCAAAAGAAGTCTATAAGTATAAATAGTAAGTTAGTCTGTGATAAGACTTTGGCCAGAAAAATGTTAAGTAGGTCAAAAATGGACCACTGTTTGCTGATGAAACACCAGAAGGAGTCTATAGTATGTATAGAAAGTTCAAGATTAAGGACTCTTTCTCCAGAAATGTGCTCATAAGGTCAAATATGGTCTAATCTATGGTTGAAGTAACATCAAAAGAACTCTATGAGTATGCATAGTAAGTTAGCCTTTGATAAGACCTTGGCCAGAAATATGTTAAGTAGGTCTTATCAAAGGACTTAACATCAGAAGGAGTCAATGAGTATGTTCGGAAAGTTCAAGATCGAGTACTCTTGGGCCATATTTAAAGTAGGTCAGATATGGACTGTCTGGGCGGACTTAACATCAGAAAGAGTCTATGAGGATATGTTTAGTATGGCAAAAAGGGACCTCTGTATAGCTGATATCACATCAGAAGGAGTCTATAAGTTTATATTGTTTAAAACCGTTTGACGACCCTTTGAACAGAAATAAGTTCAATAGGTCAGATATGGACTTCTATATGGCCTATGGAGCATCAGAGGGAGTCAATGAGTATGTATAGAAAGTTCAAGATCGAGTACTCTTGGGCCAGAAATATGTTTACTAGGTCACGTATCTGTCTGGCTAATATAACATAATAAGAGGTCATTCTGTATAATAACTTAATGTTAAAGAACTCTTTGGCCAGAAATATGTTCAATAGGTCAGATTTTGACTTCTATATGGCTTATGAAGCATCAGAAGGAGTCTATGAGTATGTATAGAAAGTTCAAGATCGAGTACTCTTGGGCCAGAAATATGTTTACTAGGTCACGTATGTGTCTGGCTAATATAACATAATAAGAGGTCATTCTGTATAAATAACTTAATGTTAAAGAACTCTTTGGCCAGAAATATGTTCAATAGGTCAGATATTGACTTCTATATGGCTTATGAAGCATCAGAAGGAGTCTATGAGTATGTATAGAAAGTTCAAGATCGAGTACTCTTGGGCCAGAAATATGTTTACTAGGTCACATATCTGTCTGGCTAATATAACATAATAAGAGGTCATTCTGTATAATCACTTAATGTTACAGAACTCTTTGGCCAGAAATATGTTCAGTAGGTCAGATATTGACTTCTAAATGGCTTATGAAGCATCAGGAGTCTATGAGTATGTATAGAAAGTTCAAGATCGAGTACTCTTGGGCCAGAAATATGTTCAGTCGGTCAAATATTTGTTTGGCTAATATAACGTTATAAGAAGTCAATCTGTATGTATAGTAACTTAATGTTCAAGGACTCTTTGAACAGAAATTAGTTCAGTGTGTCAAACAAGGACTATTTTATGGCTGACTTAACATCAGAAGGAGTAAATGAGTATGTTCGGAAAGTTCAAGATCGAGTACTCTTGGGCCATATTTAAAGTAGGTCAGATATGGACTGTCTGGGCGGACTTAACATCAGAAAGAGTCTATGAGGATATGTTCAGTATGGCAAAAAGGGACCTCTGTATAGCTGATATCACATCAGAAGGAGTCTACAAGCTTAAATTGTTTAAAACCGGTTGACGACCCTTTGACCAGAAATAAGTTCAATAGGTCAGATATGGACTTCTATATGGCCTATGAAGCATCAGAGGGAGTCAATGAGTATTTATAGAAAGTTCAAGATCGAGTACTCTTTGGCCAGAAATATGTTCAGTAGGTCAGATATTGACTTCTATATGGCTTATGAAGCATCAGAAGGAGTCTATGAGTATGTATAGAAAGTTCAAGATCGAGTACTCTTGGGCCAGAAATATGTTTACTAGGTCACATATCTGTCTGGCTAATATAACATAATAAGAGGTCATTCTGTATAATAACTTAATGTTAAAGAACTCTTTGGCCAGAAATATGTTCAGTAGGTCAGATATTGACTTCTATATGGCTTATGAAGCATCAGAAGGAGTCTATGAGTATGTATAGAAAGTTCAAGATCGAGTACTCTTGGGCCAGAAATATGTTCAGTAGGTCAAATATTTGTTTGGCTAATATAACGTTATAAGAAGTCAATCTGTATGTATAGTAACTTAATGTTCAAGGACTCTTTGAACAGAAATTAGATCAGTGTGTCAAACAAGGACTATTTTATGTTTTCAATGCACACAAGAATGATAGTTGTTCTATGCAGTGTAATAAGCACGCATATTGTGTTATCCGAAGGCGAATTTTATGTATTTTATGCACAATGGAAGTTGCAGTGCAATGCAGCAAAGCATAAGTTGTATCTCTTCAGTGCACAATGAAATAAGTTAGCTTTTGCATGCAAATAAATGCACAACAGATTCATTTATATCGTGCATGCACTGCAATGAAACATCACTTATGTCATGTGCTAATTCTTCAATGCACAGGGGAATGAGTTCTGTATAAGTTGCGATGCAACTCATATGCAATGCAGTATCTCTTAATTTCAAAATAAAACAAATTAGTTATTTTATGCAATACTATGAAAGATAGTATTGAATGTTTTTCACTTCACAACGAATTCAGTTAGATTGGGTATGTTCAAAGAAACAGTGCATATGTTATATCTTCTATGCAAAACAGAATGAGTTTAGTTCTTTATGCATTGCTATACGCATATTGTGCTATCATAAGTGGTAACTCAACATGCGTAAAGAATGCACAACGGAATAAGTTAGTTATGTATACAGTTTAGTGAAACAGGTCATATGTTATATCTTTAATGCACAACTGAAAACGTTAGCTTTTGCATGCAAATAAATGCACAACGGATTAATTTATATCGTACATGCAATGCAATGCAATATCACATATGTCATGTGCTACTTCTTCAATGCACAAGGGAATTAATTACTTCTGTATGCGTTGCAATGCAACAGCTCATGTGGTATGCGATATCTCTTCATTGCACGGCGAAATAAGTTAGACTAAGTATAACTCTATAACGTCATATGTGCAAGAGCACATATTGTGTTATCTCTTCAATGAACAGCAAAATTAGTTAGTTGTTTTATGCATTGGAATGCAAAAGCATGCATGTTGTTAAGCCTTCGGATGTCAACACTTGTGCTTTTGCATTCCAATGCATACATCACCTTACTCATTTTGCTGTTTATTGGAGAGATTACATATTTGTCGTTGCATTGCATTGCAAGATCTAAATTACTCTGAAGAAGTACAACAGAAGATTGAATAATTCAGTTATTGTATATGAACGGAATAAGTTAGTTTATTGTATACAGTTCAATGAAACAGACCATGTCAGTCAGTAAATTCAGGTCCTATATGCAGCGCTATGCAACAAGCACATATGTTGTATCTCTCCAATGCAAAATGAAAACGTTAGCTTTTGCATGCAAATAAATGCACAACGGATTAATTTATCTCGTGCATGGATTGCAATGTTCAAGTTCAATTGCAACATCAAGTATGTCAGTGCTACTTCTTCAATGCACAGGGGAATGAATTAATTCTGTGTAAGTTGCGATGCAACTGCTCATATGTAATGTAATATCTCTTCCTTTCAAAACAAAACAAATTAGTTATTTTATGCAATACCATGAAAGATAGCATATTTCATGTATTTCATTTCACAACGAATTCAGTTAGATTGAGTATGTTCAATGAAACAGTCCAGATGTTATATCTTCAATGCACAACGGAATGAGTTTAGTTCTTTATGCATTGCTGTGCAAAATGCATAGCTCTGCAATGCAATACGTTGCAAAGCAACAGCTCATATGTTGAAGAGTTATGCTTTTGAATATTATGCGATATCTCTTAATTGCCCAGTGAAATAAGTTAGACTGAGTATGCAATGCACTAGAAGAGCAACAGTAAAATGCATCGGAATAAGTTCGTTCTTGTATGCATTGCAATGCAACAGCACAGATGATTTATCTCCAAGTAATTTAGATCTGGCAATGCATTGCAACAACACACATGTAATTTCTTCAATGAATAGCAAAATTAGTTAGTTGTTTTATGCATTGGAATGCAAAAGCATGCATGTTGTGTTACCCTCCTTCGGATGTCACAACCCGCGTGCTTTTTGCATTCCAATGCATACAACATCTAACTCATTTTGCTGTTCATTGAAGAGAATACATGCATTGCATTAAAAGATCTAACTTTGAAGAATACACAACCGAAGATTGAATCATTCACAATAGAATAAGTAAGTTACTGTATACAGTTCAATGAAACCGACCATGTCACTACTGTGATTCTTCAAAGTCAGTAAATTCAGGTAATGTATGCCGCGATACATATGTTGTATCTCTTCAATGCTCAATAAAATAAGTTAGCTTGTGCAAGCAAATAAATGCACAACGTATTAATTTATATCGTGCATGCAATGCAATATCACATATATCCTGTACTACTTCTTCAATGCACAAGGGAATTAATTACTTCTGTATGCGTTGTTATACAACAGCGATATCTCTTCATTGCACAGCGAAATAAGTTAGACTAAGTATACTCTATAACTTAATATGTGCAAGAGCACATATTGTGTGTTATTTCTTCAATGCACAGCAAAATTAGTTAGTTGCATGCATGTTGTTAAGCCTTCGGATGTCAACACACGTGCTTTTGCATTCCAATGCATACATCATCTTAATCATTTTGCTGTCCATTGAAGAGAATACATGTGTGCTGTTGCATTGCATTATAATATCCAACTTTGAAGATGGCCAACCAAAGATTGAATAATTCACAACAGAATAGTTAGTTATTGTACACAGTTCAATGAAACAGACCATGTCACTACTGTGATTCTTCAACGCACAAAGTCAGTAAATTCAGGTCATGTATGCAGCGCTATTCAACAAGCACATATGTTGTATTTCTTCAATGCACAATGAAATAAGTTAGATTTTGCATGCAAATAAATGCATAACGGATTCATTTATCTCGTGCAATGAAACATTACATACCGGCATGTCATGTGCTACTTCTTCAATGCACATGGGAATAAATTAGTTCTGTATGCGTTGCGATGCAACCACTCATATGTAATGCAATATCTCTTCATTGCAAAACGAAACAAGTGAATGCTATGAAAGATAGCATATTTAATGTATTATTTTACTGCACGATGAATTCAGTAAGTTTTTAGATTAAGTTTTAGTTTTAAGTTTTAAGATTATGTTCAATGAATCCGTGCTTATGTTATCTTAATGCACAACCGAAAAGTATAGTTCTTGTGTGCATTGCTGTGCAAGCAGCACAGATGGTTTATCTCCAATACACATAGTATAATAGATATTACAATGCAATGCAACAAACACACGTAATCTCTTCAATGAACAGCAAAATTAGTTAGTTGTTTTATGCATTTATCCTTGAATATATTTCTGGCCAAAAGAGTCCTCTACCTTTAACTTTCTAAACATAAAGACATGTTCTGATGTTAATTCAGTAGTTCAAATTTGATCTTTTGAATATAAATCTGGCCAGAGAGTTGTTGAACTTGATCTTTCTACACATGCTCACAGAGTGCTTCTGACGTTTCATCAGCCATACAGTGGTCCATATTTGACCTACTTAACATATTTCTGGCCAAAGAGTCTTTGAACTTGAACTTTGTATTAATACTCATAGACTCCTTCTGATGTTTCATCAGCAGGAGAGTGGTCCATATTTGACCTACTTAACATATTTTAGGCCAAAGAGTCTTTGAACTTGAACTTGACCTTTCTAAAAATGACCTTTCTGGTCCATATTTGACCTACTTAACATATTTCTGGCCAAGGGCTTATCAAAGGCTAACTTACTATGCATCCTCATAGACTTCTTTTGATGTTACTTCAACCATAGATTAGACCATATTTTACCTTATGAGCACATTTCTGGACAAAGAGTCCTTAATCTTGAACTTTCTATAAATACTCATAGACACCTTCTGATGTTTCATCAGCCAGACAGTGGTCCATATTTGACCTACTTAGCCTTTGAACAGACTTTGGCCAGAAATATGTTAACTTACTTTGCATACTCATAGACTTCTCTTGATGTTACTTCAACCATAGATTAGACCATATTTGACCTTATGAACACATTTCTGGACAAAGAGTCTTTAATCTTGATCTTTCTATGCATAATAATAGACTCTTTCTGAAGTTTCATCAGTAGTTCAAATATGACTTTTTGTACATATATCTTGCCGGAGAATCCTTGTTCTTGATCTTTCTATACATACTAAACATTAACTCCTTCTGATGTTTCATCAGCCATAGAGTGGTCCATATTAGATCTACTTAACATATTTCTGTCCAAAGAGTCTTTGAACTTGAACTTGACCTTTCTATAAATACTCATAGACTCCTTCTGATGTTTCATCAGCCAGACAGTGGTTCATGCTTAACATATTTAACATTTAACAGTGGACCACCTACTTAACATATTTCTGGCCAAGGTCTTATCAAAGGCTAACTTACTATGCATACTCAGACTTCTTTTGACGTTACTTCAACCATAGTTTAGACCATATTTGACCTTATAAACACATTTCTGGACAAAGAGTCTTTGAACTTGAACTTGAACCTTCTATAAATACTCATAGACTCCTGACGTTTCATCAGCCAGACAGTGGTCCATATTTGACCTACTTAACATATTTCTGGCCAAGGTCTTATCAAAGGCTAACTTACTATGCATACTCATAGACTTCTTGTGATGTTACTTCAACCATAGATTAGACCATATTTGACCTTATGAGCACATTTCTGGACAAAGAGTCCTTAATCTTGAACTTTCTATAAATACTCATAGACACCTTCTGATGTTTCGTCAGCCAGACAGTGGTCCATATTTGACCTACTTAGCCTTTGAACAGACTTTGGCCAGAAATATGTTAACTTACTATGCATACTCATAGACTTCTTTTGATGTTACTTCAACCATAGATTAGACCATAGAGTGGTCCACCTTATGAACACATTTCTGGACAAAGAGACTTTAATTTTGATCTTTCTATGCATAATAATAGACTCTTTCTGAAGTTTCATCAGTAGTTTAAATATGACTTTTTGTACATATATCTTGCCGGAGAATCCTTGTTCTTGATCTTTCTATACATCCTATACATTAACTCCTTCTGATGTTTCATGAGCCAGAGAGTGGTCCATATTTGACCTACTTAACATATTTCTGGCCAAGGTCTTATCAAAGGCTTACTTACTATAAATACTCATAGACTTCTTTGGTTTTTACTTCAACCATAGATTAGACCATATTTGACTTTATGAACACATTTCTGGTCAAAGAATCCTTAATCTTGAACTTTCTATTAATACTCATAGACTCCTTCTGATGTTTTATCAGCAGGAGAGTGGTCCATTTTTGACTTAACAAATGAGCAGATTTCTCAGATTTCTGGACAAAGAGCCCTTAATCTTGAACTTTCTAAACTTAGAGACTTGTTCTGATGTTTCTTCAGCCAAATTTGACCTTTTGAACATATTTTTTTGTCAGTGAATCATTGAACTTGATCTTTCTAAACATTTTCATAGACTTCTTCTAATGTTTCAGCAGCCAGACAGTAGTCCAAACTTGACCTACTGAACATATTTCTGGCAAGACAGTTACAGTAACATATTTCTGGGCAAAATTTTATCACAGTCTAACTTACTATGTGTTCTCATAGACTTGTTTTAATGCTAAATAAACCATATATTAGTCTACATTTGACCTATTGAACACATTTCTGGCCAAAGAGTCATCTACATTGAACTTTCTAAACATATAGACTTGTTCTGATGTTTCTTCAACCATCCTGTAGTTCAAATTTGACATTTAGAATATATTTAGAACTTTCTATACATACACACACTCTTTTGAATGTTTCATCAGCCAGACAGTAGTCCATATTTGACCTACTGAACATATTTCTGACCAAATAGTCATCAAAATCTAACTTACCATGCAGACTCTTTTGATGTTAAATTATCCATTATATTAGTCCTTATTTGACCTATTCCCCATAAATGGCCAAAGAGTCCTCGATTTTAAACTTTCTAAACATGCTCATAGGCTCCTTATGTTTCTTAACCTTTTGAACAAGTTACTGGCCAAAGTGTCCTTGAACTTGAACTTTTTATACATATAGACTTATGATGTTTTATCAGGCAGACAGTAGTCCAAACTTGACCTACAGAACATATTTTTGGCAAAAGTGTCATCAAGGGCTTACTTACTATCCATTTTCATATACTTTTTTTGATGTTACATCAACCATATATGAATCCATATTTGACATATTGAAAACATTTCTGGCCAATGAGTCCTAGAACTTGAACTTTCCAAAGAGTCCTTGAACTTTAACTTAACATACATACTGATGACTCCTTCAGATGTTACATCACCCAGACAAGTTTTCAAATTTGTCATAACGAATATATTTCTGAATCTTTGATTTGGAACATTTTATATATGCTCAATTTCTATAGACTCCTTCTGATGTTTCAACAGTAGTTCAAATATGACTTACAGTAATATAACATATTTCTGGTCAAAGAGTCTTTAAACTTTACCTTTATATACGGTAAATATACTCGGAAATGTGTTCAATAGGTCAAATATGGACTAATATATGGTTGATATAATATCAAAAGAAGTCTATGAGAATGTATAGTAAGATAGCCTTTAATGATTCTTTGGCCAGAAATATGTTCAATAGGTCAAAATGGACTAATGTCTGGTTGATGAAATATCAGAATGAGTCTATGAGTATAGAAAGTTCAAGTTCATGTATAGAAAGTTCAAGTTCAAGTCCAAAGACTCTTTGGCCAGAAAAATGTTCAATAGTTCAAATGTGGACTAATATATGCTTGATGTAACATCAAAAGGAGTCTATGAGAACGCATAGAAAGGTAGCCTTTGATGATTTTGATGATCTGGCCTATTTTGCCAGAAATATATTCGTTAGTTAAAATATGGACTACTGTCTGACTAATGAAATATCAGAATGAGTCTATGAGTATGTATAGAAAGTTCAAGTTCAAGTCCAAAGACTCTATGGCCAGAAAAATGTTTAATAGGTCAAATATGGACTAAAATATGGATGATGTAACATCAAAAGAAGTCTATGAGAATGAATAGTAAGTTAGCCTTTGATGAACTCTTTTGCCAGAAATATGTCCAGTAGGTCAAGTTTAGACTACTGTCTGGCTGATAAAACATATAAAGGAGTCCATGAGTATGTATAGAAAGATCAAGTCCAAGGATTCTCTGGCAAGATATATGAACAAAAAGTCATATTTGAACTACTGAAGAAACATCAGAAGGAGTCTAAGAGTATAATTAGAAAGTTCAAGATTAAGGACTCTTTGTCCCGAAATCTGCTCATAAGGTAAAATATGGTCTAATCTATGGTTGAAGTAACATCAAAAGAAGTCTATGAGTATGCATAGCAAGTTAGCCTTTGATAAGACTTTGGCCAGAAATATGTTAAGTAGGTCAAAAATGGACCACTCTCCTGGTGATAAAACATCAGAAGGAGTCTATGAGTATTTATAGAAAGTTCAAGTTCAAGTTCAAAGACTCTTTGGACAGAAATATGTTAATTAGGTCTAAAATGGACCACTGTCTGGCTGATGAAACATCAGAAGGAGTTAATGAGTATGTATAGAAAGATCAAGTTCAATTATTCTCCGGCAAGATATATGTACAAAAAGTCGTATTTGAACTACTGATGAAACTTCTGAAAGATTCTATGATTATGTACAGAAAGTTCAAGATTAAGGACTCTTTGTCCAGAAATGTGTTCATAAGGTCAAATATGTCTAATCTATGGTTGAAGTAATATTAAAAGAAGTCTATGAGCATTGTAAGTTAGCCTTTGAAAAGAATTTGGCCAAAAATATGTTAAGTAGGTCAATTATGGACCACTGTATGGCTGATGAAACATCAGAAGGAGTCAATGACTATGTATAGAAAGATCAAGATTAAGGATTCTCTGGCAAGATATATGTACAAAAAGTCATATTTGAATTACTGATGAAACTTCAGAAAGAGTCTATGAGTATAGAAAGTTCAAGATTAAGGACTCTTTGTCCAGAAATGTGTTCATAAGGTCAAATATGGTCTAATCTATGGTTGAAATAACATAAAAAGAAGTCTATGAGTATGCATAGTAAGTTAGCCTTTGAAAAGACTTTGGCCAGAAATATGTTAAGTAGGTCAAATATGGACCACTCTCTGGCTGATGAAATATCAGAAGGAGTCTATGAGTATTTATAGAAAGTTCAAGTTCAAAGACTCTTTGGCCTGAAATATGTTAAGTAGGTCAAATATGGACCACTATGGCTGATGAAACATCAGAAGGAGTCTGTGAGTGTTTAAAGAAATTTCATGGACTAAAATAGGTTAAAAATATCATATTTGAATTACTGATGAAACATCAGAAGGAGTCTATGAGAATGTATAGTAAGATCAAAATCGAGGACTCTTTGGCCAGAAATGTGTTCAGTAGGTCAAATATGGACCACTGTCTTGCTGAAGAAACATCGGAAGGAGAATATGAGTATTTATAGAAGGTTCAAGTTCAAGTTCAAAGACTCTTTGGCCAGAAATATGTTAAGTAGGTAAAATATGGACCACTCTTTGGCTGATGAAACATCAGAAGGAGTCTATTATTTATTGAAAGTTCAAGTTCAAAGACTCTTTGGCCAGAAATCTGTTTAGTTGGTCAATGATGAAACATCAGAAGGAGTCTCTGAGTATGCATAGAAAGTTAGCCTTTGATAAGACTTTGGCAAGAAATATGTTAAGTATGTCAAATATGGACCACTGTCTGGCTGATGAAATATCAGAAGGAGTCTATGAGTATTTATAGAAAGTTCAAGTTCAAAGACTCTTTGGCCTGAATAACATAGGTCAAATATGGACCACTCTCTTGCTGATGGAACATCAGGAGGAGTCTATGAGTATGTATAGAAATATCAAGTTCAAGGATTCTCTGGCAAGAAAAATTTACATAAAGTCATATTTGAACTACTGATGAAACATCAAAAGGAGTCTGAGTATGTATAAAAGTTCAAGATTAAGGACTCTGTCCAGAAATGTTTTCATAAGATCAAATATTGTCTAATATATGGTTGAAGTAACATCAAAAGAAGTCTATAAGTATAAATAGTAAGTTAGTCTGTGATAAGACTTTGGCCAGAAATATGTTAAGTAGGTCAAAAATGGACCACTCTCCTGCTGATAAAACTTCAGAAAGAGTCTATGATTATGTATAGAAAGTTCAAGATTAAGGACTCTTTGTCCAGAAATGTTTTCATAAGATCAAATATTGTCTAATATATGGTTGAAGTAACATCAAAAGAAGTCTATAAGTATAAATAGTAAGTTAGTCTGTGATAAGACTTTGGCCAGAAATATGTTAAGTAGGTCAAAAATGGACCACTGTCTTGCTGATGAAACACCAGAAGGAGTCTATGAGTATGTATAGAAAGTTCAAGATTAAGGACTCTTTCTCCAGAAATGTGCTCATAAGGTCAAATTTGGTCTAATCTATTGTTGAAGTAACATCAAAAGAACTCTATGAGTATGCATAGTAAGTTAGCCTTTGATAAGACCTTGGCCAGAAATATGTTAAGTAGGTCAAATATGGACCACTGTCTGGCTGATGTAACATCAGAAGGAGCCTATGAGTATTTTTAGAAAGTTTAAGTTCAAGTTCAAAGACTCTTTGGACAGAAATATGTTAAGGAAGTCAAATATGGACCACTGTCTGGCTGATGAAACATCAGAAGGAGTCTATGAGTATTTATAGAAAGTTCAAGTTCAAGATCAAAGACTCTTTGGCCAAAAATATGTTAAGTGGGTCTAATATTGACCACTGTCTGGCTGATGAAACATGAGAAGGAGTCTATGAGCATGTATAGAAAGTTCAAGAATAAGGACTCTTTGTCCAGAAATGTGTTCACAAGATCAAATATGGTCTAATATATTGTTGAAGTAACATCAAAAGAAGTCTATAAGTATAATTAGTAGGTTAGCCTTTGATAAGACTTTGGCAAGAAATATGTTAAGTAGGTCAAATATGGACCACTGTCTTGATGATGAAACATCAGAAGGAGTCTATAAGTATAGATAGAAAGTTCAAGATTAAGGACTCTTTGTCCAGAAATGTGTTCATAAGGTCAAATATGGTCTAATCAATGGTTGAAGTAACATCAAAAGAAGTCTATGAGTATGCATAGAAAGTTAGCCTTTGATAAGACTTTGGCAAGAAATATGTTAAGTATGTCAAATATGGACCACTGTCTGGCTGATGAAATATCAGAAGGAGTCTATGAGTATTTATAGAAAGTTCAAGTTCAAAGACTCTTTGGCCTGAAATATGTTAAATAGGTCAAATATGGACCACTCTCTTGCTGATGGAACATCAGGAGGAGTCTATGAGTATGTATAGAAAGATCAAGTTCAAGGATTCTCTGGCAAGAAAAATTTACATAAAGTCATATTTGAACTACTGATGAAACATCAAAAGGAGTCTAAGTATGTATAAAAGTTCAAGATTAAGGACTCTGTCCAGAAATGTTTTCATAGGATCAAATATTGTCTAATATATGGTTGAAGTAACATCAAAAGAAGTCTATAAGTATAAATAGTAAGTTAGTCTGTGATAAGACTTTGGCCAGAAATATGTTAAGTAGGTAAAATATGGACCACTCTTTGGCTGATGAAACATCAGAAGGAGTCTATTATTTATTGAAAGTTCAAGTTCAAAGACTCTTTGTCCAGAAATCTGTTTAGTTGGTCAATGATGAAACATCAGAAGGAGTCTCTGAGTATGCATAGAAAGTTAGCCTTTGATAAGACTTTGGCAAGAAATATGTTAAGTATGTCAAATATGGACCACTGTCTGGCTGATGAAATATCAGAAGGAGTCAATGAGTATTTATAGAAAGTTCAAGTTCAAAGACTCTTTGGCCTGAATTACATAGGTCAAATATGGACCACTCTCTTGCTGATGGAACATCAGGAGGAGTCTATGAGTATGTATAGAAATATCAAGTTCAAGGATTCTCTGGCAAGAAAAATTTACATAAAGTCATATTTGAACTACTGATGAAACATCAAAAGGAGTATGAGTATGTATAAAAGTTCAAGATTAAGGACTCTGTCCAGAAATGTTTTCATAAGATCAAATATTGTCTAATATATGGTTGAAGTAACATCAAAAGAAGTCTATAAGTATAAATAGTAAGTTAGTCTGTTATAAGACTTTGGCCAGAAATATGTTAAGTAGGTCAAAAATGGACCATTCTCCTGCTGATAAAACTTCAGAAAGAGTCTATGATTATGTATATAAAGTTCAAGATTAAGGACTCTTTGTCCAGAAATGTTTTCATGAGATCAAATATTGTCTAATATATGGTTGAAGTAACATCAAAAGAAGTCTATAAGTATAAATAGTAAGTTAGTCTGTGATAAGACTTTGGCCAGAAATATGTTAAGTAGGTCAAAAATGGACCACTGTCTTGCTGATGAAACACCAGAAGGAGTCTATGAGTATGTATAGAAATTTCAAGATTAAGGACTCTTTCTCCAGAAATGTGCTCATAAGGTCAAATATGGTCTAATCTATGGTTGAAGTAACATCAAAAGAACTCTATGAGTATGCATAGTAAGTTAGCCTTTGATAAGACCTTGGCCAGAAATATGTTAAGTAGGTCAAATATGGACCACTGTCTGGCTGATGTAACATCAGAAGGAGCCTATGAGTATTTTTAGAAAGTTTAAGTTCAAGTTCAAAGACTCTTTGGACAGAAATATGTTAAGGAAGTCAAATATGGACCACTGTCTGGCTAATGAAACATCAGAAGGAGTCTATGAGTATTTATAGAAAGTTCAAGTTCAAGATCAAAGACTCTTTGGCCAAAAATATGTTAAGTGGGTCTAATATTGACCACTGTCTGGCTGATGAAACATGAGAAGGAGTCTATGAGCATGTATAGAAAGTTCAAGAATAAGGACTCTTTGTCCAGAAATGTGTTCACAAGATCAAATATGGTCTAATATATTGTTGAAGTAACATCAAAAGAAGTCTATAAGTATAATTAGTAGGTTAGCCTTTGATAAGACTTTGGCAAGAAATATGTTAAGTAGGTCAAATATGGACTACTGTCTTGATGATGAAACATCAGAAGGAGTCTATAAGTATAGATAGAAAGTTCAAGATTAAGGACTCTTTGTCCAGAAATGTGTTCATAAGGTCAAATATGGTCTAATCAATGGTTGAAGTAACATCAAAAGAAGTCTATGAGTATGCATAGCAAGTTAGCCTTTGATAAGACTTTGGCAAGAAATATGTTAAGTATGTCAAATATGGACCACTGTCTGGCTGATGAAATATCAGAAGGAGTCTATGAGTATTTATAGAAAGTTCAAGTTCAAAGACTCTTTGGCCTGAATAACATAGGTCAAATATGGACCACTCTCTTGCTGATGGAACATCAGGAGGAGTCTATGAGTATGTATAGAAATATCAAGTTCAAGGATTCTCTGGCAAGAAAAATTTACATAAAGTCATATTTGAACTACTGATGAAACATCAAAAGGAGTATGAGTATGTATAAAAGTTCAAGGTTAAGGACTCTGTCCAGAAATGTTTTCATAAGATCAAATATTGTCTACTATATGGTTGAAGTAACATCAAAAGAAGTCTATAAGTATAAATAGTAAGTTAGTCTGTGATAAGACTTTGGCCAGAAATATGTTAAGTAGGTCAAAAATGGACCATTCTCCTGCTGATAAAACTTCAGAAAGAGTCTATGATTATGTATATAAAGTTCAAGATTAAGGACTCTTTGTCCAGAAATGTTTTCATAAGATCAAATATTGTCTAATATATGGTTGAAGTAACATCAAAAGAAGTCTATAAGTATAAATAGTAAGTTAGTCTGTGATAAGACTTTGGCCAGAAATATGTTAAGTAGGTCAAAAATGGACCACTGTCTTGCTGATGAAACACCAGAAGGAGTCTATGAGTATGTATAGAAAGTTCAAGATTAAGGACTCTTTCTCCAGAAATGTGCTCATAAGGTCAAATATGGTCTAATCTATGGTTGAAGTAACATCAAAAGAATTCTATGAGTATGCATAGTAAGTTAGCCTTTGATAAGACCTTGGCCAGAAATATGTTAAGTAGGTCAAATATGGACCACTGTCTGGCTGATGTAACATCAGAAGGAGCCTATGAGTATTTTTAGAAAGTTTAAGTTCAAGTTCAAAGACTCTTTGGACAGAAATATGTTAAGGAAGTCAAATATGGACCACTGTCTGGCTAATGAAACATCAGAAGGAGTCTATGAGTATTTATAGAAAGTTCAAGTTCAAGATCAAAGACTCTTTGGCCAAAAATATGTTAAGTGGGTCTAATATTGACCACTGTCTGGCTGATGAAACATGAGAAGGAGTCTATGAGCATGTATAGAAAGTTCAAGAATAAGGACTCTTTGTCCAGAAATGTGTTCACAAGATCAAATATGGTCTAATATATTGTTGAAGTAACATCAAAAGAAGTCTATAAGTATAATTAGTAGGTTAGCCTTTGATAAGACTTTGGCAAGAAATATGTTAAGTAGGTCAAATATGGACCACTGTCTTGATGATGAAACATCAGAAGGAGTCTATAAGTATAGATAGAAAGTTCAAGATTAAGGACTCTTTGTCCAGAAATGTGTTCATAAGGTCAAATATGGTCTAATCAATGGTTGAAGTAACATCAAAAGAAGTCTATGAGTATGCATAGAAAGTTAGCCTTTGATAAGACTTTGGCAAGAAATATGTTAAGTATGTCAAATATGGACCACTGTCTGGCTGATGAAATATCAGAAGGAGTCTATGAGTATTTATAGAAAGTTCAAGTTCAAAGACTCTTTGGCCTGAAATATGTTAAATAGGTCAAATATGGACCACTCTCTTGCTGATGGAACATCAGGAGGAGTCTATGAGTATGTATAGAAAGATCAAGTTCAAGGATTCTCTGGCAAGAAAAATTTACATAAAGTCATATTTGAACTACTGATGAAACATCAAAAGGAGTCTGAGTATGTATAAAAGTTCAAGATTAAGGACTCTGTCCAGAAATGTTTTCATAGGGTCAAATATTGTCTAATATATGGTTGAAGTAACATCAAAAGAAGTCTATAAGTATAAATAGTAAGTTAGTCTGTGATAAGACTTTGGCCAGAAATATGTTAAGTAGGTCAAAAATGGACCACTCTCCAGCTGATAAAACTTCAGAAAGAGTCTATGATTATGTATAGAAAGTTCAAGATTAAGGACTCTTTGTCCAGAAATGTTTTCATAAGATCAAATATTGTCTAATATATGGTTAAAGTATCATCAAAAGAAGTCTATAAGTATAAATAGTAAGTTAGTCTGTGATAAGACTTTGGCCAGAAATATGTTAAGTAGGTCAAAAATGGACCACTGTCTTGCTGATGAAACACCAGAAGGAGTCTATGAGTATGTATAGAAAGTTCAAGATTAAGGACTCTTTCTCCAGAAATGTGCTCATAAGGTCAAATATGGTCTAATCTATGGTTGAAGTAACATCAAAAGAACTCTATGAGTATGCATAGTAAGTTAGCCTTTGATAAGACCTTGGCCAGAAATATGTTAAGTAGGTCAAATATGGACCACTGTCTGGCTGATGTAACATCAGAAGGAGCCTATGAGTATTTTTAGAAAGTTCAAGTTCAAGTTCAAAGACTCTTTGGACAGAAATATGTTAAGGAAGTCAAATATGGACCACTGTCTGGCTGATGAAACATCAGAAGGAGTCTATGAGTATTTATAGAAAGTTCAAGTTCAAGATCAAAGACTCTTTGGCCAAAAATATGTTAAGTGGGTCTAATATTGACCACTGTCTGGCTGATGAAACATGAGAAGGAGTCTATGAGCATGTATAGAAAGTTCAAGATTAAGGACTCTTTGTCCAGAAATGTGTTCATAAGATCAAATACGGTCTAATATATTGTTGAAGTAACATCAAAAGAAGTCTATAAGTATAAATAGTAGGTTAGCCTTTGATAAGACTTTGGCAAGAAATATGTTAAGTAGGTCAAATATGAACCCCTGTCTTGATGATGAAACATCAGAAGGAGTCTATAAGTATAAATAGAAAGTTCAAGATTAAGGACTCTTTGTCCAGAAATGTGTTCATAAGGTCAAATATGGTCTAATCAATGGTTGAAGTAACATCAAAAGAAGTCTATGAGTATGCATAGAAAGTTAGCCTTTGATAAGATTTTGGCAAGAAATACGTTAAGTATGTCAAATATGGACCACTGTCTGGCTGATGAAATATCAGAAGGAGTCTATGAGTATTTATAGAAAGTTCAAGTTCAAAGACTCTTTGGCCTGAAATATGTTAAATATGGACCACTCTCTTGCTGATGAAACATCAGGAGGAGTCTATGAGTATGTATAGAAAGATCAAGTTCAAGGATTCTCTGGCAAGAAAAATTTACATAAAGTCATATTTGAACTACTGATGAAACATCAAAAGGAGTCTGAGTATGTATAAAAGTCCAAGATTAAGGACTCTGTCCAGAAATGTTTTCATAAGATCAAATATTGTCTAATATATGGTTGAAGTAACATCAAAAGAAGTCTATAAGTATAAATAGTAAGTTAGTCTGTGATAAGACTTTGGCCAGAAATATGTTAAGTAGGTCAAAAATGGACCACTCTCCTGCTGATAAAACTTCAGAAAGAGTCTATGATTATGTATAGAAAGTTCAAGATTAAGGACTCTTTGTCCAGAAATGTTTTCATAAGATCAAATATTGTCTAATCTATGGTGGAAGTAACATCAAAAGAAGTCTATAAGTATAAATAGTAAGTTAGTCTGTGATAAGACTTTGGCCAGAAATATGTTAAGTAGGTCAAAAATGGACCACTGTCTTGCTGATGAAACACCAGAAGGAGTCTATGATTATGTTTAGAAAGTTCAAGATTAAGGACTCTTTGTCCAGAAATGTTTTCATAAGATCAAATATTGTCTAATAAATGGTTGAAGTAACATCAAAAGAAGTCTATAAGTATAAATAGTAAGTTAGTCTGTGATAAGACTTTGGCCAGAAAAATGTTAAGTAGGTCAAAAATGGACCACTGTTTGCTGATGAAACACCAGAAGGAGTCTATAGTATGTATAGAAAGTTCAAGATTAAGGACTCTTTCTCCAGAAATGTGCTCATAAGGTCAAATATGGTCTAATCTATGGTTGAAGTAACATCAAAAGAACTCTATGAGTATGCATAGTAAGTTAGCCTTTGATAAGACTGGCCAGAAATATGTTAAGTAGGTCTTATCAAAGGACTTAACATCAGAAGGAGTCAATGAGTATGTTCGGAAAGTTCAAGATCGAGTACTCTTAGGTAAGAAATATGTTCAGTAGGTCCACGCATTCTCATCCTTTGGCGTCATATAGGTGACGCCATATGACATTTCATCGAAATCTTACGCACATGGCATCCTTTAGCATCAATATAACACGCACTGTTATGGGTAGGTTTAGGTCTGGGGTAGGGTACGGTTATGACGCCTTGGCATCTGCGTCTCATATTGACGCTAAACGATGCCATGTGCGTCGGATTTAGACGAGCGTCACCTGTATGACGCCTTGAGTTCTGCGTCTCATATTGATGCTAAAGGATGCCATGTGCGTAAGATTTCGACGAAATGTACAAAGCGTCACATGTATGACGCCAAAGGATGAGAAAGGCCTGGTAGGTCACATATCTGTCTGGCTAATATAACATAATAAGAGGTCATTCTGTATAATAACTTAATGTTAAAGAACTCTTTGGCCAGAAATATGTTCAGTAGGTCAGATATTGACTTCTATATGGCTTATGAAGCATCAAAAGGAGTCAATGAGTATGTATAGAAAGTTCAAGATCGAGTACTCTTTGGCCAGAAATATGTTCAGTAGGTCGGATATTAACTTCTATATGGCTTATGAAGCATCAGAAGTAGTCTATGAGTAGTATAGAAAGTTCAAGATCTTGGGCCAGAAATATGTTCAGTAGGTCAAATATTTGTCTGGCTAATATAACATTATAAGAAGTCAATCTGTATGAATAAATAGTTCATGTTAAAGAACTCTTTGGCCAGAAATATGTTCAGTAGGGCAAAATGGGACCTCTGTATGGCTGATATAACATCAGAAGAAGTCTATATATTGTTCAAAATCTTTTGATGACCCTTTGACCAGAAATAATTTAAATAGGTCCGATATGGACTTCTATATGGCTTATGAAGCATCAGAAGAAGTCTTTGAGTATGTAAGAATGTTCAAGATCAAGTACTCTTGGGCCAAAAATATGTTCAGCACGTCAAATATCTGTCTGGCTAATAAAACATTATAAGAAGTGAATCTGTATGTATAGTAACTTAATGTTCAAGGTCTCTATGAACAGAAATGTGTTCAGTGTGTCAAATAAGGACTATTGTATTGCTGACTTAACATCAGAAGGAGTCAATGAGTATGTTCGAAGAGTTCAAGATTGAGTACTCGGGCCATATTTAAAGTAGGTCAGATATGGACTGTCTGGGCGGACTTAACATCAGAAAGAGTTTATGAGGATATGTTCATTATGGCAAAAAGGGACCTCTGTATAGCTGATATAACATCAGAAGGAGTCTATAAGTTTATATTGTTTAAAACCGTTTGACGACCCTTTGAACAGAAATAAGTTCAATAGGTCAGATATGGACTTCTATATGGCCTATGGAGCATCAGAGGGAGTCAATGAGTATGTATAGAAAGTTCAAGATCGAGTACTCTTGGGCCAGAAATATGTTTACTAGGTCACGTATCTGTCTGGCTAATATAACATAATAAGAGGTCATTCTGTATAATAACTCAATGTTAAAGAACTCTTTGGCCAGAAATATGTTCAATAGGTCAGATTTTGACTTCTATATGGCTTATGAAGCATCAGAAGGAGTCTATGAGTATGTATAGAAAGTTCAAGATCGAGTACTCTTGGGCCAGAAATATGTTTACTAGGTCACATATCTGTCTGGCTAATATAACATAATAAGAGGTCATTCTGTATAATCACTTAATGTTACAGAACTCTTTGGCCAGAAATATGTTCAGTAGGTCAGATATTGACTTCTAAATGGCTTATGAAGCATCAGAAGGAGTCTATGAGTATGTATAGAAAGTTCAAGATCGAGTACTCTTGGGCCAGAAATATGTTCAGTAGGTCAAATATTTGTTTGGCTAATATAACGTTATAAGAAGTCAATCTGTATGTATAGTAACTTAATGTTCAAGGACTCTTTGAACAGAAATTAGTTCAGAGTGTCAAACAAGGACTATTTTATGGCTGACTTAACATCAGAAGGAGTAAATGAGTATGTTCGGAAAGTTCAAGATGGAGTACTCTTGGGCCATATCTAAAGTAGGTCAGATTGGACTGTCTGGGCGGACTTAACATCAGAAAGAGTCTATGAGGATATGTTTAGTATGGCAAAAAGGGTCTGTATAGCTGTATAGCTGATATCACATCAGAAGGAGTCTATAAGTTTATATTGTTTAAAACCGTTTGACGACCCTTTGACCAGAAATAAGTTCAATAGGTCAGATATGTAACTTTCTAAACATTTCATCAGAGGGAGTCAATGAGTATTTATAGAAAGTTCAAGATCGAGTACTCTTTGGCCAGAAATATGTTCAGTAGGTCAGATATTGACTTCTATATGGCTTATGAAGCATCAGAAGGAGTCTATGAGTATGTATAGAAAGTTCAAGATCGAGTACTCTTGGGCCAGAAATATGTTTACTAGGTCACATATCTGTCTGGCTAATATAACATAATAAGAGGTCATTCTGTATAATAACTTAATGTTAAAGAACTCTTTGGCCAGAAATATGTTCAGTAGGTCAGATATTGACTTCTAAATGGCTTATGAAGCATCAGAAGGAGTCTATGAGTATGTATAGAAAGTTCAAGATCGAGTACTCTTGGGCCAGAAATATGTTCAGTAGGTCAAATATTTGTTTGGCTAATATAACGTTATAAGAAGTCAATCTGTATGTATAGTAACTTAATGTTCAAGGACTCTTTGAACAGAAATTAGTTCAGTGTGTCAAACAAGGACTATTTTATGTTTTCAATGCACACAAGAATGATAGTTGTTCTATGCAGTGTAATAAGCACGCATATTGTGTTATCCGAAGGCGAATTTTATGTATTTTATGCACAATGGAAGTTGCAGTGCAATGCAGCAAAGCATAAGTTGTATCTCTTCAGTGCACAATGAAATAAGTTAGCTTTTGCATGCAAATAAATGCACAACAGATTCATTTATATCGTGCATGCACTGCAATGAAACATCACTTATGTCATGTGCTAATTCTTCAATGCACAGGGGAATGAGTTCTGTATAAGTTGCGATGCAACTCATATGCAATGCAGTATCTCTTAATTTCAAAATAAAACAAATTAGTTATTTTATGCAATACTATGAAAGATAGTATTGAATGTTTTTCACTTCACAACGAATTCAGTTAGATTGGGTATGTTCAAAGAAACAGTGCATATGTTATATCTTCTATGCAAAACAGAATGAGTTTAGTTCTTTATGCATTGCTATACAAAAGCACGCATATTGTGCTACATAAGTGGTAACTCAACATGCGTAAAGAATGCACAACGGAATAAGTTAGTTATGTATACAGTTTAGTGAAACAGGTCATATGTTATATCTTTAATGCACAACTGAAAACGTTAGCTTTTGCATGCAAATAAATGCACAACGGATTAATTTATATCGTACATGCAATGCAATGCAATATCACATATGTCATGTGCTACTTCTTCAATGCACAAGGGAATTAATTACTTCTGTATGCGTTGCAATGCAACAGCTCATGTGGTATGCGATATCTCTTCATTGCACGGCGAAATAAGTTAGACTAAGTATAACTCTATAACGTCATATGTGCAAGAGCACATATTGTGTTATCTCTTCAATGAACAGCAACATTAGTTAGTTGTTTTATGCATTGGAATGCAAAAGCATGCATGTTGTTAAGCCTTCGGATGTCAACACGCGTGCTTTTGCATTCCAATGCATACATCACCTTACTCATTTTGCTGTTTATTGGAGAGATTACATATTTGTCGTTGCATTGCATTGCAAGATCTAAATTACTCTGAAGAAGTACAACAGAAGATTGAATAATTCAGTTATTGTATATGAACGGAATAAGTTAGTTTATTGTATACAGTTCAATGAAACAGACCATGTCAGTCAGTAAATTCAGGTCCTATATGCAGCGCTATGCAACAAGCACATATGTTGTATCTCTCCAATGCAAAATGAAAACGTTAGCTTTTGCATGCAAATAAATGCACAACGGATTAATTTATCTCGTGCATGGATTGCAATGTTCAAGTTCAATTGCAACATCAAGTATGTCAGTGCTACTTCTTCAATGCACAGGGGAATGAATTAATTCTGTGTAAGTTGCGATGCAACTGCTCATATGTAATGTAATATCTCTTCCTTTCAAAACAAAACAAATTAGTTATTTTATGCAATACCATGAAAGATAGCATATTTCATGTATTTCACTTCACAACGAATTCAGTTAGATTGAGTATGTTCAATGAAACAGTCCAGATGTTATATCTTCAATGCACAACGGAATGAGTTTAGTTCTTTATGCATTGCTGTGCAAAATGCATAGCTCTGCAATGCAATACGTTGCAAAGCAACAGCTCATGTGTTATGCGATATCTCTTAATTGCCCAGTGAAATAAGTTAGACTGAGTATGCAATGCACTAGAAGAGCAACAGTAAAATGCATCGGAATAAGTTCGTTCTTGTATGCATTGCAATGCAACAGCACAGATGATTTATCTCCAAGTAATTTAGATCTTGCAATGCATTGCAACAACACACATGTAATTTCTTCAATGAATAGCAAAATTAGTTAGTTGTTTTATGCATTGGAATGCAAAAGCATGCATGTTGTGTTACCCTCCTTCGGATGTCACAACCCGCGTGCTTTTTGCATTCCAATGCATACAACATCTAACTCATTTTGCTGTTCATTGAAGAGAATACATGCATTGCATTAAAATATCTAACTTTGAAGAATACACAACCGAAGATTGAATCATTCACAATAGAATAAGTAAGTTACTGTATACAGTTCAATGAAACCGACCATGTCACTACTGTGATTCTTCAAAGTCAGTAAATTCAGGTAATGTATGCCGCGATACATATGTTGTATCTCTTCAATGCACAATAAAATAAGTTAGCTTGTGCAAGCAAATAAATGCACAACGTATTAATTTATATCGTGCATGCAATGCAATATCACATATATCCTGTACTACTTCTTCAATGCACAAGGGAATTAATTACTTCTGTATGCGTTGTTATACAACAGCGATATCTCTTCATTGCACAGCGAAATAAGTTAGACTAAGTATACTCTATAACTTAATATGTGCAAGAGCACATATTGTGTGTTATTTCTTCAATGCACAGCAAAATTAGTTAGTTGCATGCATGTTGTTAAGCCTTCGGATGTCAACACACGTGCTTTTGCATTCCAATGCATACATCATCTTAATAATTTTGCTGTCCATTGAAGAGAATACATGTGTGCTGTTGCATTGCATTATAATATCCAACTTTGAAGATGGCCAACCAAAGATTGAATAATTCACAACAGAATAGTTAGTTATTGTACACAGTTCAATGAAACAGACCATGTCACTACTGTGATTCTTCAACGCACAAAGTCAGTAAATTCAGGTCATGTATGCAGCGCTATTCAACAAGCACATATGTTGTATTTCTTCAATGCACAATGAAATAAGTTAGATTTTGCATGCAAATAAATGCATAACGGATTCATTTATCTCGTGCAATGAAACATTACATACCGGCATGTCATGTGCTACTTCTTCAATGCACATGGGAATAAATTAGTTCTGTATGCGTTGCGATGCAACCACTCATATGTAATGCAATATCTCTTCATTGCAAAACGAAACAAGTGAATGCTATGAAAGATAGCATATTTAATGTATTATACTTTACTGCACGATGAATTCAGTAAGTTTTTAGATTAAGTTTTAGTTTTAAGTTTTAAGATTAAGTTCAATGAATCCGTGCTTATGTTATCTTAATGCACAACCGAAAAGTATAGTTCTTGTGTGCATTGCTGTGCAAGCAGCACAGATGGTTTATCTCCAATACACATAGTATAATAGATATTACAATGCAATGCAACAAACACACGTAATCTCTTCAATGAACAGCAAAATTAGTTAGTTGTTTTATGCATTTATCCTTGAATATATTTCTGGCCAAAAGAGTCCTCTACCTTTAACTTTCTAAACATAAAGACATGTTCTGATGTTAATTCAGTAGTTCAAATTTGATCTTTTGAATATAAATCTGGCCAGAGAGTTGTTGAACTTGATCTTTCTACACATGCTCACAGAGTGCTTCTGACGTTTCATCAGCCATAGAGTGGTCCATTTTTGACCTACTTAACATATTTCTGGCCAAAGAGTCTTTGAACTTGAACTTTGTATTAATACTCATAGACTCCTTCTGATGTTTCATCAGCAGGAGAGTGGTCCATATTTGACCTACTTAACATATTTCTGGCCAAGGGCTTATCAAAGGCTAACGATCTCGGTTACTTCACTGTAACCTTGTTCCCTGAGAAAGCGGAACGAGATGCTGCGCTGCTCAGCGCATTGGGAACGTCTTTAGTTGTGACCAGCTGTGAATATTGTGTGTAACACGTCGATAGAATTGACCCGGAGGTAATATAGCCTCGGTCGATGACGTCATCGGCGCGCACCCGCAACACGAGGCTATAAATAGATGAGCCGCAGGTGCATCGTCAGGATATTTTGTCTGAAGAGCAGTCCTGGGACATCTTCAGCACGGCAAAGTAGCGCAGCATCTCGTTCCGCTTTCTCAGGGAACAAGGTTACAGTGAAGTAACCGAGATCGTTCCCTTTCGAAAGCTACAATCGATGCTGCGCTGCTCAGCGCATTGGGAACGAGAATACCCACGCCGCCGTGCTTGAACATGTCTGGACCCCAACGGTTGTGCATGTGCTCACAAGAACGCAAGAAGGCCTCAGACACTAGCCTGTGATGTTGACTCAAGGACATGAGAGCCCGGAGTGGCATGAACATCCAAACTATAAAACCTTATGAATGTGTGCGGAGAGGACCAACCTGCCGCATCACAAATCTGTTGTAAGGGGGCACCCCTCGCCAAAGCACTAGAAGAAGCGACCCCCCTGGTAGAGTGAGCTCTGAGACCTATAGGCGAAGCTTGACCGCGCGCCTCATAAGCCAAAGCAATTGCATCCCTGACCCAATGAGACATGGTCTGCTTGGTGGCAGCTCCTCCTCTGTTACTACCACCATAACAGACGAATAATTGCTCTGACTTACGGCACTGGCTAGTGCGGTGGATGTAAGCCTGAAGAGCACGGACTGGACACAGTCTATGAGATTTCTCCTGCTCCGGCGTTGTAAACGGTGGAGGACAGAAGGCTTCTAGAATGACCGGATGTACAGACGAAAATGGAACCTTAGGCAGGTAATCAGGATGAGGATGCAAAATTACTTTCACCATTCCTGGGGCAAAGTCTAAGCAGGATGGAGAGATAGACAGAGCCTGCATATCCCCAATTCTCTTCAAGGAAGTTATTGCCATTAGAAAAACCATTTTTAGAGTCAGAAGTTTATCAGACGCTGACTCTATAGGTTCAAAGGGGGTTTCAACCAGACCCTCGAGGACTATAGCTAAATCCCACGAAGGGATCTTGGTTTTTACTGGAGGCCTCAGTCGCCTGGCCCCACGAAGGAAGCGAGAGAGCAGAGGATGTCTCCCGAGCGGCGCCCCGTCAACTAAGGCGTGGCAAGCCGAAAGAGCGGCCACATAAACCTTAAGAGTAGCAGGGCATGTGCCTGTTGATAATTTCTCTTGCATGAAGTCCAGAACTGAAGCAACCTGGCAGTTGACTGGATCTACATTGTGTACAACACACCACCTTTCAAAAACACCCCATTTACTGGCATAACTTTGTCTAGTGGAGGAAGCCCTAGCACTCAGAATAGTCTCAATAACAGCAGGCGAAAGCCCAGTGTCCCTCAGTTGGTTCCCATCAGGGGCCAAACATGAAGATTCCACAGGTCGGGCCTGGGATGGAATATCGTGCCCTCCGCCTGAGACAGAAGGTCCCTCCTCTCCGGAATCGCCCAAGGCGAGCCGTCGAGGAGAGATATTATCTCCGAGAACCACACTCTGTTCGGCCAACGTGGCGCTATCAGCAAGAGGCAAGACCCTTGTTGGCGAACTCTGGCTAGAACTCCCGGGAGCAAAGAAACTGGAGGAAACGCATACAGGCGCATCTTGGGCCATGAGTGCGCCATCGCATCCAGACCCAATGGAGCTGGGTGACTCAGAGAGAAGTAGAGGGGACATTGCGCTGTCTGCTGGGAGGCGAAGAGGTCCACCTCTGCTTTGTAAAATTTGGTCCAAATCTGTTTCACTACTTCCGGGTGGAGTTTCCATTCCCCTGTCGGTAGTGTCTGTCTGGACAGTAAATCTGCTCCCACATTCAAATGCCCTGGAATGTATACTGCCCTGAGTGACAGGAACTTGTCCTGGGCCCAGAGAAAAATCTGCCTCGCTATTCTGTTCAGATTGCGTGAGCGCAGACCCCCCTGGTGATTTATATAAGAGACTGCTGCTGTGTTGTCCACCCGCACTAGGACATGACAGCCCCTCAATTGATGGAGAAAATATTTCAGAGCCAGAAATACGGCCATCAACTCGAGGCAATTGATGTGCCAATCGAGCTGATGACCTTCCCATTCCCCTTGAGCTGGACGGCCATCTAAGACCGCTCCCCAGCCCATCAGGGAGGCGTCCGTCGTTAGCAGTCTGCGACGACACGGCGCCCCCAGAGTGGGACCCAAGGCAAGGAACCGGGGTCTGACCCACAGAGATAGTGTACGAAGCCCGCGGCGCGTCACTTTGATGTGCCTTTGAGGATTGGCTCTTGGATGAAATCCTCTGGCTTTTAGCCACAACTGAAATGGTCTCATGTGCAACAGCCCCAGAGGAATCACCGTGGATGCTGACGCCATGAAACCCAACATTTTTTGGTACTGACGAACAGTGAGTTCTTGGCCTAGCCTGACTTTGCTCATGGTCTGCTGAATGGTCTCGATTCGAGCGGGAGACATTTGTGCCCGCATCGTGACCGAATCCCAAACAATCCCGAGATAAGTCGTTCTCTGGGCAGGAGAAAGAACACTTTTCTTGGTGTTGAGTCTCAACCCTAGAGCAACTAGATGAGCTAACACGATGTCTCTGTGTTGGAGCGCCATCTCTCGCGATTGTGCTAGTATCAACCAATCGTCGATGTAATTCAAAATGCGAATGCCCTGGAGTCGTAACGGAGCCAGTGCTGCATCCATGCATTTCGTGTATGTGCGGGGTGACAAGGCCAGGCCGAATGGAAGAACCCGAAACTGGTACGCTTCGCCCCCGAAAGCGAACCTCAGGAATTTCCTGTGTTGTGGCAATATTTCTATGTGAAAATAAGCGTCCTTCAAATCGATCGTGACGAACCAATCGTGATGTTGAATTTGCGTCACGACCGTCTTGACGGTTAACATCTTGAACTTGAGCGCTTTGACTGTACGGTTTAAGCCTCGAAGATCTAAGATTGGACGCACCCCCCCATCCTTTTTGGGAACCAGGAAGTATCTGCTGTAATAGCCTGACTCTCTCTCTGGAAGAGGAACATGTTCTATGGCCTCTTTGCTCAGAAGGGTTTGCAGCTCTTGCGACAGTACATGCATCAGCTCCGGTTTCACGGAAGTGAAGACCACGCCGTTGAAACGTGGAGGACGACGAATAAATTGGATTCTGTATCCTATCTGTACTGTGCTTAATACCCACGCAGAAATGCCTGGCAGAAGTTTCCACGCTGCCAGACTTTCTGAGAGTGGTATCAATTTTAATACTTCCTTTTGAGGGGATGTTGGATGTTCCGTGTCCTGAATGACGGCAGGAAACAACGGAACATCCAACATTTCGCTGGAAACCGCTGCCCCCCGAAGCACGAGAGGTGGCAGGGATGGAGAGGTTTTGTGAGGGTAACGGGAAGGGGCGAAAAGATCTTGCATGCGCCCCATCCCGTGGGGGGCTACCCCCACCAGATTGGGCGCCAGACCATCAGGACTTCTTCTTTCTGTTAATGATAGTCCTGAGGTCTGGCTTGGGAGGTTGCTGAGCACGGCGAACCTGTCCCCAATCCCTGCGAGGGGGAGCACGGTCCGCTACACTCTGCTTCTTTACCTCCCTAGGTTTTGAAGGACCGGGGCGGGGCTGGGTGGCAGACGGCCCCTCCCCTTGAGTGCGGCGAGGAAGAAACTGAACAAACGCTTCCTCGTGTTTCTTAACTTCCTTAAAGCGGGTGACAACGGTGTTCACTGAGTCACCAAACAGCCCAGATGGAGAAATAGGAGAGTCAATCAGAAACAAACGATCTTTTTCCTTAATCCCTGTCAGATTAAGCCACAGATGCCTCTCCGTGCTGACTAAAGCAGACATTGAACGGCCGATGGCACGGGCCGTCTGCTTGGTCGCACGAAGAGACAGATCTGTGGCACGACGAAGCTCAGAGAATGACTCTTCGTCGATCGTACTGCCCGCACTCAAATCCTTCAACAAGTCAGCCTGGTACGCCTGTAACACTGCCATAGTGTGCAGCGCAGCACCAGCCTGACCTGCAGCTTGATAAGCTTTCCCCACTAAAGATGATGTTATACGACAGGGTTTAGTGGGGAGGGTAGGTTTCTTTATCGAAGATGCCGAGTCGGGAGAGAGATAGCTCGCGAGCGTCTCTTCAACCCGAGGCATCTCCGTATACCCCCGCGCCTTTGCACCCACGATAGTCGAAAAAGTCGACGTCGAGGGCACAAACACGCGAGAAGTATATGGTTTACTCCATGACTTAGATAGTTCGTCATGGAGGTCCTCGAAAAAGGGAAGAGACTGATGTTTTGGTCCCTCCCCTCTGCCACCGGACAGAAACCTATCCCCTAATTTAGACTGCTTGGGGGTCTCTTGTTCGCGTGGCCAGTCAAGCTGTAATCTGGCCACCGCGCGAGTAACCACCTCGAGCAATTCCTCGACAGATTTCTTTTCACGAGAGGAATGCTCAGAGGCTGGTTGCTCGCGGTCCGAAGACCCAAGAGATACATCATCCCCCTCGTGAGTCGAAGAAGCACCGGAGCGCGCTTCGAAATCACGAGAAGGGATGTGTGGATCTGGTGACGCAGCAAGCGAAAGGGACGGACCCGTCTCTTGCTCGTCATGCAGATCCATACGAGAGCCCCACGATGATAATGCGGGTGCGGTCTGGAAATAGTTCAGACGGGAGCGAAGCATCTTAACCGTGAGCTGGTCACAATGCTCGCACCCGCCCTTCTCTATAGCCAGAACCGCGTGCTCTTCCCCCAAACAAACAAAACAGTAATCGTGTGTATCCAGCTCAGACATGGGACGGGAGCATGGAGGAACACAACGCTTACTATTTTGTTGGCTCATTTCTCCTCTTTTTTTACTTTCAAAAAACTCTTTGATGTAGCGTGAGAGAAAAAAGATTTGAGAAATGAGAAATTTTCTGCACACTGCCTGACAAAACTAACTCCTAACAAAGATCTGAGAACAGATGAGAGATAGAGAGAGTGTTTGCGTTCACACATGCACAGAATGGTCTGAAGACAAAAGACCTGACGATGCACCTGCGGCTCATCTATTTATAGCCTCGTGTTGCGGGTGCGCGCCGATGACGTCATCGACCGAGGCTATATTACCTCCGGGTCAATTCTATCGACGTGTTACACACAATATTCACAGCTGGTCACAACTAAAGACGTTCCCAATGCGCTGAGCAGCGCAGCATCGATTGTAGCTTTCGAAAGGGAACTTACTATGCATCCTCATAGACTTCTTTTGATGTTACTTCAACCATAGATTAGACCATATTTTACCTTATGAGCACATTTCTGGACAAAGAGTCCTTAATCTTGAACTTTCTATAAATACTCATAGACACCTTCTGATGTTTCATCAGCCAGACAGTGGTCCATATTTGACCTACTTAGCCTTTGAACAGACTTTGGCCAGAAATATGTTAACTTACTTTGCATACTCATAGACTTCTCTTGATGTTACTTCAACCATAGATTAGACCATATTTGTCCTTATGAACACATTTCTGGACAAAGAGTCTTTAATCTTGATCTTTCTATGCATAATAATAGACTCTTTCTGAAGTTTCATCAGTAGTTCAAATATGACTTTTTGTACATATATCTTGCCGGAGAATCCTTGTTCTTGATCTTTCTATACATACTAAACATTAACTCCTTCTGATGTTTCATCAGCCATAGAGTGGTCCATATTAGATCTACTTAACATATTTCTGTCCAAAGAGTCTTTGAACTTGAAATTGACCTTTCTATAAATACTCATAGACTCCTTCTGATGTTTCATCAGCCAGACAGTGGTTCATGCTTAACATATTTAACATTTAACAGTGGACCACCTACTTAACATATTTCTGGCCAAGGTCTTATCAAAGGCTAACTTACTATGCATACTCAGACTTCTTTTGACGTTACTTCAACCATAGTTTAGACCATATTTGACCTTATAAACATATTTCTGGCCAAAGAGTCTTTGAACTTGAACTTTGTATTAATACTCATAGACTCCTTCTGATGTTTCATCAGCAGGAGAGTGGTCCATATTTGACCTACTTAACATATTTCTGGCCAAGGGCTTATCAAAGGCTAACTTACTATGCATCCTCATAGACTTCTTTTGATGTTACTTCAACCATAGATTAGACCATATTTTACCTTATGAGCACATTTCTGGACAAAGAGTCCTTAATCTTGAACTTTCTATAAATACTCATAGACACCTTCTGATGTTTCATCAGCCAGACAGTGGTCCATATTTGACCTACTTAGCCTTTGAACAGACTTTGGCCAGAAATATGTTAACTTACTTTGCATACTCATAGACTTCTCTTGATGTTACTTCAACCATAGATTAGACCATATTTGTCCTTATGAACACATTTCTGGACAAAGAGTCTTTAATCTTGATCTTTCTATGCATAATAATAGACTCTTTCTGAAGTTTCATCAGTAGTTCAAATATGACTTTTTGTACATATATCTTGCCGGAGAATCCTTGTTCTTGATCTTTCTATACATACTAAACATTAACTCCTTCTGATGTTTCATCAGCCATAGAGTGGTCCATATTAGATCTACTTAACATATTTCTGTCCAAAGAGTCTTTGAACTTGAACTTGACCTTTCTATAAATACTCATAGACTCCTTCTGATGTTTCATCAGCCAGACAGTGGTTCATGCTTAACATATTTAACATTTAACAGTGGACCACCTACTTAACATATTTCTGGCCAAGGTCTTATCAAAGGCTAACTTACTATGCATACTCAGACTTCTTTTGACGTTACTTCAACCATAGTTTAGACCATATTTGACCTTATAAACACATTTCTGGACAAAGAGTCTTTGAACTTGAACTTGAACCTTCTATAAATACTCATAGACTCCTAACGTTTCATCAGCCAGACAGTGGTCCATATTTGACCTACTTAACATATTTCTGGCCAAGGTCTTATCAAAGGCTAACTTACTATGCATACTCATAGACTTCTTGTGATGTTACTTCAACCATAGATTAGACCATATTTGACCTTATGAGCACATTTCTGGACAAAGAGTCCTTAATCTTGAACTTTCTATTAATACTCATAGACTCCTTCTGATGTTTTATCAGCAGGAGAGTGGTCCATTTTTGACTTAACAAATGAGCAGATTTCTCAGATTTCTGGACAAAGAGCCCTTAATCTTGAACTTTCTAAACTTAGAGACTTGTTCTGATGTTTCTTCAGCCAAATTTGACCTTTTGAACATATTTTTTTGTCAGTGAATCATTGAACTTGATCTTTCTAAACATTTTCATAGACTTCTTGTAATGTTTCAGCAGCCAGACAGTAGTCCAAACTTGACCTACTGAACATATTTCTGGCAAGACAGTTACAGTAACATATTTCTGGCCAAAATTTTATCACAGTCTAACTTACCATGTGTTCTCATAGACTTGTTTTAATGCTAAATAAACCATATATTAGTCTACATTTGACCTATTGAACACATTTCTGGCCAAAGAGTCATCTACATTGAACTTTCTAAACATATAGACTTGTTCTGATGTTTCTTCAACCATCCTGTAGTTCAAATTTGACATTTAGAATATATTTAGAACTTTCTATACATACACACACTCTTTTGAATGTTTCATCAGCCAGACAGTAGTCCATATTTGACCTACTGAACATATTTCTGACCAAATAGTCATCAAAATCTAACTTACCATGCAGACTCTTTTGATGTTAAATTATCCATTATATTAGTACTTATTTGACCTATTCCCCATAAATGGCCAAAGAGTCCTCGATTTTAAACTTTCTAAACATGCTCATAGGCTCCTTATGTTTCTTAACCTTTTGAACAAGTTACTGGCCAAAGTGTCCTTGAACTTGAACTTTTTATACATATAGACTTATGATGTTTTATCAGGCAGACAGTAGTCCAAACTTGACCTACAGAACATATTTTTGGCAAAAGTATCATCAAGGGCTTACTTACTATCCATTTTCATATACTTTTTTTGATGTTACATCAACCATATATGAATCCATATTTGACATATTGAAAACATTTCTGGCCAATGAGTCCTAGAACTTGAACTTTCCAAAGAGTCCTTGAACTTTAACTTAACATACATACTGATGACTCCTTCAGATGTTACATCACCCAGACAAGTTTTCAAATTTGTCATAACGAATATATTTCTGAATCTTTGATTTGGAACATTTTATATATGCTCAATTTCTATAGACTCCTTCTGATGTTTCAACAGTAGTTCAAATATGACTTACAGTAATATGACATATTTCTGGTCAAAGAGTCTTTAAACTTTACCTTTATATACGGTAAATATACTCGGATATGTGTTCAATAGGTCAAATATGGACTAATATATGGTTGATATAATATCAAAAGAAGTCTATGAGAATGTATAGTAAGATAGCCTTTAATGATTCTTTGGCCAGAAATATGTTCAATAGGTCAAAATGGACTAATGTCTGGTTGATGAAATATCAGAATGAGTCTATGAGTATAGAAAGTTCAAGTTCATGTATAGAAAGTTCAAGTTCAAGTCCAAAGACTCTTTGGCCAGAAAAATGTTCAATAGTTCAAATGTGGACTAATATATGCTTGATGTAACATCAAAAGGAGTCTATGAGAACGCATAGAAAGGTAGCCTTTGATGATTTTGATGATCTGGCCTATTTTGCCAGAAATATATTCGTTAGTTAAAATATGGACTACTGTCTGACTAATGAAATATCAGAATGAGTCTATGAGTATGTATAGAAAGTTCAAGTTCAAGTCCAAAGACTCTATGGCCAGAAAAATGTTTAATAGGTCAAATATGGACTAAAATATGGATGATGTAACATCAAAAGAAGTCTATGAGAATGAATAGTAAGTTAGCCTTTGATGAACTCTTTTGCCAGAAATATGTCCAGTAGGTCAAGTTTAGACTACTGTCTGGCTGATAAAACATATAAAGGAGTCCATGAGTATGTATAGAAAGATCAAGTCCAAGGATTCTCTGGCAAGATATATGAACAAAAAGTCATATTTGAACTACTGAAGAAACATCAGAAGGAGTCTAAGAGTATAATTAGAAAGTTCAAGATTAAGGACTCTTTGTCCCGAAATCTGCTCATAAGGTAAAATATGGTCTAATCTATGGTTGAAGTAACATCAAAAGAAGTCTATGAGTATGCATAGCAAGTTAGCCTTTGATAAGACTTTGGCCAGAAATATGTTAAGTAGGTCAAAAATGGACCACTCTCCTGGTGATAAAACATCAGAAGGAGTCTATGAGTATTTATAGAAAGTTCAAGTTCAAAGACTCTTTGGACAGAAATATGTTAATTAGGTCTAAAATGGACCACTGTCTGGCTGATGAAACATCAGAAGGAGTTAATGAGTATGTATAGAAAGATCAAGTTCAATGATTCTCCGGCAAGATATATGTACAAAAAGTCGTATTTGAACTACTGATGAAACTTCTGAAAGATTCTATGATTATGTACAGAAAGTTCAAGATTAAGGACTCTTTGTCCAGAAATGTGTTCATAAGGTCAAATATGTCTAATCTATGGTTGAAGTAATATTAAAAGAAGTCTATGAGTATGCATTGTAAGTTAGCCTTTGAAAAGAATTTGGCCAAAAATATGTTAAGTAGGTCAATTATGGACCACTGTATGGCTGATGAAACATCAGAAGGAGTCAATGACTATGTATAGAAAGATCAAGATTAAGGATTCTCTGGCAAGATATATGTACAAAAAGTCATATTTGAATTACTGATGAAACTTCAGAAAGAGTCTATGAGTATAGAAAGTTCAAGATTAAGGACTCTTTGTCCAGAAATGTGTTCATAAGGTCAAATATGGTCTAATCTATGGTTGAAATAACATAAAAAGAAGTCTATGAGTATGCATAGTAAGTTAGCCTTTGAAAAGACTTTGGCCAGAAATATGTTAAGTAGGTCAAATATGGACCACTCTCTGGCTGATGAAATATCAGAAGGAGTCTATGAGTATTTATAGAAAGTTCAAGTTCAAAGACTCTTTGGCCTGAAATATGTTAAGTAGGTCAAATATGGACCACTATGGCTGATGAAACATCAGAAGGAGTCTGTGAGTGTTTAAAGAAAGTTCATGGACTTTGAAAATAGGCCAAAAATAGGTTAAAAATATCATATTTGAATTACTGATGAAACATCAGAAGGAGTCTATGAGAATGTATAGTAAGATCAAAATCGAGGACTCTTTGGCCAGAAATGTGTTCAGTAGGTCAAATATGGACCACTGTCTTGCTGAAGAAACATCGGAAGGAGAATATGAGTATTTATAGAAGGTTCAAGTTCAAGTTCAAAGACTCTTTGGCCAGAAATATGTTAAGTAGGTAAAATATGGACCACTCTTTGGCTGATGAAACATCAGAAGGAGTCTATTATTTATTGAAAGTTCAAGTTCAAAGACTCTTTGGCCAGAAATCTGTTTAGTTGGTCAATGATGAAACATCAGAAGGAGTCTCTGAGTATGCATAGAAAGTTAGCCTTTGATAAGACTTTGGCAAGAAATATGTTAAGTATGTCAAATATGGACCACTGTCTGGCTGATGAAATATCAGAAGGAGTCTATGAGTATTTATAGAAAGTTCAAGTTCAAAGACTCTTTGGCCTGAATAACATAGGTCAAATATGGACCACTCTCTTGCTGATGGAACATCAGGAGGAGTCTATGAGTATGTATAGAAATATCAAGTTCAAGGATTCTCTGGCAAGAAAAATTTACATAAAGTCATATTTGAACTACTGATGAAACATCAAAAGGAGTCTGAGTATGTATAAAAGTTCAAGATTACTCTGTCCAGAAATGTTTTCATAAGATCAAATATTGTCTAATATATGGTTAAAGTAACATCAAAAGAAGTCTATAAGTATAAATAGTAAGTTAGTCTGTGATAAGACTTTGGCCAGAAATATGTTAAGTAGGTCAAAAATGGACCACTCTCCTGCTGATAAAACTTCAGAAAGAGTCTATGATTATGTATAGAAAGTTCAAGATTAAGGACTCTTTGTCCAGAAATGTTTTCATAAGATCAAATATTGTCTAATATATGGTTGAAGTAACATCAAAAGAAGTCTATAAGTATAAATAGTAAGTTAGTCTGTGATAAGACTTTGGCCAGAAATATGTTAAGTAGGTCAAAAATGGACCACTGTCTTGCTGATGAAACACCAGAAGGAGTCTA
Organism: Rhinichthys klamathensis goyatoka; assembly: GCF_029890125.1. Classification (NCBI taxonomy): domain Eukaryota; kingdom Metazoa; phylum Chordata; class Actinopteri; order Cypriniformes; family Leuciscidae; genus Rhinichthys; species Rhinichthys klamathensis. The sequence continues at coordinate 8,380,243 of NW_026606705.1, forward strand.
TGAGTATGTATAGAAAGTTCAAGATTAAGGACTCTTTCTCCAGAAATGTGCTCATAAGGTCAAATATGGTCTAATCTATGGTTGAAGTAACATCAAAAGAACTCTATGAGTATGCATAGTAAGTTAGCCTTTGATAAGACCTTGGCCAGAAATATGTTAAGTAGGTCAAATATGGACCACTGTCTGGCTGATGTAACATCAGAAGGAGCCTATGAGTATTTTTAGAAAGTTTAAGTTCAAGTTCAAAGACTCTTTGGACAGAAATATGTTAAGGAAGTCAAATATGGACCACTGTCTGGCTGATGAAACATCAGAAGGAGTCTATGAGTATTTATAGAAAGTTCAAGTTCAAGATCAAAGACTCTTTGGCCAAAAATATGTTAAGTGGGTCTAATATTGACCACTGTCTGGCTGATGAAACATGAGAAGGAGTCTATGAGCATGTATAGAAAGTTCAAGAATAAGGACTCTTTGTCCAGAAATGTGTTCACAAGATCAAATATGGTCTAATATATTGTTGAAGTAACATCAAAAGAAGTCTATAAGTATAATTAGTAGGTTAGCCTTTGATAAGACTTTGGCAAGAAATATGTTAAGTAGGTCAAATATGGACCACTGTCTTGATGATGAAACATCAGAAGGAGTCTATAAGTATAGATAGAAAGTTCAAGATTAAGGACTCTTTGTCCAGAAATGTGTTCATAAGGTCAAATATGGTCTAATCAATGGTTGAAGTAACATCAAAAGAAGTCTATAAGTATAATTAGTAGGTTAGCCTTTGATAAGACTTTGGCAAGAAATATGTTAAGTATGTCAAATATGGACCACTGTCTGGCTGATGAAATATCAGAAGGAGTCTATGAGTATTTAAAGAAAGTTCAAGTTCAAAGACTCTTTGGCCTGAAATATGTTAAATAGGTCAAATATGGACCACTCTCTTGCTGATGGAACATCAGGAGGAGTCTATGAGTATGTATAGAAAGATCAAGTTCAAGGATTCTCTGGCAAGAAAAATTTACATAAAGTCATATTTGAACTACTGATGAAACATCAAAAGGAGTCTGAGTATGTATAAAAGTTCAAGATTAAGGACTCTGTCCAGAAATGTTTTCATAGGATCAAATATTGTCTAATATATGGTTGAAGTAACATCAAAAGAAGTCCATAAGTATAAATAGTAAGTTAGTCTGTGATAAGACTTTGGCCAGAAATATGTTAAGTAGGTAAAATATGGACCACTCTTTGGCTGATGAAACATCAGAAGGAGTCTATTATTTATTGAAAGTTCAAGTTCAAACACTCTTTGGCCAGAAATCTGTTTAGTTGGTCAATGATGAAACATCAGAAGGAGTCTCTGATTATGCATAGAAAGTTAGCCTTTGATAAGACTTTGGCAAGAAATATGTTAAGTATGTCAAATATGGACCACTGTCTGGGTGATGAAATATCAGAAGGAGTCTATGAGTATTTATAGAAAGTTCAAGTTCAAAGACTCTTTGGCCTGAATAACATAGGTCAAATATGGACCACTCTCTTGCTGATGGAACATCAGGAGGAGTCTATGAGTATGTATAGAAAGATCAAGTTCAAGGATTCTCTGGCAAGAAAAATGTACATAAAGTCATATTTGAACTACTGATGAAACATCAAAAGGAGTCTGAGTATGTATAAAAGTTCAAGATTAAGGACTCTGTCCAGAAATGTTTTCATAGGATCAAATATTGTCTAATATATGGTTGAAGTAACATCAAAAGAAGTCTATAAGTATAAATAGTAAGTTAGTCTGTGATAAGACTTTGGCCAGAAATATGTTAAGTAGGTCAAAAATGGACCACTCTCCTGCTGATAAAACTTCAGAAAGAGTCTATGATTATGTATAGAAAGTTCAAGATTAAGGACTCTTTGTCCAGAAATGTTTTCATAAGATCAAATATTGTCTAATATATGGTTGAAGTAACATCAAAAGAAGTCTATAAGTATAAATAGTAAGTTAGTCTGTGATAAGACTTTGGCCAGAAATATGTTAAGTAGGTCAAAAATGGACCACTGTCTTGCTGATGAAACACCAGAAGAAGTCTATGAGTATGTATAGAAAGTTCAAGATTAAGGACTCTTTCTCCAGAAATGTGCTCATAAGGTCAAATATGGTCTAATCTATGGTTGAAGTAACATCAAAAGAACTCTATGAGTATGCATAGTAAGTTAGCCTTTGATAAGACCTTGGCCAGAAATATGTTAAGTAGGTCAAATATGGACCACTGTCTGGCTGATGTAACATCAGAAGGAGCCTATGAGTATTTTTAGAAAGTTCAAGTTCAAGTTCAAAGACTCTTTGGACAGAAATATGTTAAGGAAGTCAAATATGGACCACTGTCTGGCTGATGAAACATCAGAAGGAGTCTATGAGTATTTATAGAAAGTTCAAGTTCAAGATCAAAGACTCTTTGGCCAAAAATATGTTAAGTGGGTCTAATATTGACCACTGTCTGGCTGATGAAACATGAGAAGGAGTCTATGAGCATGTATAGAAAGTTCAAGATTAAGGACTCTTTGTCCAGAAATGTGTTCATAAGATCAAATATGGTCTAATATATTGTTGAAGTAACATCAAAAGAAGTCTATAAGTATAATTAGTAGGTTAGCCTTTGATAAGACTTTGGCAAGAAATATGTTAAGTAGGTCAAATATGGACCACTGTCTTGATGATGAAACATCAGAAGGAGTCTATAAGTATAGATAGAAAGTTCAAGATTAAGGACTCTTTGTCAAGAAATGTGTTCATAAGGTCAAATATGGTCTAATCAATGGTTGAAGTAACATCAAAAGAAGTCTATGAGTATGCATAGAAAGTTAGCCTTTGATAAGACTTTGGCAAGAAATATGTTAAGTATGTCAAATATGGACCACTGTCTGGCTGATGAAATATCAGAAGGAGTCTATGAGTATTTATAGAAAGTTCAAGTTCAAAGACTCTTTGGCCTGAAATATGTTAAATATGGACCACTCTCTTGCTGATGAAACATCAGGAGGAGTCTATGAGTATGTATAGAAAGATCAAGTTCAAGGATTCTCTGGCAAGAAAAATTTACATAAAGTCATATTTGAACTACTGATGAAACATCAAAAGGAGTCTGAGTATGTATAAAAGTTCAAGATTAAGGACTCTGTCCAGAAATGTTTTCTTAAGATCAAATATTGTCTAATATATGGTTGAAGTAACATCAAAAGAAGTCTATAAGTATAAATAGTAAGTTAGTCTGTGATAAGACTTTGGCCAGAAATATGTTAAGTAGGTCAAAAATGGACCACTCTCCTGCTGATAAAACTTCAGAAAGAGTCTATGATTATGTATAGAAAGTTCAAGATTAAGGACTCTTTGTCCAGAAATGTTTTCATAAGATCAAATATTGTCTAATATATGGTTGAAGTAACATCAAAAGAAGTCTATAAGTATAAATAGTAAGTTAGTCTGTGATAAGACTTTGGCCAGAAATATGTTAAGTAGGTCAAAAATGGACCACTGTCTTGCTGATGAAACACCAGAAGTAGTCTATGAGTATGTATAGAAAGTTCAAGATTAAGGACTCTTTCTCCAGAAATGTGCTCATAAGGTCAAATATGGTCTAATCTATGGTTGAAGTAACATCAAAAGAACTCTATGAGTATGCATAGTAAGTTAGCCTTTGATAAGACCTTGGCCAGAAATATGTTAAGTAGGTCAAATATGGACCACTGTCTGGCTGATGTAACATCAGAAGGAGCCTATGAGTATTTTTAGAAAGTTTAAGTTCAAGTTCAAAGACTCATTGGACAGAAATATGTTAAGGAAGTCAAATATGGACCACTGTCTGGCTGATGAAACATCAGAAGGAGTCTATGAGTATTTAAAGAAAGTTCAAGTTCAAGATCAAAGACTCTTTGGCCAAAAATATGTTAAGTGGGTCTAATATTGACCACTGTCTGGCTGATGAAACATGAGAAGGAGTCTATGAGCGTGTATAGAAAGTTCAAGAATAAGGACTCTTTGTCCAGAAATGTGTTCACAAGATCAAATATGGTCTAATATATTGTTGAAGTAACATCAAAAGAAGTCTATAAGTATAATTAGTAGGTTAGCCTTTGATAAGACTTTGGCAAGAAATATGTTAAGTAGGTCAAATATGGACCACTGTCTTGATGATGAAACATCAGAAGGAGTCTATAAGTATAGATAGAAAGTTCAAGATTAAGGACTCTTTGTCCAGAAATGTGTTCATAAGGTCAAATATGGTCTAATCAATGGTTGAAGTAACATCAAAAGAAGTCTATGAGTATGCATAGAAAGTTAGCCTTTGATAAGACTTTGGCAAGAAATATGTTAAGTATGTCAAATATGGACCACTGTCTGGCTGATGAAATATCAGAAGGAGTCTATGAGTATTTATAGAAAGTTCAAGTTCAAAGACTCTTTGGCCTGAAATATGTTAAATAGGTCAAATATGGACCACTCTCTTGCTGATGGAACATCAGGAGTCTGTGAGTATGTATAGAAAGATCAAGTTCAAGGATTCTCTGGCAAGAAAAATTTACATAAAGTCATATTTGAACTACTGATGAAACATCAAAAGGAGTCTGAGTATGTATAAAAGTTCAAGATTAAGGACTCTGTCCAGAAATGTTTTCATAGGATCAAATATTGTCTAATATATGGTTGAAGTAACATCAAAAGAAGTCTATAAGTATAATTAGTAAGTTAGTCTGTGATAAGACTTTGGACAGAAATATGTTAAGTAGGTCAAAAATGGACCACTCTCCTGCTGATAAAACTTCAGAAAGAGTCTATGATTATGTATAGAAAGTTCAAGATTAAGGACTCTTTGTCCAGAAATGTTTTCATAAGATCAAATATTGTCTAATATATGGTTGAAGTATCATCAAAAGAAGTCTATAAGTATAAATAGTAAGTTAGTCTGTGATAAGGCTTTGGCCAGAAATATGTTAAGTAGGTCAAAAATGGACCACTGTCTTGCTGATGAAACACCAGAAGGAGTCTATGAGTATGTATAGAAAGTTCAAGATTAAGGACTCTTTCTCCAGAAATGTGCTCATAAGGTCAAATATGGTCTAATCTATGTTTGAAGTAACATCAAAAGAACTCTATGAGTATGCATAGTAAGTTAGTCTTTGATAAGACCTTGGCCAGAAATATGTTAAGTAGGTCAAATATGGACCACTGTCTGGCTGATGTAACATCAGAAGGAGCCTATGAGTATTTTTAGAAAGTTCAAGTTCAAGTTCAAAGACTCTTTGGACAGAAATATGTTAAGGAAGTCAAATATGGACCACTGTCTGGCTGATGAAACATCAGAAGGAGTCTATGAGTATTTATAGAAAGTTCAAGTTCAAGATCAAAGACTCTTTGGCCAAAAATATGTTAAGTGGGTCTAATATTGACCACTGTCTGGCTGATGAAACATGAGAAGGAGTCTATGAGCATGTATAGAAAGTTCAAGATTAAGGACTCTTTGTCCAGAAATGTGTTCATAAGATCAAATACGGTCTAATATATTGTTGAAGTAACATCAAAAGAAGTCTATAAGTATAAATAGTAGGTTAGCCTTTGATAAGACTTTGGCAAGAAATATGTTAAGTAGGTCAAATATGAACCACTGTCTTGATGATGAAACATCAGAAGGAGTCTATAAGTATAAATAGAAAGTTCAAGATTAAGGACTCTTTGTCCAGAAATGTGTTCATAAGGTCAAATATGGTCTAATCAATGGTTGAAGTAACATCAAAAGAAGTCTATGAGTATGCATAGTAAGTTAGCCTTTGAAAAGACTTTGGCCAGAAATATGTTAAGTAGGTCAAATATGGACCACTGTCTGGCTGATGAAATATCAGAAGGAGTCTATGAGTATTTATAGAAAGTTCAAGTTCAAAGACTCTTTGGCCTGAAATATGTTAAGTAGGTCAAATATGGACCACTATGGCTGATGAAACATCAGAAGGAGTCTGTGAGTGTTTAAAGAAAGTTCATGGACTTTGAAAATAGGCCAAAAATAGGTTAAAAATATCATATTTGAATTACTGATGAAACATCAGAAGGAGTCTATGAGAATGTATAGTAAGATCAAAATCGAGGACTCTTTGGCCAGAAATGTGTTCAGTAGGTCAAATATGGACCACTGTCTTGCTGAAGAAACATCGGAAGGAGAATATGAGTATTTATAGAAGGTTCAAGTTCAAGTTCAAAGACTCTTTGGCCAGAAATATGTTAAGTAGGTAAAATATGGACCACTCTTTGGCTGATGAAACATCAGAAGGAGTCTATTATTTATTGAAAGTTCAAGTTCAAAGACTCTTTGGCCAGAAATCTGTTTAGTTGGTCAATGATGAAACATCAGAAGGAGTCTCTGAGTATGCATAGAAAGTTAGCCTTTGATAAGACTTTGGCAAGAAATATGTTAAGTATGTCAAATATGGACCACTGTCTGGCTGATGAAATATCAGAAGGAGTCTATGAGTATTTATAGAAAGTTCAAGTTCAAAGACTCTTTGGCCTGAATAACATAGGTCAAATATGGACCACTCTCTTGCTGATGGAACATCAGGAGGAGTCTATGAGTATGTATAGAAATATCAAGTTCAAGGATTCTCTGGCAAGAAAAATTTACATAAAGTCATATTTGAACTACTGATGAAACATCAAAAGGAGTATGAGTATGTATAAAAGTTCAAGATTAAGGACTCTGTCCAGAAATGTTTTCATAAGATCAAATATTGTCTAATATATGGTTGAAGTAACATCAAAAGAAGTCTATAAGTATAAATAGTAAGTTAGTCTGTGATAAGACTTTGGCCAGAAATATGTTAAGTAGGTCAAAAATGGACCATTCTCCTGCTGATAAAACTTCAGAAAGAGTCTATGATTATGTATATAAAGTTCAAGATTAAGGACTCTTTGTCCAGAAATGTTTTCATAAGATCAAATATTGTCTAATATATGGTTGAAGTAACATCAAAAGAAGTCTATAAGTATAAATAGTAAGTTAGTCTGTGATAAGACTTTGGCCAGAAATATGTTAAGTAGGTAAAAAATGGACCACTGTCTTGCTGATGAAACACCAGAAGGAGTCTATGAGTATGTATAGAAAGTTCAAGATTAAGGACTCTTTCTCCAGAAATGTGCTCATAAGGTCAAATATGCTCTAATCTATGGTTGAAGTAACATCAAAAGAACTCTATGAGTATGCATAGTAAGTTAGCCTTTGATAAGACCTTGGCCAGAAATATGTTAAGTAGGTCAAATATGGACCACTGTCTGGCTGATGTAACATCAGAAGGAGCCTATGAGTATTTTTAGAAAGTTTAAGTTCAAGTTCAAAGACTCTTTGGACAGAAATATGTTAAGGAAGTCAAATATGGACCACTGTCTGGCTAATGAAACATCAGAAGGAGTCTATGAGTATTTATAGAAAGTTCAAGTTCAAGATCAAAGACTCTTTGGCCAAAAATATGTTAAGTGGGTCTAATATTGACCACTGTCTGGCTGATGAAACATGAGAAGGAGTCTATGAGCATGTATAGAAAGTTCAAGAATAAGGACTCTTTGTCCAGAAATGTGTTCACAAGATCAAATATGGTCTAATATATTGTTGAAGTAACATCAAAAGAAGTCTATAAGTATAATTAGTAGGTTAGCCTTTGATAAGACTTTGGCAAGAAATATGTTAAGTAGGTCAAATATGGACCACTGTCTTGATGATGAAACATCAGAAGGAGTCTATAAGTATAGATAGAAAGTTCAAGATTAAGGACTCTTTGTCCAGAAATGTGTTCATAAGGTCAAATATGGTCTAATCAATGGTTGAAGTAACATCAAAAGAAGTCTATGAGTATGCATAGAAAGTTAGCCTTTGATAAGACTTTGGCAAGAAATATGTTAAGTATGTCAAATATGGACCACTGTCTGGCTGATGAAATATCAGAAGGAGTCTATGAGTATTTATAGAGAGTTCAAGTTCAAAGACTCTTTGGCCTGAAATATGTTAAATAGGTCAAATATGGACCACTCTCTTGCTGATGGAACATCAGGAGGAGTCTATGAGTATGTATAGAAAGATCAAGTTCAAGGATTCTCTGGCAAGAAAAATTTACATAAAGTCATATTTGAACTACTGATGAAACATCAAAAGGAGTCTGAGTATGTATAAAAGTTCAAGATTAAGGACTCTGTCCAGAAATATTTTCATAGGATCAAATATTGTCTAATATATGGTTGAAGTATCATCAAAAGAAGTCTATAAGTATAAATAGTAAGTTAGTCTGTGATAAGACTTTGGCCAGAAATATGTTAAGTAGGTCAAAAATGGACCACTGTCTTGCTGATGAAACACCAGAAGGAGTCTATGAGTATGTATAGAAAGTTCAAGATTAAGGACTCTTTCTCCAGAAATGTGCTCATAAGGTCAAATATGGTCTAATCTATGGTTGAAGTAACATCAAAAGAACTCTATGAGTATGCATAGTAAGTTAGCCTTTGATAAGACCTTGGCCAGAAATATGTTAAGTAGGTCAAACATGGACCACTGTCTGGCTGATGTAACATCAGAAGGAGCCTATGAGTATTTTTAGAAAGTTCAAGTTCAAGTTCAAAGACTCTTTGGACAGAAATATGTTAAGGAAGTCAAATATGGACCACTGTCTGGCTGATGAAACATCAGAAGGAGTCTATGAGTATTTATAGAAAGTTCAAGTTCAAGATCAAAGACTCTTTGGCCAAAAATATGTTAAGTGGGTCTAATATTGACCACTGTCTGGCTGATGAAACATGAGAAGGAGTCTATGAGCATGTATAGAAAGTTCAAGATTAAGGACTCTTTGTCCAGAAATGTGTTCATAAGATCAAATACGGTCTAATATATTGTTGAAGTAACATCAAAAGAAGTCTATAAGTATAAATAGTAGGTTAGCCTTTGATAAGACTTTGGCAAGAAATATGTTAAGTAGGTCAAATATGAACCACTGTCTTGATGATGAAACATCAGAAGGAGTCTATAAGTATAAATAGAAAGTTCAAGATTAAGGACTCTTTGTCCAGAAATGTGTTCATAAGGTCAAATATGGTCTAATCAATGGTTGAAGTAACATCAAAAGAAGTCTATGAGTATGCATAGAAAGTTAGCCTTTAATAAGACTTTGGCAAGAAATATATTAAGTATGTCAAATATGGACCACTGTGGCTGATGAAATATCAGAAGGAGTCTATGAGTATTTATAGAAAGTTCAAGTTCAAAGACTCTTTGGCCTGAAATATGTTAAATAGGTCAAATATGGACCACTCTCTTGCTGATGGAACATCAGGAGGAGTCTATGAGTATGTATAGAAAGATCAAGTTCAAGGATTCTCTGGCAAGAAAAATTTACATAAAGTCATATTTGAACTACTGATGAAACATCAAAAGGAGTCTAAGTATGTATAAAAGTTCAAGATTAAGGACTCTGTCCAGAAATGTTTTCATAGGATCAAATATTGTCTAATATATGGTTGAAGTAACATCAAAAGAAGTCTATAAGTATAAATAGTAAGTTAGTCTGTGATAAGACTTTGGCCAGAAATATGTAAAGTAGGTAAAATATGGACCACTCTTTGGCTGATGAAACATCAGAAGGAGTCTATTATTTATTGAAAGTTCAAGTTCAAAGACTCTTTGTCCAGAAATCTGTTTAGTTGGTCAATGATGAAACATCAGAAGGAGTCTCTGAGTATGCATAGAAAGTTAGCCTTTGATAAGACTTTGGCAAGAAATATGTTAAGTATGTCAAATATGGACCACTGTCTGGCTGATGAAATATCAGAAGGAGTCTATGAGTATTTATAGAAAGTTCAAGTTCAAAGACTCTTTGGCCTGAATAACATAGGTCAAATATGGACCACTCTCTTGCTGATGGAACATCAGGAGATGTCTATGAGTATGTATAGAAATATCAAGTTCAAGGATTCTCTGGCAAGAAAAATTTAAATAAAGTCATATTTGAACTACTGATGAAACATCAAAAGGAGTATGAGTATGTATAAAAGTTCAAGATTAAGGACTCTTTGTCCAGAAATGTTTTCATAAGATCAAATATTGTCTAATATATGGTTGAAGTAACATCAAAAGAAGTCTATAAGTATAAATAGTAAGTTAGTCTATAAGTATAAATAGTAAGTTAGTCTGTGATAAGCCAGAAATATGTTAAGTAGGTCAAAAATGGACCACTGTCTTGCTGATGAAACACCAGAAGGAGTCTATGAGTATGTATAGAAAGTTCAAGATTAAGGACTCTTTCTCCAGAAATGTGCTCATAAGGTCAAATATGGTCTAATCTATGGTTGAAGTAACATCAAAAGAACTCTATGAGTATGCATAGTAAGTTAGCCTTTGATAAGACCTTGGCCAGAAATATGTTAAGTAGGTCAAATATGGACCACTGTCTGGCTGATGTAACATCAGAAGGAGCCTATGAGTATTTTTAGAAAGTTCAAGTTCAAGTTCAAAGACTCTTTGGACAGAAATATGTTAAGGAAGTCAAATATGGACCACTGTCTGGCTGATGAAACATCAGAAGGAGTCCATGAGTATTTATAGAAAGTTCAAGTTCAAGATCAAAGACTCTTTGGCCAAAAATATGTTAAGTGGGTCTAATATTGACCACTGTCTGGCTGATGAAACATGAGAAGGAGTCTATGAGCATGTATAGAAAGTTCAAGATTAAGGACTCTTTGTCCAGAAATGTGTTCATAAGATCAAATACGGTCTAATATATTGTTGAAGTAACATCAAAAGAAGTCTATAAGTATAAATAGTAGGTTAGCCTTTGATAAGACTTTGGCCAGAAATATGTTAAGTAGGTCAAAAATGGACCATTCTCCTGCTGATAAAACTTCAGAAGGAGTCTATGATTATGTATATAAAGTTCAAGATTAAGGACTCTTTGTCCAGAAATGTTTTCATAAGATCAAATATTGTCTAATATATGGTTGAAGTAACATCAAAAGAAGTCTATAAGTATAAATAGTAAGTTAGTCTGTGATAAGACTTTGGCCAGAAATATGTTAAGTAGGTCAAAAATGGACCACTGTCTTGCTGATGAAACACCAGAAGGAGTCTATGAGTATGTATAGAAAGTTCAAGATTAAGGACTCTTTCTCCAGAAATGTGCTCATAAGGTCAAATATGGTCTAATCTATGGTTGAAGTAACATCAAAAGAACTCTATGAGTATGCATAGTAAGTTAGCCTTTGATAAGACCTTGGCCAGAAATATGTTAAGTAGGTCAAATATGGACCACTGTCTGGCTGATGTAACATCAGAAGGAGCCTATGAGTATTTTTAGAAAGTTCAAGTTCAAGTTCAAAGACTCTTTGGACAGAAATATGTTAAGGAAGTCAAATATGGACCACTGTCTGGCTGATGAAACATCAGAAGGAGTCTATGAGTATTTATAGAAAGTTCAAGTTCAAGATCAAAGACTCTTTGGCCAAAAATATGTTAAGTGGGTCTAATATTGACCACTGTCTGGCTGATGAAACATGAGAAGGAGTCTATGAGCATGTATAGAAAGTTCAAGATTAAGGACTCTTTGTCCAGAAATGTGTTCATAAGATCAAATACGGTCTAATATATTGTTGAAGTAACATCAAAAGAAGTCTATAAGTATAAATAGTAGGTTAGCCTTTGATAAGACTTTGGCAAGAAATATGTTAAGTAGGTCAAATATGAACCACTGTCTTGATGATGAAACATCAGAAGGAGTCTATAAGTATAAATAGAAAGTTCAAGATTAAGGACTCTTTGTCCAGAAATGTGTTCATAAGGTCAAATATGGTCTAATCAATGGTTGAAGTAACATCAAAAGAAGTCTATGAGTATGCATAGAAAGTTAGCCTTTGATAAGATTTTGGCAAGAAATATGTTAAGTATGTCAAATATGGACCACTGTCTGGCTGATGAAATATCAGAAGGAGTCTATGAGTATTTATAGAAAGTTCAAGTTCAAAGACTCTTTGGCCTGAAATATGTTAAATATGGACCACTCTCTTGCTGATGAAACATCAGGAGGAGTCTATGAGTATGTATAGTAAGATCAAGTTCAAGGATTCTCTGGCAAGAAAAATTTACATAAAGTCATATTTGAACTACTGATGAAACATCAAAAGGAGTATGAGTATGTATACAAGTCCAAGATTAAGGACTCTGTCCAGAAATGTTTTCATAAGATCAAATATTGTCTAATATATGGTTGAAGTAACATCAAAAGAAGTCTATAAGTATAAATAGTAAGTTAGTCTGTGATAAGACTTTGGCCAGAAATATGTTAAGTAGGTCAAAAATGGACCACTCTCCTGCTGATAAAACTTCAGAAAGAGTCTATGATTATGTATAGAAAGTTCAAGATTAAGGACTCTTTGTCCAGAAATGTTTTCATAAGATCAAATATTGTCTAATCTATTGTTGAAGTAACATCAAAAGAAGTCTATAAGTATAAATAGTAAGTTAGTCTGTGATAAGACTTTGGCCAGAAAAATGTTAAGTAGGTCAAAAATGGACCACTGTTTGCTGATGAAACACCAGAAGGAGTCTATAGTATGTATAGAAAGTTCAAGATTAAGGACTCTTTCTCCAGAAATGTGCTCATAAGGTCAAATATGGTCTAATCTATGGTTGAAGTAACATCAAAAGAACTCTATGAGTATGCATAGTAAGTTAGCCTTTGATAAGACCTTGGCCAGAAATATGTTAAGTAGGTCTTATCAAAGGACTTAACATCAGAAGGAGTCAATGAGTATGTTCGGAAAGTTCAAGATCGAGTACTCTTGGGCCATATTTAAAGTAGGTCAGATATGGACTGTCTGGGCGGACTTAACATCAGAAAGAGTCTATGAGGATATGTTTAGTATGGCAAAAAGGGACCTCTGTATAGCTGATATCACATCAGAAGGAGTCTATAAGTTTATATTGTTTAAAACCGTTTGACGACCCTTTGAACAGAAATAAGTTCAATAGGTCAGATATGGACTTCTATATGGCCTATGGAGCATCAGAGGGAGTCAATGAGTATGTATAGAAAGTTCAAGATCGAGTACTCTTGGGCCAGAAATATGTTTACTAGGTCACGTATCTGTCTGGCTAATATAACATAATAAGAGGTCATTCTGTATAATAACTTAATGTTAAAGAACTCTTTGGCCAGAAATATGTTCAATAGGTCAGATTTTGACTTCTATATGGCTTATGAAGCATCAGAAGGAGTCTATGAGTATGTATAGAAAGTTCAAGATCGAGTACTCTTGGGCCAGAAATATGTTTACTAGGTCACGTATGTGTCTGGCTAATATAACATAATAAGAGGTCATTCTGTATAAATAACTTAATGTTAAAGAACTCTTTGGCCAGAAATATGTTCAATAGGTCAGATATTGACTTCTATATGGCTTATGAAGCATCAGAAGGAGTCTATGAGTATGTATAGAAAGTTCAAGATCGAGTACTCTTGGGCCAGAAATATGTTTACTAGGTCACATATCTGTCTGGCTAATATAACATAATAAGAGGTCATTCTGTATAATCACTTAATGTTACAGAACTCTTTGGCCAGAAATATGTTCAGTAGGTCAGATATTGACTTCTAAATGGCTTATGAAGCATCAGGAGTCTATGAGTATGTATAGAAAGTTCAAGATCGAGTACTCTTGGGCCAGAAATATGTTCAGTCGGTCAAATATTTGTTTGGCTAATATAACGTTATAAGAAGTCAATCTGTATGTATAGTAACTTAATGTTCAAGGACTCTTTGAAAAGAAATTAGTTCAGTGTGTCAAACAAGGACTATTTTATGGCTGACTTAACATCAGAAGGAGTAAATGAGTATGTTCGGAAAGTTCAAGATGGAGTACTCTTGGGCCATATCTAAAGAAAGTCAGATTGGACTGTCTGGGCGGACTTAACATCAGAAAGAGTCTATGAGGATATGTTTAGTATGGCAAAAATGGACCTCTGTATAGCTGATATCACATCAGAAGGAGTCTATAAGTTTATATTGTTTAAAACCGTTTGACGACCCTTTGACCAGAAATAAGTTCAATAGGTCAGATATGTAACTTTCTAAACATTTCATCAGAGGGAGTCAATGAGTATTTATAGAAAGTTCAAGATCGAGTACTCTTTGGCCAGAAATATGTTCAGTAGGTCAGATATTGACTTCTATATGGCTTATGAAGCATCAGAAGGAGTCTATGAGTATGTATAGAAAGTTCAAGATCGAGTACTCTTTGGCCAGAAATATGTTTACTAGGTCACATATCTGTCTGGCTAATATAACATAATAAGAGGTCATTCTGTATAATAACTTAATGTTAAAGAACTCTTTGGCCAGAAATATGTTCAGTAGGTCAGATATTGACTTCTATATGGCTTATGAAGCATCAGAAGGAGTCTATGAGTATGTATAGAAAGTTCAAGATCGAGTACTCTTGGGCCAGAAATATGTTCAGTAGGTCAAATATTTGTTTGGCTAATATAACGTTATAAGAAGTCAATCTGTATGTATAGTAACTTAATGTTCAAGGACTCTTTGAACAGAAATTAGATCAGTGTGTCAAACAAGGACTATTTTATGTTTTCAATGCACACAAGAATGATAGTTGTTCTATGCAGTGTAATAAGCACGCATATTGTGTTATCCGAAGGCGAATTTTATGTATTTTATGCACAATGGAAGTTGCAGTGCAATGCAGCAAAGCATAAGTTGTATCTCTTCAGTGCACAATGAAATAAGTTAGCTTTTGCATGCAAATAAATGCACAACAGATTCATTTATATCGTGCATGCACTGCAATGAAACATCACTTATGTCATGTGCTAATTCTTCAATGCACAGGGGAATGAGTTCTGTATAAGTTGCGATGCAACTCATATGCAATGCAGTATCTCTTAATTTCAAAATAAAACAAATTAGTTATTTTATGCAATACTATGAAAGATAGTATTGAATGTTTTTCACTTCACAACGAATTCAGTTAGATTGGGTATGTTCAAAGAAACAGTGCATATGTTATATCTTCTATGCAAAACAGAATGAGTTTAGTTCTTTATGCATTGCTATACGCATATTGTGCTATCATAAGTGGTAACTCAACATGCGTAAAGAATGCACAACGGAATAAGTTAGTTATGTATACAGTTTAGTGAAACAGGTCATATGTTATATCTTTAATGCACAACTGAAAACGTTAGCTTTTGCATGCAAATAAATGCACAACGGATTAATTTATATCGTACATGCAATGCAATGCAATATCACATATGTCATGTGCTACTTCTTCAATGCACAAGGGAATTAATTACTTCTGTATGCGTTGCAATGCAACAGCTCATGTGGTATGCGATATCTCTTCATTGCACGGCGAAATAAGTTAGACTAAGTATAACTCTATAACGTCATATGTGCAAGAGCACATATTGTGTTATCTCTTCAATGAACAGCAAAATTAGTTAGTTGTTTTATGCATTGGAATGCAAAAGCATGCATGTTGTTAAGCCTTCGGATGTCAACACTTGTGCTTTTGCATTCCAATGCATACATCACCTTACTCATTTTGCTGTTTATTGGAGAGATTACATATTTGTCGTTGCATTGCATTGCAAGATCTAAATTACTCTGAAGAAGTACAACAGAAGATTGAATAATTCAGTTATTGTATATGAACGGAATAAGTTAGTTTATTGTATACAGTTCAATGAAACAGACCATGTCAGTCAGTAAATTCAGGTCCTATATGCAGCGCTATGCAACAAGCACATATGTTGTATCTCTCCAATGCAAAATGAAAACGTTAGCTTTTGCATGCAAATAAATGCACAACGGATTAATTTATCTCGTGCATGGATTGCAATGTTCAAGTTCAATTGCAACATCAAGTATGTCAGTGCTACTTCTTCAATGCACAGGGGAATGAATTAATTCTGTGTAAGTTGCGATGCAACTGCTCATATGTAATGTAATATCTCTTCCTTTCAAAACAAAACAAATTAGTTATTTTATGCAATACCATGAAAGATAGCATATTTCATGTATTTCATTTCACAACGAATTCAGTTAGATTGAGTATGTTCAATGAAACAGTCCAGATGTTATATCTTCAATGCACAACGGAATGAGTTTAGTTCTTTATGCATTGCTGTGCAAAATGCATAGCTCTGCAATGCAATACGTTGCAAAGCAACAGCTCATATGTTATGCGATATCTCTTAATTGCCCAGTGAAATAAGTTAGACTGAGTATGCAATGCACTAGAAGAGCAACAGTAAAATGCATCGGAATAAGTTCGTTCTTGTATGCATTGCAATGCAACAGCACAGATGATTTATCTCCAAGTAATTTAGATCTGGCAATGCATTGCAACAACACACATGTAATTTCTTCAATGAATAGCAAAATTAGTTAGTTGTTTTATGCATTGGAATGCAAAAGCATGCATGTTGTGTTACCCTCCTTCGGATGTCACAACCCGCGTGCTTTTTGCATTCCAATGCATACAACATCTAACTCATTTTGCTGTTCATTGAAGAGAATACATGCATTGCATTAAAAGATCTAACTTTGAAGAATACACAACCGAAGATTGAATCATTCACAATAGAATAAGTAAGTTACTGTATACAGTTCAATGAAACCGACCATGTCACTACTGTGATTCTTCAAAGTCAGTAAATTCAGGTAATGTATGCCGCGATACATATGTTGTATCTCTTCAATGCACAATAAAATAAGTTAGCTTGTGCAAGCAAATAAATGCACAACGTATTAATTTATATCGTGCATGCAATGCAATATCACATATATCCTGTACTACTTCTTCAATGCACAAGGGAATTAATTACTTCTGTATGCGTTGTTATACAACAGCGATTTCTCTTCATTGCACAGCGAAATAAGTTAGACTAAGTATACTCTATAACTTAATATGTGCAAGAGCACATATTGTGTGTTATTTCTTCAATGCACAGCAAAATTAGTTAGTTGCATGCATGTTGTTAAGCCTTCGGATGTCAACACACGTGCTTTTGCATTCCAATGCATACATCATCTTAATCATTTTGCTGTCCATTGAAGAGAATACATGTGTGCTGTTGCATTGCATTATAATATCCAACTTTGAAGATGGCCAACCAAAGATTGAATAATTCACAACAGAATAGTTAGTTATTGTACACAGTTCAATGAAACAGACCATGTCACTACTGTGATTCTTCAACGCACAAAGTCAGTAAATTCAGGTCATGTATGCAGCGCTATTCAACAAGCACATATGTTGTATTTCTTCAATGCACAATGAAATAAGTTAGATTTTGCATGCAAATAAATGCATAACGGATTCATTTATCTCGTGCAATGAAACATTACATACCGGCATGTCATGTGCTACTTCTTCAATGCACATGGGAATAAATTAGTTCTGTATGCGTTGCGATGCAACCACTCATATGTAATGCAATATCTCTTCATTGCAAAACGAAACAAGTGAATGCTATGAAAGATAGCATATTTAATGTATTATTTTACTGCACGATGAATTCAGTAAGTTTTTAGATTAAGTTTTAGTTTTAAGTTTTAAGATTATGTTCAATGAATCCGTGCTTATGTTATCTTAATGCACAACCGAAAAGTATAGTTCTTGTGTGCATTGCTGTGCAAGCAGCACAGATGGTTTATCTCCAATACACATAGTATAATAGATATTACAATGCAATGCAACAAACACACGTAATCTCTTCAATGAACAGCAAAATTAGTTAGTTGTTTTATGCATTTATCCTTGAATATATTTCTGGCCAAAAGAGTCCTCTACCTTTAACTTTCTAAACATAAAGACATGTTCTGATGTTAATTCAGTAGTTCAAATTTGATCTTTTGAATATAAATCTGGCCAGAGAGTTGTTGAACTTGATCTTTCTACACATGCTCACAGAGTGCTTCTGACGTTTCATCAGCCATACAGTGGTCCATATTTGACCTACTTAACATATTTCTGGCCAAAGAGTCTTTGAACTTGAACTTTGTATTAATACTCATAGACTCCTTCTGATGTTTCATCAGCAGGAGAGTGGTCCATATTTGACCTACTTAACATATTTTAGGCCAAAGAGTCTTTGAACTTGAACTTGACCTTTCTAAAAATGACCTTTCTGGTCCATATTTGACCTACTTAACATATTTCTGGCCAAGGGCTTATCAAAGGCTAACTTACTATGCATCCTCATAGACTTCTTTTGATGTTACTTCAACCATAGATTAGACCATATTTTACCTTATGAGCACATTTCTGGACAAAGAGTCCTTAATCTTGAACTTTCTATAAATACTCATAGACACCTTCTGATGTTTCATCAGCCAGACAGTGGTCCATATTTGACCTACTTAGCCTTTGAACAGACTTTGGCCAGAAATATGTTAACTTACTTTGCATACTCATAGACTTCTCTTGATGTTACTTCAACCATAGATTAGACCATATTTGACCTTATGAACACATTTCTGGACAAAGAGTCTTTAATCTTGATCTTTCTATGCATAATAATAGACTCTTTCTGAAGTTTCATCAGTAGTTCAAATATGACTTTTTGTACATATATCTTGCCGGAGAATCCTTGTTCTTGATCTTTCTATACATACTAAACATTAACTCCTTCTGATGTTTCATCAGCCATAGAGTGGTCCATATTAGATCTACTTAACATATTTCTGTCCAAAGAGTCTTTGAACTTGAACTTGACCTTTCTATAAATACTCATAGACTCCTTCTGATGTTTCATCAGCCAGACAGTGGTTCATGCTTAACATATTTAACATTTAACAGTGGACCACCTACTTAACATATTTCTGGCCAAGGTCTTATCAAAGGCTAACTTACTATGCATACTCAGACTTCTTTTGACGTTACTTCAACCATAGTTTAGACCATATTTGACCTTATAAACACATTTCTGGACAAAGAGTCTTTGAACTTGAACTTGAACCTTCTATAAATACTCATAGACTCCTGACGTTTCATCAGCCAGACAGTGGTCCATATTTGACCTACTTAACATATTTCTGGCCAAGGTCTTATCAAAGGCTAACTTACTATGCATACTCATAGACTTCTTGTGATGTTACTTCAACCATAGATTAGACCATATTTGACCTTATGAGCACATTTCTGGACAAAGAGTCCTTAATCTTGAACTTTCTATAAATACTCATAGACACCTTCTGATGTTTCGTCAGCCAGACAGTGGTCCATATTTGACCTACTTAGCCTTTGAACAGACTTTGGCCAGAAATATGTTAACTTACTATGCATACTCATAGACTTCTTTTGATGTTACTTCAACCATAGATTAGACCATAGAGTGGTCCACCTTATGAACACATTTCTGGACAAAGAGACTTTAATTTTGATCTTTCTATGCATAATAATAGACTCTTTCTGAAGTTTCATCAGTAGTTTAAATATGACTTTTTGTACATATATCTTGCCGGAGAATCCTTGTTCTTGATCTTTCTATACATCCTATACATTAACTCCTTCTGATGTTTCATGAGCCAGAGAGTGGTCCATATTTGACCTACTTAACATATTTCTGGCCAAGGTCTTATCAAAGGCTTACTTACTATAAATACTCATAGACTTCTTTGGTTTTTACTTCAACCATAGATTAGACCATATTTGACTTTATGAACACATTTCTGGTCAAAGAATCATAATCTTGAACTTTCTATTAATACTCATAGACTCCTTCTGATGTTTTATCAGCAGGAGAGTGGTCCATTTTTGACTTAACAAATGAGCAGATTTCTCAGATTTCTGGACAAAGAGCCCTTAATCTTGAACTTTCTAAACTTAGAGACTTGTTCTGATGTTTCTTCAGCCAAATTTGACCTTTTGAACATATTTTTTTGTCAGTGAATCATTGAACTTGATCTTTCTAAACATTTTCATAGACTTCTTCTAATGTTTCAGCAGCCAGACAGTAGTCCAAACTTGACCTACTGAACATATTTCTGGCAAGACAGTTACAGTAACATATTTCTGGGCAAAATTTTATCACAGTCTAACTTACTATGTGTTCTCATAGACTTGTTTTAATGCTAAATAAACCATATATTAGTCTACATTTGACCTATTGAACACATTTCTGGCCAAAGAGTCATCTACATTGAACTTTCTAAACATATAGACTTGTTCTGATGTTTCTTCAACCATCCTGTAGTTCAAATTTGACATTTAGAATATATTTAGAACTTTCTATACATACACACACTCTTTTGAATGTTTCATCAGCCAGACAGTAGTCCATATTTGACCTACTGAACATATTTCTGACCAAATAGTCATCAAAATCTAACTTACCATGCAGACTCTTTTGATGTTAAATTATCCATTATATTAGTCCTTATTTGACCTATTCCCCATAAATGGCCAAAGAGTCCTCGATTTTAAACTTTCTAAACATGCTCATAGGCTCCTTATGTTTCTTAACCTTTTGAACAAGTTACTGGCCAAAGTGTCCTTGAACTTGAACTTTTTATACATATAGACTTATGATGTTTTATCAGGCAGACAGTAGTCCAAACTTGACCTACAGAACATATTTTTGGCAAAAGTGTCATCAAGGGCTTACTTACTATCCATTTTCATATACTTTTTTTGATGTTACATCAACCATATATGAATCCATCACAGCATAAAGATGCATTTGAAGTGCTGCACAGGGTGTAAAATATCGGTGCTCTTTGGTTGCTTGGGATAGTAATGCTCAAAATCAAAGTGATAATCCAAGGCACTCGAGTTGTGTATACAAAAAAGTAAAAAGCCTTTATTGAATCATGGCTTCTATCATTAAAATTGGTGACAGATACACCTACGCGTTGCGGCTATCGCCTTCGTCAGGGTGTTTGTAACAAACAAAGTCACAAGTGCATTTTAAATAGCAGTTCATTAGTCTAAATAGCAAACACCTGGTCACACACTACGCAAGGTAACCAGCAGGGAGCAGAATTCAACAAATGAAATAGTATATTGCATAATATCAAGCCAAATCAAACTCAAAAAAAAAAAAAAAGATATATACATATACATATATATATATATATACATACATATACACATACACATACATACATATATACACATACATACACATACATACATATACACAAAAAAAAAAAAAAAAAAAAAAAAAAAAAAAAAACATATATATACATATACATATATATATATATACATATATATATACACATACATATACACATACACATACATACATACATACACATACATACACATACATACACATACATACATAAAAAAAAAAATAAAAAAAAAAAAACCTTTAATTGAAATATTTTCAGCAATATCTAGATTACATTATACAAATCAAAACATAACAATAAAATAAAGTAGAGCAAAAAAAACATATCAAAATATACACGTCAATGGATGTATACATCTAATGGTACACAATACAACTAATTTCATGAAAATATATGAATCCATATTTGACATATTGAAAACATTTCTGGCCAATGAGTCCTAGAACTTGAACTTTCCAAAGAGTCCTTGAACTTTAACTTAACATACATACTGATGACTCCTTCAGATGTTACATCACCCAGACAAGTTTTCAAATTTGTCATAACGAATATATTTCTGAATCTTTGATTTGGAACATTTTATATATGCTCAATTTCTATAGACTCCTTCTGATGTTTCAACAGTAGTTCAAATATGACTTACAGTAATATAACATATTTCTGGTCAAAGAGTCTTTAAACTTTACCTTTATATACGGTAAATATACTCGGAAATGTGTTCAATAGGTCAAATATGGACTAATATATGGTTGATATAATATCAAAAGAAGTCTATGAGAATGTATAGTAAGATAGCCTTTAATGATTCTTTGGCCAGAAATATGTTCAATAGGTCAAAATGGACTAATGTCTGGTTGATGAAATATCAGAATGAGTCTATGAGTATAGAAAGTTCAAGTTCATGTATAGAAAGTTCAAGTTCAAGTCCAAAGACTCTTTGGCCAGAAAAATGTTCAATAGTTCAAATGTGGACTAATATATGCTTGATGTAACATCAAAAGGAGTCTATGAGAACGCATAGAAAGGTAGCCTTTGATGATTTTGATGATCTGGCCTATTTTGCCAGAAATATATTCGTTAGTTAAAATATGGACTACTGTCTGACTAATGAAATATCAGAATGAGTCTATGAGTATGTATAGAAAGTTCAAGTTCAAGTCCAAAGACTCTATGGCCAGAAAAATGTTTAATAGGTCAAATATGGACTAAAATATGGATGATGTAACATCAAAAGAAGTCTATGAGAATGAATAGTAAGTTAGCCTTTGATGAACTCTTTTGCCAGAAATATGTCCAGTAGGTCAAGTTTAGACTACTGTCTGGCTGATAAAACATATAAAGGAGTCCATGAGTATGTATAGAAAGATCAAGTCCAAGGATTCTCTGGCAAGATATATGAACAAAAAGTCATATTTGAACTACTGAAGAAACATCAGAAGGAGTCTAAGAGTATAATTAGAAAGTTCAAGATTAAGGACTCTTTGTCCCGAAATCTGCTCATAAGGTAAAATATGGTCTAATCTATGGTTGAAGTAACATCAAAAGAAGTCTATGAGTATGCATAGCAAGTTAGCCTTTGATAAGACTTTGGCCAGAAATATGTTAAGTAGGTCAAAAATGGACCACTCTCCTGGTGATAAAACATCAGAAGGAGTCTATGAGTATTTATAGAAAGTTCAAGTTCAAGTTCAAAGACTCTTTGGACAGAAATATGTTAATTAGGTCTAAAATGGACCACTGTCTGGCTGATGAAACATCAGAAGGAGTTAATGAGTATGTATAGAAAGATCAAGTTCAATTATTCTCCGGCAAGATATATGTACAAAAAGTCGTATTTGAACTACTGATGAAACTTCTGAAAGATTCTATGATTATGTACAGAAAGTTCAAGATTAAGGACTCTTTGTCCAGAAATGTGTTCATAAGGTCAAATATGTCTAATCTATGGTTGAAGTAATATTAAAAGAAGTCTATGAGCATTGTAAGTTAGCCTTTGAAAAGAATTTGGCCAAAAATATGTTAAGTAGGTCAATTATGGACCACTGTATGGCTGATGAAACATCAGAAGGAGTCAATGACTATGTATAGAAAGATCAAGATTAAGGATTCTCTGGCAAGATATATGTACAAAAAGTCATATTTGAATTACTGATGAAACTTCAGAAAGAGTCTATGAGTATAGAAAGTTCAAGATTAAGGACTCTTTGTCCAGAAATGTGTTCATAAGGTCAAATATGGTCTAATCTATGGTTGAAATAACATAAAAAGAAGTCTATGAGTATGCATAGTAAGTTAGCCTTTGAAAAGACTTTGGCCAGAAATATGTTAAGTAGGTCAAATATGGACCACTCTCTGGCTGATGAAATATCAGAAGGAGTCTATGAGTATTTATAGAAAGTTCAAGTTCAAAGACTCTTTGGCCTGAAATATGTTAAGTAGGTCAAATATGGACCACTATGGCTGATGAAACATCAGAAGGAGTCTGTGAGTGTTTAAAGAAATTTCATGGACTAAAATAGGTTAAAAATATCATATTTGAATTACTGATGAAACATCAGAAGGAGTCTATGAGAATGTATAGTAAGATCAAAATCGAGGACTCTTTGGCCAGAAATGTGTTCAGTAGGTCAAATATGGACCACTGTCTTGCTGAAGAAACATCGGAAGGAGAATATGAGTATTTATAGAAGGTTCAAGTTCAAGTTCAAAGACTCTTTGGCCAGAAATATGTTAAGTAGGTAAAATATGGACCACTCTTTGGCTGATGAAACATCAGAAGGAGTCTATTATTTATTGAAAGTTCAAGTTCAAAGACTCTTTGTCCAGAAATCTGTTTAGTTGGTCAATGATGAAACATCAGAAGGAGTCTCTGAGTATGCATAGAAAGTTAGCCTTTGATAAGACTTTGGCAAGAAATATGTTAAGTATGTCAAATATGGACCACTGTCTGGCTGATGAAATATCAGAAGGAGTCAATGAGTATTTATAGAAAGTTCAAGTTCAAAGACTCTTTGGCCTGAATTACATAGGTCAAATATGGACCACTCTCTTGCTGATGGAACATCAGGAGGAGTCTATGAGTATGTATAGAAATATCAAGTTCAAGGATTCTCTGGCAAGAAAAATTTACATAAAGTCATATTTGAACTACTGATGAAACATCAAAAGGAGTATGAGTATGTATAAAAGTTCAAGATTAAGGACTCTGTCCAGAAATGTTTTCATAAGATCAAATATTGTCTAATATATGGTTGAAGTAACATCAAAAGAAGTCTATAAGTATAAATAGTAAGTTAGTCTGTGATAAGACTTTGGCCAGAAATATGTTAAGTAGGTCAAAAATGGACCATTCTCCTGCTGATAAAACTTCAGAAAGAGTCTATGATTATGTATATAAAGTTCAAGATTAAGGACTCTTTGTCCAGAAATGTTTTCATGAGATCAAATATTGTCTAATATATGGTTGAAGTAACATCAAAAGAAGTCTATAAGTATAAATAGTAAGTTAGTCTGTGATAAGACTTTGGCCAGAAATATGTTAAGTAGGTCAAAAATGGACCACTGTCTTGCTGATGAAACACCAGAAGGAGTCTATGAGTATGTATAGAAATTTCAAGATTAAGGACTCTTTCTCCAGAAATGTGCTCATAAGGTCAAATATGGTCTAATCTATGGTTGAAGTAACATCAAAAGAACTCTATGAGTATGCATAGTAAGTTAGCCTTTGATAAGACCTTGGCCAGAAATATGTTAAGTAGGTCAAATATGGACCACTGTCTGGCTGATGTAACATCAGAAGGAGCCTATGAGTATTTTTAGAAAGTTTAAGTTCAAGTTCAAAGACTCTTTGGACAGAAATATGTTAAGGAAGTCAAATATGGACCACTGTCTGGCTAATGAAACATCAGAAGGAGTCTATGAGTATTTATAGAAAGTTCAAGTTCAAGATCAAAGACTCTTTGGCCAAAAATATGTTAAGTGGGTCTAATATTGACCACTGTCTGGCTGATGAAACATGAGAAGGAGTCTATGAGCATGTATAGAAAGTTCAAGAATAAGGACTCTTTGTCCAGAAATGTGTTCACAAGATCAAATATGGTCTAATATATTGTTGAAGTAACATCAAAAGAAGTCTATAAGTATAATTAGTAGGTTAGCCTTTGATAAGACTTTGGCAAGAAATATGTTAAGTAGGTCAAATATGGACTACTGTCTTGATGATGAAACATCAGAAGGAGTCTATAAGTATAGATAGAAAGTTCAAGATTAAGGACTCTTTGTCCAGAAATGTGTTCATAAGGTCAAATATGGTCTAATCAATGGTTGAAGTAACATCAAAAGAAGTCTATGAGTATGCATAGCAAGTTAGCCTTTGATAAGACTTTGGCAAGAAATATGTTAAGTATGTCAAATATGGACCACTGTCTGGCTGATGAAATATCAGAAGGAGTCTATGAGTATTTATAGAAAGTTCAAGTTCAAAGACTCTTTGGCCTGAATAACATAGGTCAAATATGGACCACTCTCTTGCTGATGGAACATCAGGAGGAGTCTATGAGTATGTATAGAAATATCAAGTTCAAGGATTCTCTGGCAAGAAAAATTTACATAAAGTCATATTTGAACTACTGATGAAACATCAAAAGGAGTATGAGTATGTATAAAAGTTCAAGATTAAGGACTCTGTCCAGAAATGTTTTCATAAGATCAAATATTGTCTACTATATGGTTGAAGTAACATCAAAAGAAGTCTATAAGTATAAATAGTAAGTTAGTCTGTGATAAGACTTTGGCCAGAAATATGTTAAGTAGGTCAAAAATGGACCATTCTCCTGCTGATAAAACTTCAGAAAGAGTCTATGATTATGTATATAAAGTTCAAGATTAAGGACTCTTTGTCCAGAAATGTTTTCATAAGATCAAATATTGTCTAATATATGGTTGAAGTAACATCAAAAGAAGTCTATAAGTATAAATAGTAAGTTAGTCTGTGATAAGACTTTGGCCAGAAATATGTTAAGTAGGTCAAAAATGGACCACTGTCTTGCTGATGAAACACCAGAAGGAGTCTATGAGTATGTATAGAAAGTTCAAGATTAAGGACTCTTTCTCCAGAAATGTGCTCATAAGGTCAAATATGGTCTAATCTATGGTTGAAGTAACATCAAAAGAATTCTATGAGTATGCATAGTAAGTTAGCCTTTGATAAGACCTTGGCCAGAAATATGTTAAGTAGGTCAAATATGGACCACTGTCTGGCTGATGTAACATCAGAAGGAGCCTATGAGTATTTTTAGAAAGTTTAAGTTCAAGTTCAAAGACTCTTTGGACAGAAATATGTTAAGGAAGTCAAATATGGACCACTGTCTGGCTAATGAAACATCAGAAGGAGTCTATGAGTATTTATAGAAAGTTCAAGTTCAAGATCAAAGACTCTTTGGCCAAAAATATGTTAAGTGGGTCTAATATTGACCACTGTCTGGCTGATGAAACATGAGAAGGAGTCTATGAGCATGTATAGAAAGTTCAAGAATAAGGACTCTTTGTCCAGAAATGTGTTCACAAGATCAAATATGGTCTAATATATTGTTGAAGTAACATCAAAAGAAGTCTATAAGTATAATTAGTAGGTCAGCCTTTGATAAGACTTTGGCAAGAAATATGTTAAGTAGGTCAAATATGGACCACTGTCTTGATGATGAAACATCAGAAGGAGTCTATAAGTATAGATAGAAAGTTCAAGATTAAGGACTCTTTGTCCAGAAATGTGTTCATAAGGTCAAATATGGTCTAATCAATGGTTGAAGTAACATCAAAAGAAGTCTATGAGTATGCATAGAAAGTTAGCCTTTGATAAGACTTTGGCAAGAAATATGTTAAGTATGTCAAATATGGACCACTGTCTGGCTGATGAAATATCAGAAGGAGTCTATGAGTATTTATAGAAAGTTCAAGTTCAAAGACTCTTTGGCCTGAAATATGTTAAATAGGTCAAATATGGACCACTCTCTTGCTGATGGAACATCAGGAGGAGTCTATGAGTATGTATAGAAAGATCAAGTTCAAGGATTCTCTGGCAAGAAAAATTTACATAAAGTCATATTTGAACTACTGATGAAACATCAAAAGGAGTCTGAGTATGTATAAAAGTTCAAGATTAAGGACTCTGTCCAGAAATGTTTTCATAGGGTCAAATATTGTCTAATATATGGTTGAAGTAACATCAAAAGAAGTCTATAAGTATAAATAGTAAGTTAGTCTGTGATAAGACTTTGGCCAGAAATATGTTAAGTAGGTCAAAAATGGACCACTCTCCAGCTGATAAAACTTCAGAAAGAGTCTATGATTATGTATAGAAAGTTCAAGATTAAGGACTCTTTGTCCAGAAATGTTTTCATAAGATCAAATATTGTCTAATATATGGTTAAAGTATCATCAAAAGAAGTCTATAAGTATAAATAGTAAGTTAGTCTGTGATAAGACTTTGGCCAGAAATATGTTAAGTAGGTCAAAAATGGACCACTGTCTTGCTGATGAAACACCAGAAGGAGTCTATGAGTATGTATAGAAAGTTCAAGATTAAGGACTCTTTCTCCAGAAATGTGCTCATAAGGTCAAATATGGTCTAATCTATGGTTGAAGTAACATCAAAAGAACTCTATGAGTATGCATAGTAAGTTAGCCTTTGATAAGACCTTGGCCAGAAATATGTTAAGTAGGTCAAATATGGACCACTGTCTGGCTGATGTAACATCAGAAGGAGCCTATGAGTATTTTTAGAAAGTTCAAGTTCAAGTTCAAAGACTCTTTGGACAGAAATATGTTAAGGAAGTCAAATATGGACCACTGTCTGGCTGATGAAACATCAGAAGGAGTCTATGAGTATTTATAGAAAGTTCAAGTTCAAGATCAAAGACTCTTTGGCCAAAAATATGTTAAGTGGGTCTAATATTGACCACTGTCTGGCTGATGAAACATGAGAAGGAGTCTATGAGCATGTATAGAAAGTTCAAGATTAAGGACTCTTTGTCCAGAAATGTGTTCATAAGATCAAATACGGTCTAATATATTGTTGAAGTAACATCAAAAGAAGTCTATAAGTATAAATAGTAGGTTAGCCTTTGATAAGACTTTGGCAAGAAATATGTTAAGTAGGTCAAATATGAACCCCTGTCTTGATGATGAAACATCAGAAGGAGTCTATAAGTATAAATAGAAAGTTCAAGATTAAGGACTCTTTGTCCAGAAATGTGTTCATAAGGTCAAATATGGTCTAATCAATGGTTGAAGTAACATCAAAAGAAGTCTATGAGTATGTATAGAAAGTTAGCCTTTGATAAGATTTTGGCAAGAAATACGTTAAGTATGTCAAATATGGACCACTGTCTGGCTGATGAAATATCAGAAGGAGTCTATGAGTATTTATAGAAAGTTCAAGTTCAAAGACTCTTTGGCCTGAAATATGTTAAATATGGACCACTCTCTTGCTGATGAAACATCAGGAGGAGTCTATGAGTATGTATAGAAAGATCAAGTTCAAGGATTCTCTGGCAAGAAAAATTTACATAAAGTCATATTTGAACTACTGATGAAACATCAAAAGGAGTCTGAGTATGTATAAAAGTCCAAGATTAAGGACTCTGTCCAGAAATGTTTTCATAAGATCAAATATTGTCTAATATATGGTTGAAGTAACATCAAAAGAAGTCTATAAGTATAAATAGTAAGTTAGTCTGTGATAAGACTTTGGCCAGAAATATGTTAAGTAGGTCAAAAATGGACCACTCTCCTGCTGATAAAACTTCAGAAAGAGTCTATGATTATGTATAGAAAGTTCAAGATTAAGGACTCTTTGTCCAGAAATGTTTTCATAAGATCAAATATTGTCTAATCTATGGTGGA
Source organism: Rhinichthys klamathensis goyatoka (assembly GCF_029890125.1). Lineage (NCBI taxonomy): Eukaryota > Metazoa > Chordata > Actinopteri > Cypriniformes > Leuciscidae > Rhinichthys > Rhinichthys klamathensis. The sequence continues at coordinate 8,409,307 of NW_026606705.1, forward strand.
AGTAACATCAAAAGAAGTCTATAAGTATAAATAGTAAGTTAGTCTGTGATAAGACTTTGGCCAGAAATATGTTAAGTAGGTCAAAAATGGACCACTGTCTTGCTGATGAAACACCAGAAGGAGTCTATGATTATGTTTAGAAAGTTCAAGATTAAGGACTCTTTGTCCAGAAATGTTTTCATAAGATCAAATATTGTCTAATAAATGGTTGAAGTAACATCAAAAGAAGTCTATAAGTATAAATAGTAAGTTAGTCTGTGATAAGACTTTGGCCAGAAAAATGTTAAGTAGGTCAAAAATGGACCACTGTTTGCTGATGAAACACCAGAAGGAGTCTATAGTATGTATAGAAAGTTCAAGATTAAGGACTCTTTCTCCAGAAATGTGCTCATAAGGTCAAATATGGTCTAATCTATGGTTGAAGTAACATCAAAAGAACTCTATGAGTATGCATAGTAAGTTAGCCTTTGATAAGACTGGCCAGAAATATGTTAAGTAGGTCTTATCAAAGGACTTAACATCAGAAGGAGTCAATGAGTATGTTCGGAAAGTTCAAGATCGAGTACTCTTAGGTAAGAAATATGTTCAGTAGGTCCACGCATTCTCATCCTTTGGCGTCATATAGGTGACGCCATATGACATTTCATCGAAATCTTACGCACATGGCATCCTTTAGCATCAATATAACACGCACTGTTATGGGTAGGTTTAGGTCTGGGGTAGGGTACGGTTATGACGCCTTGGCATCTGCGTCTCATATTGACGCTAAACGATGCCATGTGCGTCGGATTTAGACGAGCGTCACCTGTATGACGCCTTGAGTTCTGCGTCTCATATTGATGCTAAAGGATGCCATGTGCGTAAGATTTCGACGAAATGTACGAAGCGTCACATGTATGACGCCAAAGGATGAGAAAGGCCTGGTAGGTCACATATCTGTCTGGCTAATATAACATAATAAGAGGTCATTCTGTATAATAACTTAATGTTAAAGAACTCTTTGGCCAGAAATATGTTCAGTAGGTCAGATATTGACTTCTATATGGCTTATGAAGCATCAAAAGGAGTCAATGAGTATGTATAGAAAGTTCAAGATCGAGTACTCTTTGGCCAGAAATATGTTCAGTAGGTCGGATATTAACTTCTATATGGCTTATGAAGCATCAGAAGTAGTCTATGAGTAGTATAGAAAGTTCAAGATCTTGGGCCAGAAATATGTTCAGTAGGTCAAATATTTGTCTGGCTAATATAACATTATAAGAAGTCAATCTGTATGAATAAATAGTTCATGTTAAAGAACTCTTTGGCCAGAAATATGTTCAGTAGGGCAAAACGGGACCTCTGTATGGCTGATATAACATCAGAAGAAGTCTATATATTGTTCAAAATCTTTTGATGACCCTTTGACCAGAAATAATTTAAATAGGTCCGATATGGACTTCTATATGGCTTATGAAGCATCAGAAGAAGTCTTTGAGTATGTAAGAATGTTCAAGATCAAGTACTCTTGGGCCAAAAATATGTTCAGCACGTCAAATATCTGTCTGGCTAATAAAACATTATAAGAAGTGAATCTGTATGTATAGTAACTTAATGTTCAAGGTCTCTATGAACAGAAATGTGTTCAGTGTGTCAAATAAGGACTATTGTATTGCTGACTTAACATCAGAAGGAGTCAATGAGTATGTTCGAAGAGTTCAAGATTGAGTACTCGGGCCATATTTAAAGTAGGTCAGATATGGACTGTCTGGGCGGACTTAACATCAGAAAGAGTTTATGAGGATATGTTCATTATGGCAAAAAGGGACCTCTGTATAGCTGATATAACATCAGAAGGAGTCTATAAGTTTATATTGTTTAAAACCGTTTGACGACCCTTTGAACAGAAATAAGTTCAATAGGTCAGATATGGACTTCTATATGGCCTATGGAGCATCAGAGGGAGTCAATGAGTATGTATAGAAAGTTCAAGATCGAGTACTCTTGGGCCAGAAATATGTTTACTAGGTCACGTATCTGTCTGGCTAATATAACATAATAAGAGGTCATTCTGTATAATAACTCAATGTTAAAGAACTCTTTGGCCAGAAATATGTTCAATAGGTCAGATTTTGACTTCTATATGGCTTATGAAGCATCAGAAGGAGTCTATGAGTATGTATAGAAAGTTCAAGATCGAGTACTCTTGGGCCAGAAATATGTTTACTAGGTCACATATCTGTCTGGCTAATATAACATAATAAGAGGTCATTCTGTATAATCACTTAATGTTACAGAACTCTTTGGCCAGAAATATGTTCAGTAGGTCAGATATTGACTTCTAAATGGCTTATGAAGCATCAGAAGGAGTCTATGAGTATGTATAGAAAGTTCAAGATCGAGTACTCTTGGGCCAGAAATATGTTCAGTAGGTCAAATATTTGTTTGGCTAATATAACGTTATAAGAAGTCAATCTGTATGTATAGTAACTTAATGTTCAAGGACTCTTTGAACAGAAATTAGTTCAGAGTGTCAAACAAGGACTATTTTATGGCTGACTTAACATCAGAAGGAGTAAATGAGTATGTTCGGAAAGTTCAAGATGGAGTACTCTTGGGCCATATCTAAAGTAGGTCAGATTGGACTGTCTGGGCGGACTTAACATCAGAAAGAGTCTATGAGGATATGTTTAGTATGGCAAAAAGGGTCTGTATAGCTGTATAGCTGATATCACATCAGAAGGAGTCTATAAGTTTATATTGTTTAAAACCGTTTGACGACCCTTTGACCAGAAATAAGTTCAATAGGTCAGATATGTAACTTTCTAAACATTTCATCAGAGGGAGTCAATGAGTATTTATAGAAAGTTCAAGATCGAGTACTCTTTGGCCAGAAATATGTTCAGTAGGTCAGATATTGACTTCTATATGGCTTATGAAGCATCAGAAGGAGTCTATGAGTATGTATAGAAAGTTCAAGATCGAGTACTCTTGGGCCAGAAATATGTTTACTAGGTCACATATCTGTCTGGCTAATATAACATAATAAGAGGTCATTCTGTATAATAACTTAATGTTAAAGAACTCTTTGGCCAGAAATATGTTCAGTAGGTCAGATATTGACTTCTAAATGGCTTATGAAGCATCAGAAGGAGTCTATGAGTATGTATAGAAAGTTCAAGATCGAGTACTCTTGGGCCAGAAATATGTTCAGTAGGTCAAATATTTGTTTGGCTAATATAACGTTATAAGAAGTCAATCTGTATGTATAGTAACTTAATGTTCAAGGACTCTTTGAACAGAAATTAGTTCAGTGTGTCAAACAAGGACTATTTTATGTTTTCAATGCACACAAGAATGATAGTTGTTCTATGCAGTGTAATAAGCACGCATATTGTGTTATCCGAAGGCGAATTTTATGTATTTTATGCACAATGGAAGTTGCAGTGCAATGCAGCAAAGCATAAGTTGTATCTCTTCAGTGCACAATGAAATAAGTTAGCTTTTGCATGCAAATAAATGCACAACAGATTCATTTATATCGTGCATGCACTGCAATGAAACATCACTTATGTCATGTGCTAATTCTTCAATGCACAGGGGAATGAGTTCTGTATAAGTTGCGATGCAACTCATATGCAATGCAGTATCTCTTAATTTCAAAATAAAACAAATTAGTTATTTTATGCAGTACTATGATAGATATTATTGAATGTTTTTCACTTCACACGAATTCAGTTAGATTGGGTATGTTCAAAGAAACAGTGCATATGTTATATCTTCTATGCAAAACAGAATGAGTTTAGTTCTTTATGCATTGCTATACAAAAGCACGCATATTGTGCTACATAAGTGGTAACTCAACATGCGTAAAGAATGCACAACGGAATAAGTTAGTTATGTATACAGTTTAGTGAAACAGGTCATATGTTATATCTTTAATGCACAACTGAAAACGTTAGCTTTTGCATGCAAATAAATGCACAACGGATTAATTTATATCGTACATGCAATGCAATGCAATATCACATATGTCATGTGCTACTTCTTCAATGCACAAGGGAATTAATTACTTCTGTATGCGTTGCAATGCAACAGCTCATGTGGTATGCGATATCTCTTCATTGCACGGCGAAATAAGTTAGACTAAGTATAACTCTATAACGTCATATGTGCAAGAGCACATATTGTGTTATCTCTTCAATGAACAGCAACATTAGTTAGTTGTTTTATGCATTGGAATGCAAAAGCATGCATGTTGTTAAGCCTTCGGATGTCAACACGCGTGCTTTTGCATTCCAATGCATACATCACCTTACTCATTTTGCTGTTTATTGGAGAGATTACATATTTGTCGTTGCATTGCATTGCAAGATCTAAATTACTCTGAAGAAGTACAACAGAAGATTGAATAATTCAGTTATTGTATATGAACGGAATAAGTTAGTTTATTGTATACAGTTCAATGAAACAGACCATGTCAGTCAGTAAATTCAGGTCCTATATGCAGCGCTATGCAACAAGCACATATGTTGTATCTCTCCAATGCAAAATGAAAACGTTAGCTTTTGCATGCAAATAAATGCACAACGGATTAATTTATCTCGTGCATGGATTGCAATGTTCAAGTTCAATTGCAACATCAAGTATGTCAGTGCTACTTCTTCAATGCACAGGGGAATGAATTAATTCTGTGTAAGTTGCGATGCAACTGCTCATATGTAATGTAATATCTCTTCCTTTCAAAACAAAACAAATTAGTTATTTTATGCAATACCATGAAAGATAGCATATTTCATGTATTTCACTTCACAACGAATTCAGTTAGATTGAGTATGTTCAATGAAACAGTCCAGATGTTATATCTTCAATGCACAACGGAATGAGTTTAGTTCTTTATGCATTGCTGTGCAAAATGCATAGCTCTGCAATGCAATACGTTGCAAAGCAACAGCTCATATGTTATGCGATATCTCTTAATTGCCCAGTGAAATAAGTTAGACTGAGTATGCAATGCACTAGAAGAGCAACAGTAAAATGCATCGGAATAAGTTCGTTCTTGTATGCATTGCAATGCAACAGCACAGATGATTTATCTCCAAGTAATTTAGATCTTGCAATGCATTGCAACAACACACATGTAATTTCTTCAATGAATAGCAAAATTAGTTAGTTGTTTTATGCATTGGAATGCAAAAGCATGCATGTTGTGTTACCCTCCTTCGGATGTCACAACCCGCGTGCTTTTTGCATTCCAATGCATACAACATCTAACTCATTTTGCTGTTCATTGAAGAGAATACATGCATTGCATTAAAAGATCTAACTTTGAAGAATACACAACCGAAGATTGAATCATTCACAATAGAATAAGTAAGTTACTGTATACAGTTCAATGAAACCGACCATGTCACTACTGTGATTCTTCAAAGTCAGTAAATTCAGGTAATGTATGCCGCGATACATATGTTGTATCTCTTCAATGCACAATAAAATAAGTTAGCTTGTGCAAGCAAATAAATGCACAACGTATTAATTTATATCGTGCATGCAATGCAATATCACATATATCCTGTACTACTTCTTCAATGCACAAGGGAATTAATTACTTCTGTATGCGTTGTTATACAACAGCGATATCTCTTCATTGCACAGCGAAATAAGTTAGACTAAGTATACTCTATAACTTAATATGTGCAAGAGCACATATTGTGTGTTATTTCTTCAATGCACAGCAAAATTAGTTAGTTGCATGCATGTTGTTAAGCCTTCGGATGTCAACACACGTGCTTTTGCATTCCAATGCATACATCATCTTAATAATTTTGCTGTCCATTGAAGAGAATACATGTGTGCTGTTGCATTGCATTATAATATCCAACTTTGAAGATGGCCAACCAAAGATTGAATAATTCACAACAGAATAGTTAGTTATTGTACACAGTTCAATGAAACAGACCATGTCACTACTGTGATTCTTCAACGCACAAAGTCAGTAAATTCAGGTCATGTATGCAGCGCTATTCAACAAGCACATATGTTGTATTTCTTCAATGCACAATGAAATAAGTTAGATTTTGCATGCAAATAAATGCATAACGGATTCATTTATCTCGTGCAATGAAACATTACATACCGGCATGTCATGTGCTACTTCTTCAATGCACATGGGAATAAATTAGTTCTGTATGCGTTGCGATGCAACCACTCATATGTAATGCAATATCTCTTCATTGCAAAACGAAACAAGTGAATGCTATGAAAGATAGCATATTTAATGTATTATACTTTACTGCACGATGAATTCAGTAAGTTTTTAGATTAAGTTTTAGTTTTAAGTTTTAAGATTAAGTTCAATGAATCCGTGCTTATGTTATCTTAATGCACAACCGAAAAGTATAGTTCTTGTGTGCATTGCTGTGCAAGCAGCACAGATGGTTTATCTCCAATACACATAGTATAATAGATATTACAATGCAATGCAACAAACACACGTAATCTCTTCAATGAACAGCAAAATTAGTTAGTTGTTTTATGCATTTATCCTTGAATATATTTCTGGCCAAAAGAGTCCTCTACCTTTAACTTTCTAAACATAAAGACATGTTCTGATGTTAATTCAGTAGTTCAAATTTGATCTTTTGAATATAAATCTGGCCAGAGAGTTGTTGAACTTGATCTTTCTACACATGCTCACAGAGTGCTTCTGACGTTTCATCAGCCATAGAGTGGTCCATTTTTGACCTACTTAACATATTTCTGGCCAAAGAGTCTTTGAACTTGAACTTTGTATTAATACTCATAGACTCCTTCTGATGTTTCATCAGCAGGAGAGTGGTCCATATTTGACCTACTTAACATATTTCTGGCCAAGGGCTTATCAAAGGCTAACTTACTATGCATCCTCATAGACTTCTTTTGATGTTACTTCAACCATAGATTAGACCATATTTTACCTTATGAGCACATTTCTGGACAAAGAGTCCTTAATCTTGAACTTTCTATAAATACTCATAGACACCTTCTGATGTTTCATCAGCCAGACAGTGGTCCATATTTGACCTACTTAGCCTTTGAACAGACTTTGGCCAGAAATATGTTAACTTACTTTGCATACTCATAGACTTCTCTTGATGTTACTTCAACCATAGATTAGACCATATTTGTCCTTATGAACACATTTCTGGACAAAGAGTCTTTAATCTTGATCTTTCTATGCATAATAATAGACTCTTTCTGAAGTTTCATCAGTAGTTCAAATATGACTTTTTGTACATATATCTTGCCGGAGAATCCTTGTTCTTGATCTTTCTATACATACTAAACATTAACTCCTTCTGATGTTTCATCAGCCATAGAGTGGTCCATATTAGATCTACTTAACATATTTCTGTCCAAAGAGTCTTTGAACTTGAAATTGACCTTTCTATAAATACTCATAGACTCCTTCTGATGTTTCATCAGCCAGACAGTGGTTCATGCTTAACATATTTAACATTTAACAGTGGACCACCTACTTAACATATTTCTGGCCAAGGTCTTATCAAAGGCTAACTTACTATGCATACTCAGACTTCTTTTGACGTTACTTCAACCATAGTTTAGACCATATTTGACCTTATAAACATATTTCTGGCCAAAGAGTCTTTGAACTTGAACTTTGTATTAATACTCATAGACTCCTTCTGATGTTTCATCAGCAGGAGAGTGGTCCATATTTGACCTACTTAACATATTTCTGGCCAAGGGCTTATCAAAGGCTAACTTACTATGCATCCTCATAGACTTCTTTTGATGTTACTTCAACCATAGATTAGACCATATTTTACCTTATGAGCACATTTCTGGACAAAGAGTCCTTAATCTTGAACTTTCTATAAATACTCATAGACACCTTCTGATGTTTCATCAGCCAGACAGTGGTCCATATTTGACCTACTTAGCCTTTGAACAGACTTTGGCCAGAAATATGTTAACTTACTTTGCATACTCATAGACTTCTCTTGATGTTACTTCAACCATAGATTAGACCATATTTGTCCTTATGAACACATTTCTGGACAAAGAGTCTTTAATCTTGATCTTTCTATGCATAATAATAGACTCTTTCTGAAGTTTCATCAGTAGTTCAAATATGACTTTTTGTACATATATCTTGCCGGAGAATCCTTGTTCTTGATCTTTCTATACATACTAAACATTAACTCCTTCTGATGTTTCATCAGCCATAGAGTGGTCCATATTAGATCTACTTAACATATTTCTGTCCAAAGAGTCTTTGAACTTGAACTTGACCTTTCTATAAATACTCATAGACTCCTTCTGATGTTTCATCAGCCAGACAGTGGTTCATGCTTAACATATTTAACATTTAACAGTGGACCACCTACTTAACATATTTCTGGCCAAGGTCTTATCAAAGGCTAACTTACTATGCATACTCAGACTTCTTTTGACGTTACTTCAACCATAGTTTAGACCATATTTGACCTTATAAACACATTTCTGGACAAAGAGTCTTTGAACTTGAACTTGAACCTTCTATAAATACTCATAGACTCCTAACGTTTCATCAGCCAGACAGTGGTCCATATTTGACCTACTTAACATATTTCTGGCCAAGGTCTTATCAAAGGCTAACTTACTATGCATACTCATAGACTTCTTGTGATGTTACTTCAACCATAGATTAGACCATATTTGACCTTATGAGCACATTTCTGGACAAAGAGTCCTTAATCTTGAACTTTCTATTAATACTCATAGACTCCTTCTGATGTTTTATCAGCAGGAGAGTGGTCCATTTTTGACTTAACAAATGAGCAGATTTCTCAGATTTCTGGACAAAGAGCCCTTAATCTTGAACTTTCTAAACTTAGAGACTTGTTCTGATGTTTCTTCAGCCAAATTTGACCTTTTGAACATATTTTTTTGTCAGTGAATCATTGAACTTGATCTTTCTAAACATTTTCATAGACTTCTTCTAATGTTTCAGCAGCCAGACAGTAGTCCAAACTTGACCTACTGAACATATTTCTGGCAAGACAGTTACAGTAACATATTTCTGGCCAAAATTTTATCACAGTCTAACTTACCATGTGTTCTCATAGACTTGTTTTAATGCTAAATAAACCATATATTAGTCTACATTTGACCTATTGAACACATTTCTGGCCAAAGAGTCATCTACATTGAACTTTCTAAACATATAGACTTGTTCTGATGTTTCTTCAACCATCCTGTAGTTCAAATTTGACATTTAGAATATATTTAGAACTTTCTATACATACACACACTCTTTTGAATGTTTCATCAGCCAGACAGTAGTCCATATTTGACCTACTGAACATATTTCTGACCAAATAGTCATCAAAATCTAACTTACCATGCAGACTCTTTTGATGTTAAATTATCCATTATATTAGTACTTATTTGACCTATTCCCCATAAATGGCCAAAGAGTCCTCGATTTTAAACTTTCTAAACATGCTCATAGGCTCCTTATGTTTCTTAACCTTTTGAACAAGTTACTGGCCAAAGTGTCCTTGAACTTGAACTTTTTATACATATAGACTTATGATGTTTTATCAGGCAGACAGTAGTCCAAACTTGACCTACAGAACATATTTTTGGCAAAAGTATCATCAAGGGCTTACTTACTATCCATTTTCATATACTTTTTTTGATGTTACATCAACCATATATGAATCCATATTTGACATATTGAAAACATTTCTGGCCAATGAGTCCTAGAACTTGAACTTTCCAAAGAGTCCTTGAACTTTAACTTAACATACATACTGATGACTCCTTCAGATGTTACATCACCCAGACAAGTTTTCAAATTTGTCATAACGAATATATTTCTGAATCTTTGATTTGGAACATTTTATATATGCTCAATTTCTATAGACTCCTTCTGATGTTTCAACAGTAGTTCAAATATGACTTACAGTAATATGACATATTTCTGGTCAAAGAGTCTTTAAACTTTACCTTTATATACGGTAAATATACTCGGATATGTGTTCAATAGGTCAAATATGGACTAATATATGGTTGATATAATATCAAAAGAAGTCTATGAGAATGTATAGTAAGATAGCCTTTAATGATTCTTTGGCCAGAAATATGTTCAATAGGTCAAAATGGACTAATGTCTGGTTGATGAAATATCAGAATGAGTCTATGAGTATAGAAAGTTCAAGTTCATGTATAGAAAGTTCAAGTTCAAGTCCAAAGACTCTTTGGCCAGAAAAATGTTCAATAGTTCAAATGTGGACTAATATATGCTTGATGTAACATCAAAAGGAGTCTATGAGAACGCATAGAAAGGTAGCCTTTGATGATTTTGATGATCTGGCCTATTTTGCCAGAAATATATTCGTTAGTTAAAATATGGACTACTGTCTGACTAATGAAATATCAGAATGAGTCTATGAGTATGTATAGAAAGTTCAAGTTCAAGTCCAAAGACTCTATGGCCAGAAAAATGTTTAATAGGTCAAATATGGACTAAAATATGGATGATGTAACATCAAAAGAAGTCTATGAGAATGAATAGTAAGTTAGCCTTTGATGAACTCTTTTGCCAGAAATATGTCCAGTAGGTCAAGTTTAGACTACTGTCTGGCTGATAAAACATATAAAGGAGTCCATGAGTATGTATAGAAAGATCAAGTCCAAGGATTCTCTGGCAAGATATATGAACAAAAAGTCATATTTGAACTACTGAAGAAACATCAGAAGGAGTCTAAGAGTATAATTAGAAAGTTCAAGATTAAGGACTCTTTGTCCCGAAATCTGCTCATAAGGTAAAATATGGTCTAATCTATGGTTGAAGTAACATCAAAAGAAGTCTATGAGTATGCATAGCAAGTTAGCCTTTGATAAGACTTTGGCCAGAAATATGTTAAGTAGGTCAAAAATGGACCCCTCTCCTGGTGATAAAACATCAGAAGGAGTCTATGAGTATTTATAGAAAGTTCAAGTTCAAAGACTCTTTGGACAGAAATATGTTAATTAGGTCTAAAATGGACCACTGTCTGGCTGATGAAACATCAGAAGGAGTTAATGAGTATGTATAGAAAGATCAAGTTCAATGATTCTCCGGCAAGATATATGTACAAAAAGTCGTATTTGAACTACTGATGAAACTTCTGAAAGATTCTATGATTATGTACAGAAAGTTCAAGATTAAGGACTCTTTGTCCAGAAATGTGTTCATAAGGTCAAATATGTCTAATCTATGGTTGAAGTAATATTAAAAGAAGTCTATGAGTATGCATTGTAAGTTAGCCTTTGAAAAGAATTTGGCCAAAAATATGTTAAGTAGGTCAATTATGGACCACTGTATGGCTGATGAAACATCAGAAGGAGTCAATGACTATGTATAGAAAGATCAAGATTAAGGATTCTCTGGCAAGATATATGTACAAAAAGTCATATTTGAATTACTGATGAAACTTCAGAAAGAGTCTATGAGTATAGAAAGTTCAAGATTAAGGACTCTTTGTCCAGAAATGTGTTCATAAGGTCAAATATGGTCTAATCTATGGTTGAAATAACATAAAAAGAAGTCTATGAGTATGCATAGTAAGTTAGCCTTTGAAAAGACTTTGGCCAGAAATATGTTAAGTAGGTCAAATATGGACCACTCTCTGGCTGATGAAATATCAGAAGGAGTCTATGAGTATTTATAGAAAGTTCAAGTTCAAAGACTCTTTGGCCTGAAATATGTTAAGTAGGTCAAATATGGACCACTATGGCTGATGAAACATCAGAAGGAGTCTGTGAGTGTTTAAAGAAAGTTCATGGACTTTGAAAATAGGCCAAAAATAGGTTAAAAATATCATATTTGAATTACTGATGAAACATCTGAAGGAGTCTATGAGAATGTATAGTAAGATCAAAATCGAGGACTCTTTGGCCAGAAATGTGTTCAGTAGGTCAAATATGGACCACTGTCTTGCTGAAGAAACATCGGAAGGAGAATATGAGTATTTATAGAAGGTTCAAGTTCAAGTTCAAAGACTCTTTGGCCAGAAATATGTTAAGTAGGTAAAATATGGACCACTCTTTGGCTGATGAAACATCAGAAGGAGTCTATTATTTATTGAAAGTTCAAGTTCAAAGACTCTTTGGCCAGAAATCTGTTTAGTTGGTCAATGATGAAACATCAGAAGGAGTCTCTGAGTATGCATAGAAAGTTAGCCTTTGATAAGACTTTGGCAAGAAATATGTTAAGTATGTCAAATATGGACCACTGTCTGGCTGATGAAATATCAGAAGGAGTCTATGAGTATTTATAGAAAGTTCAAGTTCAAAGACTCTTTGGCCTGAATAACATAGGTCAAATATGGACCACTCTCTTGCTGATGGAACATCAGGAGGAGTCTATGAGTATGTATAGAAATATCAAGTTCAAGGATTCTCTGGCAAGAAAAATTTACATAAAGTCATATTTGAACTACTGATGAAACATCAAAAGGAGTCTGAGTATGTATAAAAGTTCAAGATTACTCTGTCCAGAAATGTTTTCATAAGATCAAATATTGTCTAATATATGGTTAAAGTAACATCAAAAGAAGTCTATAAGTATAAATAGTAAGTTAGTCTGTGATAAGACTTTGGCCAGAAATATGTTAAGTAGGTCAAAAATGGACCACTCTCCTGCTGATAAAACTTCAGAAAGAGTCTATGATTATGTATAGAAAGTTCAAGATTAAGGACTCTTTGTCCAGAAATGTTTTCATAAGATCAAATATTGTCTAATATATGGTTGAAGTAACATCAAAAGAAGTCTATAAGTATAAATAGTAAGTTAGTCTGTGATAAGACTTTGGCCAGAAATATGTTAAGTAGGTCAAAAATGGACCACTGTCTTGCTGATGAAACACCAGAAGGAGTCTATGAGTATGTATAGAAAGTTCAAGATTAAGGACTCTTTCTCCAGAAATGTGCTCATAAGGTCAAATATGGTCTAATCTATGGTTGAAGTAACATCAAAAGAACTCTATGAGTATGCATAGTAAGTTAGCCTTTGATAAGACCTTGGCCAGAAATATGTTAAGTAGGTCAAATATGGACCACTGTCTGGCTGATGTAACATCAGAAGGAGGCTATGAGTATTTTTAGAAAGTTTAAGTTCAAGTTCAAAGACTCTTTGGACAGAAATATGTTAAGGAAGTCAAATATGGACCACTGTCTGGCTGATGAAACATCAGAAGGAGTCTATGAGTATTTATAGAAAGTTCAAGTTCAAGATCAAAGACTCTTTGGCCAAAAATATGTTAAGTGGGTCTAATATTGACCACTGTCTGGCTGATGAAACATGAGAAGGAGTCTATGAGCATTTATAGAAAGTTCAAGAATAAGGACTCTTTGTCCAGAAATGTGTTCACAAGATCAAATATGGTCTAATATATTGTTGAAGTAACATCAAAAGAAGTCTATAAGTATAATTAGTAGGTTAGCCTTTGATAAGACTTTGGCAAGAAATATGTTAAGTAGGTCAAATATGGACCACTGTCTTGATGATGAAACATCAGAAGGAGTCTATAAGTATAGATAGAAAGTTCAAGATTAAGGACTCTTTGTCCAGAAATGTGTTCATAAGGTCAAATATGGTCTAATCAATGGTTGAAGTAACATCAAAAGAAGTCTATGAGTATGCATAGAAAGTTAGCCTTTGATAAGACTTTGGCAAGAAATATGTTAAGTATGTCAAATATGGACCACTGTCTGGCTGATGAAATATCAGAAGGAGTCTATGAGTATTTATAGAAAGTTCAAGTTCAAAGACTCTTTGGCCTGAAATATGTTAAATAGGTCAAATATGGACCACTCTCTTGCTGATGGAACATCAGGAGGAGTCTATGAGTATGTATAGAAAGATCAAGTTCAAGGATTCTCTGGCAAGAAAAATTTACATAAAGTCATATTTGAACTACTGATGAAACATCAAAAGGAGTCTGAGTATGTATAAAAGTTCAAGATTAAGGACTCTGTCCAGAAATGTTTTCATAGGATCAAATATTGTCTAATATATGGTTGAAGTAACATCAAAAGAAGTCTATAAGTATAAATAGTAAGTTAGTCTGTGATAAGACTTTGGCCAGAAATATGTTAAGTAGGTAAAATATGGACCACTCTTTGGCTGATGAAACATCAGAAGGAGTCTATTATTTATTGAAAGTTCAAGTTCAAAGACTCTTTGGCCAGAAATCTGTTTAGTTGGTCAATGATGAAACATCAGAAGGAGTCTCTGAGTATGCATAGAAAGTTAGCCTTTGATAAGACTTTGGCAAGAAATATGTTAAGTATGTCAAATATGGACCACTGTCTGGCTGATGAAATATCAGAAGGAGTCTATGAGTATTTATAGAAAGTTCAAGTTCAAAGACTCTTTGGCCTGAATAACATAGGTCAAATATGGACCACTCTCTTGCTGATGGAACATCAGGAGGAGTCTATGAGTATGTATAGAAATATCAAGTTCAAGGATTCTCTGGCAAGAAAAATTTACATAAAGTCATATTTGAACTACTGATGAAACATCAAAAGGAGTATGAGTATGTATAAAAGTTCAAGATTAAGGACTCTGTCCAGAAATGTTTTCATAAGATCAAATATTGTCTAATATATGGTTGAAGTAACATCAAAAGAAGTCTATAAGTATAAATAGTAAGTTAGTCTGTGATAAGACTTTGGCCAGAAATATGTTAAGTAGGTCAAAAATGGACCACTCTCCTGCTGATAAAACTTCAGAAAGAGTCTATGATTATGTATAGAAAGTTCAAGATTAAGGACTCTTTGTCCAGAAATGTTTTCATAAGATCAAATATTGTCTAATATATGGTTGAGTAACATCAAAAGAAGTCTATAAGTATAAATAGTAAGTTAGTCTGTGATAAGACTTTGGCCAGAAATATGTTAAGTAGGTCAAAAATGGACCACTGTCTTGCTGATGAAACACCAGAAGGAGTCTATGAGTATGTATAGAAAGTTCAAGATTAAGGACTCTTTCTCCAGAAATGTGCTCATAAGGTCAAATATGGTCTAATCTATGGTTGAAGTAACATCAAAAGAACTCTATGAGTATGCATAGTAAGTTAGCCTTTGATAAGACCTTGGCCAGAAATATGTTAAGTAGGTCAAATATGGACCACTGTCTGGCTGATGTAACATCAGAAGGAGCCTATGAGTATTTTTAGAAAGTTTAAGTTCAAGTTCAAAGACTCTTTGGACAGAAATATGTTAAGGAAGTCAAATATGGACCACTGTCTGGCTGATGAAACATCAGAAGGAGTCTATGAGTATTTATAGAAAGTTCAAGTTCAAGATCAAAGACTCTTTGGCCAAAAATATGTTAAGTGGGTCTAATATTGACCACTGTCTGGCTGATGAAACATGAGAAGGAGTCTATGAGCATGTATAGAAAGTTCAAGAATAAGGACTCTTTGTCCAGAAATGTGTTCACAAGATCAAATATGGTCTAATATATTGTTGAAGTAACATCAAAAGAAGTCTATAAGTATAATTAGTAGGTTAGCCTTTGATAAGACTTTGGCAAGAAATATGTTAAGTAGGTCAAATATGGACCACTGTCTTGATGATGAAACATCAGAAGGAGTCTATAAGTATAGATAGAAAGTTCAAGATTAAGGACTCTTTGTCCAGAAATGTGTTCATAAGGTCAAATATGGTCTAATCAATGGTTGAAGTAACATCAAAAGAAGTCTATGAGTATGCATAGAAAGTTAGCCTTTGATAAGACTTTGGCAAGAAATATGTTAAGTATGTCAAATATGGACCACTGTCTGGCTGATGAAATATCAGAAGGAGTCTATGAGTATTTATAGAAAGTTCAAGTTCAAAGACTCTTTGGCCTGAAATATGTTAAATAGGTAAAATATGGACCACTCTCTTGCTGATGGAACATCAGGAGGAGTCTGTGAGTATGTATAGAAAGATCAAGTTCAAGGATTCTCTGGCAAGAAAAATTTACATAAAGTCATATTTGAACTACTGATGAAACATCAAAAGGAGTCTGAGTATGTATAAAAGTTCAAGATTAAGGACTCTGTCCAGAAATGTTTTCATAGGATCAAATATTGTCTAATATATGGTTGAAGTAACATCAAAAGAAGTCTATAAGGAAAAATAGTAAGTTAGTCTGTGATCAGACTTTGGCCAGAAATATGTTAAGTAGGTCAAAAATGGACCATTCTCCTGCTGATAAAACTTCAGAAAGAGTCTATGATTATGTATATAAAGTTCAAGATTAAGGACTCTTTGTCCAGAAATGTTTTCATAAGATCAAATATTGTCTAATATATGGTTGAAGTAACATCAAAAGAAGTCTATAAGTATAAATAGTAAGTTAGTCTGTGATAAGACTTTGGCCAGAAATATGTTAAGTAGGTCAAAAATGGACCACTGTCTTGCTGATGAAACACCAGAAGGAGTCTATGAGTATGTATAGAAAGTTCAAGATTAAGGACTCTTTCTCCAGAAATGTGCTCATAAGGTCAAATATGGTCTAATCTATGGTTGAAGTAACATCAAAAGAACTCTATGAGTATGCATAGTAAGTTAGCCTTTGATAAGACCTTGGCCAGAAATATGTTAAGTAGGTCAAATATGGACCACTGTCTGGCTGATGTAACATCAGAAGGAGCCTATGAGTATTTTTAGAAAGTTCAAGTTCAAGTTCAAAGACTCTTTGGACAGAAATATGTTAAGGAAGTCAAATATGGACCACTGTCTGGCTGATGAAACATCAGAAGGAGTCTATGAGTATTTATAGAAAGTTCAAGTTCAAGATCAAAGACTCTTTGGCCAAAAATATGTTAAGTGGGTCTAATATTGACCACTGTCTGGCTGATGAAACATGAGAAGGAGTCTATGAGCATGTATAGAAAGTTCAAGATTAAGGACTCTTTGTCCAGAAATGTGTTCATAAGATCAAATACGGTCTAATATATTGTTGAAGTAACATCAAAAGAAGTCTATAAGTATAAATAGTAGGTTAGCCTTTGATAAGACTTTGGCAAGAAATATGTTAAGTAGGTCAAATATGAACCACTGTCTTGATGATGAAACATCAGAAGGAGTCTATAAGTATAAATAGAAAGTTCAAGATTAAGGACTCTTTGTCCAGAAATGTGTTCATAAGGTCAAATATGGTCTAATCAATGGTTGAAGTAACATCAAAAGAAGTCTCTGAGTATGCATAGAAAGTTAGCCTTTGATAAGACTTTGGCAAGAAATATGTTAAGTATGTCAAATATGGACCACTGTCTGGCTGATGAAATATCAGAAGGAGTCTATGAGTATTTATAGAAAGTTCAAGTTCAAAGACTCTTTGGCCTGAATAACATAGGTCAAATATGGACCACTCTCTTGCTGATGGAACATCAGGAGGAGTCTATGAGTATGTATAGAAATATCAAGTTCAAGGATTCTCTGGCAAGAAAAATTTACATAAAGTCATATTTGAACTACTGATGAAACATCAAAAGGAGTATGAGTATGTATAAAAGTTCAAGATTAAGGACTCTGTCCAGAAATGTTTTCATAAGATCAAATATTGTCTAATATATGGTTGAAGTAACATCAAAAGAAGTCTATAAGTATAAATAGTAAGTTAGTCTGTGATAAGACTTTGGCCAGAAATATGTTAAGTAGGTCAAAAATGGACCACTCTCCTGCTGATAAAACTTCAGAAAGAGTCTATGATTATGTATAGAAAGTTCAAGATTAAGGACTCTTTGTCCAGAAATGTTTTCATAAGATCAAATATTGTCTAATATATGGTTGAGTAACATCAAAAGAAGTCTATAAGTATAAATAGTAAGTTAGTCTGTGATAAGACTTTGGCCAGAAATATGTTAAGTAGGTCAAAAATGGACCACTGTCTTGCTGATGAAACACCAGAAGGAGTCTATGAGTATGTATAGAAAGTTCAAGATTAAGGACTCTTTCTCCAGAAATGTGCTCATAAGGTCAAATATGGTCTAATCTATGGTTGAAGTAACATCAAAAGAACTCTATGAGTATGCATAGTAAGTTAGCCTTTGATAAGACCTTGGCCAGAAATATGTTAAGTAGGTCAAATATGGACCACTGTCTGGCTGATGTAACATCAGAAGGAGCCTATGAGTATTTTTAGAAAGTTTAAGTTCAAGTTCAAAGACTCTTTGGACAGAAATATGTTAAGGAAGTCAAATATGGACCACTGTCTGGCTGATGAAACATCAGAAGGAGTCTATGAGTATTTATAGAAAGTTCAAGTTCAAGATCAAAGACTCTTTGGCCAAAAATATGTTAAGTGGGTCTAATATTGACCACTGTCTGGCTGATGAAACATGAGAAGGAGTCTATGAGCATGTATAGAAAGTTCAAGAATAAGGACTCTTTGTCCAGAAATGTGTTCACAAGATCAAATATGGTCTAATATATTGTTGAAGTAACATCAAAAGAAGTCTATAAGTATAATTAGTAGGTTAGCCTTTGATAAGACTTTGGCAAGAAATATGTTAAGTAGGTCAAATATGGACCACTGTCTTGATGATGAAACATCAGAAGGAGTCTATAAGTATAGATAGAAAGTTCAAGATTAAGGACTCTTTGTCCAGAAATGTGTTCATAAGGTCAAATATGGTCTAATCAATGGTTGAAGTAACATCAAAAGAAGTCTATGAGTATGCATAGAAAGTTAGCCTTTGATAAGACTTTGGCAAGAAATATGTTAAGTATGTCAAATATGGACCACTGTCTGGCTGATGAAATATCAGAAGGAGTCTATGAGTATTTATAGAAAGTTCAAGTTCAAAGACTCTTTGGCCTGAAATATGTTAAATAGGTAAAATATGGACCACTCTCTTGCTGATGGAACATCAGGAGGAGTCTGTGAGTATGTATAGAAAGATCAAGTTCAAGGATTCTCTGGCAAGAAAAATTTACATAAAGTCATATTTGAACTACTGATGAAACATCAAAAGGAGTCTGAGTATGTATAAAAGTTCAAGATTAAGGACTCTGTCCAGAAATGTTTTCATAGGATCAAATATTGTCTAATATATGGTTGAAGTAACATCAAAAGAAGTCTATAAGGAAAAATAATAAGTTAGTCTGTGATCAGACTTTGGCCAGAAATATGTTAAGTAGGTCAAAAATGGACCATTCTCCTGCTGATAAAACTTCAGAAAGAGTCTATGATTATGTATATAAAGTTCAAGATTAAGGACTCTTTGTCCAGAAATGTTTTCATAAGATCAAATATTGTCTAATATATGGTTGAAGTAACATCAAAAGAAGTCTATAAGTATAAATAGTAAGTTAGTCTGTGATAAGACTTTGGCCAGAAATATGTTAAGTAGGTCAAAAATGGACCACTGTCTTGCTGATGAAACACCAGAAGGAGTCTATGAGTATGTATAGAAAGTTCAAGATTAAGGACTCTTTCTCCAGAAATGTGCTCATAAGGTCAAATATGGTCTAATCTATGGTTGAAGTAACATCAAAAGAACTCTATGAGTATGCATAGTAAGTTAGCCTTTGATAAGACCTTGGCCAGAAATATGTTAAGTAGGTCAAATATGGACCACTGTCTGGCTGATGTAACATCAGAAGGAGCCTATGAGTATTTTTAGAAAGTTCAAGTTCAAGTTCAAAGACTCTTTGGACAGAAATATGTTAAGGAAGTCAAATATGGACCACTGTCTGGCTGATGAAACATCAGAAGGAGTCTATGAGTATTTATAGAAAGTTCAAGTTCAAGATCAAAGACTCTTTGGCCAAAAATATGTTAAGTGGGTCTAATATTGACCACTGTCTGGCTGATGAAACATGAGAAGGAGTCTATGAGCATGTATAGAAAGTTCAAGATTAAGGACTCTTTGTCCAGAAATGTGTTCATAAGATCAAATACGGTCTAATATATTGTTGAAGTAACATCAAAAGAAGTCTATAAGTATAAATAGTAGGTTAGCCTTTGATAAGACTTTGGCAAGAAATATGTTAAGTAGGTCAAATATGAACCACTGTCTTGATGATGAAACATCAGAAGGAGTCTATAAGTATAAATAGAAAGTTCAAGATTAAGGACTCTTTGTCCAGAAATGTGTTCATAAGGTCAAATATGGTCTAATCAATGGTTGAAGTAACATCAAAAGAAGTCTATGAGTATGCATAGAAAGTTAGCCTTTGATAAGATTTTGGCAAGAAATATGTTAAGTATGTCAAATATGGACCACTGTGAGGCTGATGAAATATCAGAAGGAGTCTATGAGTATTTATAGAAAGTTCAAGTTCAAAGACTCTTTGGCCTGAAATATGTTAAATATGGACCACTCTCTTGCTGATGAAACATCAGGAGGAGTCTATGAGTATGTATAGAAAGATCAAGTTCAAGGATTCTCTGGCAAGAAAAATTTACATAAAGTCATATTTGAACTACTGATGAAACATCAAAAGGAGTCTGAGTATGTATAAAAGTCCAAGATTAAGGACTCTGTCCAGAAATGTTTTCATAAGATCAAATATTGTCTAATATATGGTTGAAGTAACATCAAAAGAAGTCTATAAGTATAAATAGTAAGTTAGTCTGTGATAAGACTTTGGCCAGAAATATGTTAAGTAGGTCAAAAATGGACCACTCTCCTGCTGATAAAACTTCAGAAAGAGTCTATGATTATGTATAGAAAGTTCAAGATTAAGGACTCTTTGTCCAGAAATGTTTTCATAAGATCAAATATTGTCTAATCTATGGTTGAAGTAACATCAAAAGAAGTCTATAAGTATAAATAGTAAGTTAGTCTGTGATAAGACTTTGGCCAGAAAAATGTTAAGTAGGTAAAAAATGGACCACTGTTTGCTGATGAAACACCAGAAGGAGTCTATAGTATGTATAGAAAGTTCAAGATTAAGGACTCTTTCTCCAGAAATGTGCTCATAAGGTCAAATATGGTCTAATCTATGGTTGAAGTAACATCAAAAGAACTCTATGAGTATCATAGTAAGTTAGCCTTTGATAAGACCTTGGCCAGAAATATGTTAAGTAGGTCTTATCAAAGGACTTAACATCAGAAGGAGTCAATGAGTATGTTCGGAAAGTTCAAGATCGAGTACTCTTGGGCCATATTTAAAGTAGGTCAGATATGGACTGTCTGGGCGGACTTAACATCAGAAAGAGTCTATGAGGATATGTTTAGTATGGCAAAAAGGGACCTCTGTATAGCTGATATCACATCAGAAGGAGTCTATAAGTTTATATTGTTTAAAACCGTTTGACGACCCTTTGACCAGAAATAAGTTCAATAGGTCAGATATGGACTTCTATATGGCCTATGAAGCATCAGAGGGAGTCAGTGAGTATGTATAGAAAGTTCGAGATCGAGTACTATTGGGCCAGAAATATGTTCAGTAGGTCAAATATTTCTCTGGCTAATATAACATTATAAGAAGTCAATCTGTATGAATAAATAGTTCATGTTAAAGAACTCTTTGGCCAGAAATATGTTCAGTAGGGCAAAACGGGACCTCTGTATGGCTGACTTAACATCAGAAGGAGTCAATGAGTATGTTCGGAAAGTTCAAGATCGAGTACTCTTAGGTAAGAAATATGTTCAGTAGGTCCACGCATTCTCATCCTTTGGCGTCATATAGGTGACGCCATATGACATTTCATCGAAATCTTACGCACATGGCATCCTTTAGCATCAATATAACACGCACTGTTATGGGTAGGTTTAGGTCTGGGGTAGGGTACGGTTATGACGCCTTGGCATCTGCGTCTCATATTGACGCTAAACGATGCCATGTGCGTCGGATTTAGACGAGCGTCACCTGTATGACGCCTTGAGTTCTGCGTCTCATATTGATGCTAAAGGATGCCATGTGCGTAAGATTTCGACGAAATGTACAAAGCGTCACATGTATGACGCCAAAGGATGAGAAAGGCCTGGTAGGTCACATATCTGTCTGGCTAATATAACATAATAAGAGGTCATTCTGTATAATAACTTAATGTTAAAGAACTCTTTGGCCAGAAATATGTTCAGTAGGTCAGATATTGACTTCTATATGGCTTATGAAGCATCAAAAGGAGTCAATGAGTATGTATAGAAAGTTCAAGATCGAGTACTCTTTGGCCAGAAATATGTTCAGTAGGTCGGATATTAACTTCTATATGGCTTATGAAGCATCAGAAGTAGTCTATGAGTAGTATAGAAAGTTCAAGATCTTGGGCCAGAAATATATTCAGTAGGTCAAATATTTGTCTGGCTAATATAACATTATAAGAAGTCAATCTGTATGAATAAATAGTTCATGTTAAAGAACTCTTTGGCCAGAAATATGTTCAGTAGGGCAAAACGGGACCTCTGTATGGCTGATATAACATCAGAAGAAGTCTATATATTGTTCAAAATCTTTTGATGACCCTTTGACCAGAAATAATTTAAATAGGTCCGATATGGACTTCTATATGGCTTATGAAGCATCAGAAGAAGTCTTTGAGTATGTAAGAATGTTCAAGATCAAGTACTCTTGGGCCAAAAATATGTTCAGCACGTCAAATATCTGTCTGGCTAATAAAACATTATAAGAAGTGAATCTGTATGTATAGTAACTTAATGTTCAAGGTCTCTATGAACAGAAATGTGTTCAGTGTGTCAAATAAGGACTATTGTATTGCTGACTTAACATCAGAAGGAGTCAATGAGTATGTTCGAAGAGTTCAAGATTGAGTACTCGGGCCATATTTAAAGTAGGTCAGATATGGACTGTCTGGGCGGACTTAACATCAGAAAGAGTTTATGAGGATATGTTCATTATGGCAAAAAGGGACCTCTGTATAGCTGATATAACATCAGAAGGAGTCTATAAGTTTATATTGTTTAAAACCGTTTGACGACCCTTTGAACAGAAATAAGTTCAATAGGTCAGATATGGACTTCTATATGGCCTATGGAGCATCAGAGGGAGTCAATGAGTATGTATAGAAAGTTCAAGATCGAGTACTCTTGGGCCAGAAATATGTTTACTAGGTCACGTATCTGTCTGGCTAATATAACATAATAAGAGGTCATTCTGTATAATAACTCAATGTTAAAGAACTCTTTGGCCAGAAATATGTTCAATAGGTCAGATTTTGACTTCTATATGGCTTATGAAGCATCAGAAGGAGTCTATGAGTATGTATAGAAAGTTCAAGATCGAGTACTCTTGGGCCAGAAATATGTTTACTAGGTCACATATCTGTCTGGCTAATATAACATAATAAGAGGTCATTCTGTATAATCACTTAATGTTACAGAACTCTTTGGCCAGAAATATGTTCAGTAGGTCAGATATTGACTTCTAAATGGCTTATGAAGCATCAGAAGGAGTCTATGAGTATGTATAGAAAGTTCAAGATCGAGTACTCTTGGGCCAGAAATATGTTCAGTAGGTCAAATATTTGTTTGGCTAATATAACGTTATAAGAAGTCAATCTGTATGTATAGTAACTTAATGTTCAAGGACTCTTTGAACAGAAATTAGTTCAGAGTGTCAAACAAGGACTATTTTATGGCTGACTTAACATCAGAAGGAGTAAATGAGTATGTTCGGAAAGTTCAAGATGGAGTACTCTTGGGCCATATCTAAAGTAGGTCAGATTGGACTGTCTGGGCGGACTTAACATCAGAAAGAGTCTATGAGGATATGTTTAGTATGGCAAAAAGGGTCTGTATAGCTGTATAGCTGATATCACATCAGAAGGAGTCTATAAGTTTATATTGTTTAAAACCGTTTGACGACCCTTTGACCAGAAATAAGTTCAATAGGTCAGATATGTAACTTTCTAAACATTTCATCAGAGGGAGTCAATGAGTATTTATAGAAAGTTCAAGATCGAGTACTCTTTGGCCAGAAATATGTTCAGTAGGTCAGATATTGACTTCTATATGGCTTATGAAGCATCAGAAGGAGTCTATGAGTATGTATAGAAAGTTCAAGATCGAGTACTCTTGGGCCAGAAATATGTTTACTAGGTCACATATCTGTCTGGCTAATATAACATAATAAGAGGTCATTCTGTATAATAACTTAATGTTAAAGAACTCTTTGGCCAGAAATATGTTCAGTAGGTCAGATATTGACTTCTAAATGGCTTATGAAGCATCAGAAGGAGTCTATGAGTATGTATAGAAAGTTCAAGATCGAGTACTCTTGGGCCAGAAATATGTTCAGTAGGTCAAATATTTGTTTGGCTAATATAACGTTATAAGAAGTCAATCTGTATGTATAGTAACTTAATGTTCAAGGACTCTTTGAACAGAAATTAGTTCAGTGTGTCAAACAAGGACTATTTTATGTTTTCAATGCACACAAGAATGATAGTTGTTCTATGCAGTGTAATAAGCACGCATATTGTGTTATCCGAAGGCGAATTTTATGTATTTTATGCACAATGGAAGTTGCAGTGCAATGCAGCAAAGCATAAGTTGTATCTCTTCAGTGCACAATGAAATAAGTTAGCTTTTGCATGCAAATAAATGCACAACAGATTCATTTATATCGTGCATGCACTGCAATGAAACATCACTTATGTCATGTGCTAATTCTTCAATGCACAGGGGAATGAGTTCTGTATAAGTTGCGATGCAACTCATATGCAATGCAGTATCTCTTAATTTCAAAATAAAACAAATTAGTTATTTTATGCAATACTATGAAAGATAGTATTGAATGTTTTTCACTTCACAACGAATTCAGTTAGATTGGGTATGTTCAAAGAAACAGTGCATATGTTATATCTTCTATGCAAAACAGAATGAGTTTAGTTCTTTATGCATTGCTATACAAAAGCACGCATATTGTGCTACATAAGTGGTAACTCAACATGCGTAAAGAATGCACAACGGAATAAGTTAGTTATGTATACAGTTTAGTGAAACAGGTCATATGTTATATCTTTAATGCACAACTGAAAACGTTAGCTTTTGCATGCAAATAAATGCACAACGGATTAATTTATATCGTACATGCAATGCAATGCAATATCACATATGTCATGTGCTACTTCTTCAATGCACAAGGGAATTAATTACTTCTGTATGCGTTGCAATGCAACAGCTCATGTGGTATGCGATATTTCTTCATTGCACGGCGAAATAAGTTAGACTAAGTATAACTCTATAACGTCATATGTGCAAGAGCACATATTGTGTTATCTCTTCAATGAACAGCAACATTAGTTAGTTGTTTTATGCATTGGAATGCAAAAGCATGCATGTTGTTAAGCCTTCGGATGTCAACACGCGTGCTTTTGCATTCCAATGCATACATCACCTTACTCATTTTGCTGTTTATTGGAGAGATTACATATTTGTCGTTGCATTGCATTGCAAGATCTAAATTACTCTGAAGAAGTACAACAGAAGATTGAATAATTCAGTTATTGTATATGAACGGAATAAGTTAGTTTATTGTATACAGTTCAATGAAACAGACCACGTCAGTCAGTAAATTCAGGTCCTATATGCAGCGCTATGCAACAAGCACATATGTTGTATCTCTCCAATGCAAAATGAAAACGTTAGCTTTTGCATGCAAATAAATGCACAACGGATTAATTTATCTCGTGCATGGATTGCAATGTTCAAGTTCAATTGCAACATCAAGTATGTCAGTGCTACTTCTTCAATGCACAGGGGAATGAATTAATTCTGTGTAAGTTGCGATGCAACTGCTCATATGTAATGTAATATCTCTTCCTTTCAAAACAAAACAAATTAGTTATTTTATGCAATACCATGAAAGATAGCATATTTCATGTATTTCACTTCACAACGAATTCAGTTAGATTGAGTATGTTCAATGAAACAGTCCAGATGTTATATCTTCAATGCACAACGGAATGAGTTTAGTTCTTTATGCATTGCTGTGCAAAATGCATAGCTCTGCAATGCAATACGTTGCAAAGCAACAGCTCATATGTTATGCGATATCTCTTAATTGCCCAGTGAAATAAGTTAGACTGAGTATGCAATGCACTAGAAGAGCAACAGTAAAATGCATCGGAATAAGTTCGTTCTTGTATGCATTGCAATGCAACAGCACAGATGATTTATCTCCAAGTAATTTAGATCTTGCAATGCATTGCAACAACACACATGTAATTTCTTCAATGAATAGCAAAATTAGTTAGTTGTTTTATGCATTGGAATGCAAAAGCATGCATGTTGTGTTACCCTCCTTCGGATGTCACAACCCGCGTGCTTTTTGCATTCCAATGCATACAACATCTAACTCATTTTGCTGTTCATTGAAGAGAATACATGCATTGCATTAAAAGATCTAACTTTGAAGAATACACAACCGAAGATTGAATCATTCACAATAGAATAAGTAAGTTACTGTATACAGTTCAATGAAACCGACCATGTCACTACTGTGATTCTTCAAAGTCAGTAAATTCAGGTAATGTATGCCGCGATACATATGTTGTATCTCTTCAATGCACAATAAAATAAGTTAGCTTGTGCAAGCAAATAAATGCACAACGTATTAATTTATATCGTGCATGCAATGCAATATCACATATATCCTGTACTACTTCTTCAATGCACAAGGGAATTAATTACTTCTGTATGCGTTGTTATACAACAGCGATATCTCTTCATTGCACAGCGAAATAAGTTAGACTAAGTATACTCTATAACTTAATATGTGCAAGAGCACATATTGTGTGTTATTTCTTCAATGCACAGCAAAATTAGTTAGTTGCATGCATGTTGTTAAGCCTTCGGATGTCAACACACGTGCTTTTGCATTCCAATGCATACATCATCTTAATAATTTTGCTGTCCATTGAAGAGAATACATGTGTGCTGTTGCATTGCATTATAATATCCAACTTTGAAGATGGCCAACCAAAGATTGAATAATTCACAACAGAATAGTTAGTTATTGTACACAGTTCAATGAAACAGACCATGTCACTACTGTGATTCTTCAACGCACAAAGTCAGTAAATTCAGGTCATGTATGCAGCGCTATTCAACAAGCACATATGTTGTATTTCTTCAATGCACAATGAAATAAGTTAGATTTTGCATGCAAATAAATGCATAACGGATTCATTTATCTCGTGCAATGAAACATTACATACCGGCATGTCATGTGCTACTTCTTCAATGCACATGGGAATAAATTAGTTCTGTATGCGTTGCGATGCAACCACTCATATGTAATGCAATATCTCTTCATTGCAAAACGAAACAAGTGAATGCTATGAAAGATAGCATATTTAATGTATTATACTTTACTGCACGATGAATTCAGTAAGTTTTTAGATTAAGTTTTAGTTTTAAGTTTTAAGATTAAGTTCAATGAATCCGTGCTTATGTTATCTTAATGCACAACCGAAAAGTATAGTTCTTGTGTGCATTGCTGTGCAAGCAGCACAGATGGTTTATCTCCAATACACATAGTATAATAGATATTACAATGCAATGCAACAAACACACGTAATCTCTTCAATGAACAGCAAAATTAGTTAGTTGTTTTATGCATTTATCCTTGAATATATTTC
Organism: Rhinichthys klamathensis goyatoka; assembly: GCF_029890125.1. NCBI lineage: Eukaryota > Metazoa > Chordata > Actinopteri > Cypriniformes > Leuciscidae > Rhinichthys > Rhinichthys klamathensis. Next base: position 8,436,872 of record NW_026606705.1, read on the forward strand.
TGGCCAAAAGAGTCCTCTACCTTTAACTTTCTAAACATAAAGACATGTTCTGATGTTAATTCAGTAGTTCAAATTTGATCTTTTGAATATAAATCTGGCCAGAGAGTTGTTGAACTTGATCTTTCTACACATGCTCACAGAGTGCTTCTGACGTTTCATCAGCCATAGAGTGGTCCATTTTTGACCTACTTAACATATTTCTGGCCAAAGAGTCTTTGAACTTGAACTTTGTATTAATACTCATAGACTCCTTCTGATGTTTCATCAGCAGGAGAGTGGTCCATATTTGACCTACTTAACATATTTCTGGCCAAGGGCTTATCAAAGGCTAACTTACTATGCATCCTCATAGACTTCTTTTGATGTTACTTCAACCATAGATTAGACCATATTTTACCTTATGAGCACATTTCTGGACAAAGAGTCCTTAATCTTGAACTTTCTATAAATACTCATAGACACCTTCTGATGTTTCATCAGCCAGACAGTGGTCCATATTTGACCTACTTAGCCTTTGAACAGACTTTGGCCAGAAATATGTTAACTTACTTTGCATACTCATAGACTTCTCTTGATGTTACTTCAACCATAGATTAGACCATATTTGTCCTTATGAACACATTTCTGGACAAAGAGTCTTTAATCTTGATCTTTCTATGCATAATAATAGACTCTTTCTGAAGTTTCATCAGTAGTTCAAATATGACTTTTTGTACATATATCTTGCCGGAGAATCCTTGTTCTTGATCTTTCTATACATACTAAACATTAACTCCTTCTGATGTTTCATCAGCCATAGAGTGGTCCATATTAGATCTACTTAACATATTTCTGTCCAAAGAGTCTTTGAACTTGAAATTGACCTTTCTATAAATACTCATAGACTCCTTCTGATGTTTCATCAGCCAGACAGTGGTTCATGCTTAACATATTTAACATTTAACAGTGGACCACCTACTTAACATATTTCTGGCCAAGGTCTTATCAAAGGCTAACTTACTATGCATACTCAGACTTCTTTTGACGTTACTTCAACCATAGTTTAGACCATATTTGACCTTATAAACATATTTCTGGCCAAAGAGTCTTTGAACTTGAACTTTGTATTAATACTCATAGACTCCTTCTGATGTTTCATCAGCAGGAGAGTGGTCCATATTTGACCTACTTAACATATTTCTGGCCAAGGGCTTATCAAAGGCTAACTTACTATGCATCCTCATAGACTTCTTTTGATGTTACTTCAACCATAGATTAGACCATATTTTACCTTATGAGCACATTTCTGGACAAAGAGTCCTTAATCTTGAACTTTCTATAAATACTCATAGACACCTTCTGATGTTTCATCAGCCAGACAGTGGTCCATATTTGACCTACTTAGCCTTTGAACAGACTTTGGCCAGAAATATGTTAACTTACTTTGCATACTCATAGACTTCTCTTGATGTTACTTCAACCATAGATTAGACCATATTTGTCCTTATGAACACATTTCTGGACAAAGAGTCTTTAATCTTGATCTTTCTATGCATAATAATAGACTCTTTCTGAAGTTTCATCAGTAGTTCAAATATGACTTTTTGTACATATATCTTGCCGGAGAATCCTTGTTCTTGATCTTTCTATACATACTAAACATTAACTCCTTCTGATGTTTCATCAGCCATAGAGTGGTCCATATTAGATCTACTTAACATATTTCTGTCCAAAGAGTCTTTGAACTTGAACTTGACCTTTCTATAAATACTCATAGACTCCTTCTGATGTTTCATCAGCCAGACAGTGGTTCATGCTTAACATATTTAACATTTAACAGTGGACCACCTACTTAACATATTTCTGGCCAAGGTCTTATCAAAGGCTAACTTACTATGCATACTCAGACTTCTTTTGACGTTACTTCAACCATAGTTTAGACCATATTTGACCTTATAAACACATTTCTGGACAAAGAGTCTTTGAACTTGAACTTGAACCTTCTATAAATACTCATAGACTCCTAACGTTTCATCAGCCAGACAGTGGTCCATATTTGACCTACTTAACATATTTCTGGCCAAGGTCTTATCAAAGGCTAACTTACTATGCATACTCATAGACTTCTTGTGATGTTACTTCAACCATAGATTAGACCATATTTGACCTTATGAGCACATTTCTGGACAAAGAGTCCTTAATCTTTAACTTTCTATTAATACTCATAGACTCCTTCTGATGTTTTATCAGCAGGAGAGTGGTCCATTTTTGACTTAACAAATGAGCAGATTTCTCAGATTTCTGGACAAAGAGCCCTTAATCTTGAACTTTCTAAACTTAGAGACTTGTTCTGATGTTTCTTCAGCCAAATTTGACCTTTTGAACATATTTTTTTGTCAGTGAATCATTGAACTTGATCTTTCTAAACATTTTCATAGACTTCTTCTAATGTTTCAGCAGCCAGACAGTAGTCCAAACTTGACCTACTGAACATATTTCTGGCAAGACAGTTACAGTAACATATTTCTGGCCAAAATTTTATCACAGTCTAACTTACCATGTGTTCTCATAGACTTGTTTTAATGCCAAATAAACCATATATTAGTCTACATTTGACCTATTGAACACATTTCTGGCCAAAGAGTCATCTACATTGAACTTTCTAAACATATAGACTTGTTCTGATGTTTCTTCAACCATCCTGTAGTTCAAATTTGACATTTAGAATATATTTAGAACTTTCTATACATACACACACTCTTTTGAATGTTTCATCAGCCAGACAGTAGTCCATATTTGACCTACTGAACATATTTCTGACCAAATAGTCATCAAAATCTAACTTACCATGCAGACTCTTTTGATGTTAAATTATCCATTATATTAGTACTTATTTGACCTATTCCCCATAAATGGCCAAAGAGTCCTCGATTTTAAACTTTCTAAACATGCTCATAGGCTCCTTATGTTTCTTAACCTTTTGAACAAGTTACTGGCCAAAGTGTCCTTGAACTTGAACTTTTTATACATATAGACTTATGATGTTTTATCAGGCAGACAGTAGTCCAAACTTGACCTACAGAACATATTTTTGGCAAAAGTATCATCAAGGGCTTACTTACTATCCATTTTCATATACTTTTTTTGATGTTACATCAACCATATATGAATCCATATTTGACATATTGAAAACATTTCTGGCCAATGAGTCCTAGAACTTGAACTTTCCAAAGAGTCCTTGAACTTTAACTTAACATACATACTGATGACTCCTTCAGATGTTACATCACCCAGACAAGTTTTCAAATTTGTCATAACGAATATATTTCTGAATCTTTGATTTGGAACATTTTATATATGCTCAATTTCTATAGACTCCTTCTGATGTTTCAACAGTAGTTCAAATATGACTTACAGTAATATGACATATTTCTGGTCAAAGAGTCTTTAAACTTTACCTTTATATACGGTAAATATACTCGGATATGTGTTCAATAGGTCAAATATGGACTAATATATGGTTGATATAATATCAAAAGAAGTCTATGAGAATGTATAGTAAGATAGCCTTTAATGATTCTTTGGCCAGAAATATGTTCAATAGGTCAAAATGGACTAATGTCTGGTTGATGAAATATCAGAATGAGTCTATGAGTATAGAAAGTTCAAGTTCATGTATAGAAAGTTCAAGTTCAAGTCCAAAGACTCTTTGGCCAGAAAAATGTTCAATAGTTCAAATGTGGACTAATATATGCTTGATGTAACATCAAAAGGAGTCTATGAGAACGCATAGAAAGGTAGCCTTTGATGATTTTGATGATCTGGCCTATTTTGCCAGAAATATATTCGTTAGTTAAAATATGGACTACTGTCTGACTAATGAAATATCAGAATGTATCTAGTATGTATAGAAAGTTCAAGTTCAAGTCCAAAGACTCTATGGCCAGAAAAATGTTTAATAGGTCAAATATGGACTAAAATATGGATGATGTAACATCAAAAGAAGTCTATGAGAATGAATAGTAAGTTAGCCTTTGATGAACTCTTTTGCCAGAAATATGTCCAGTAGGTCAAGTTTAGACTACTGTCTGGCTGATAAAACATATAAAGGAGTCCATGAGTATGTATAGAAAGATCAAGTCCAAGGATTCTCTGGCAAGATATATGAACAAAAAGTCATATTTGAACTACTGAAGAAACATCAGAAGGAGTCTAAGAGTATAATTAGAAAGTTCAAGATTAAGGACTCTTTGTCCCGAAATCTGCTCATAAGGTAAAATATGGTCTAATCTATGGTTGAAGTAACATCAAAAGAAGTCTATGAGTATGCATAGCAAGTTAGCCTTTGATAAGACTTTGGCCAGAAATATGTTAAGTAGGTCAAAAATGGACCACTCTCCTGGTGATAAAACATCAGAAGGAGTCTATGAGTATTTATAGAAAGTTCAAGTTCAAAGACTCTTTGGACAGAAATATGTTAATTAGGTCTAAAATGGACCACTGTCTGGCTGATGAAACATCAGAAGGAGTTAATGAGTATGTATAGAAAGATCAAGTTCAATGATTCTCCGGCAAGATATATGTACAAAAAGTCGTATTTGAACTACTGATGAAACTTCTGAAAGATTCTATGATTATGTACAGAAAGTTCAAGATTAAGGACTCTTTGTCCAGAAATGTGTTCATAAGGTCAAATATGTCTAATCTATGGTTGAAGTAATATTAAAAGAAGTCTATGAGTATGCATTGTAAGTTAGCCTTTGAAAAGAATTTGGCCAAAAATATGTTAAGTAGGTCAATTATGGACCACTGTATGGCTGATGAAACATCAGAAGGAGTCAATGACTATGTATAGAAAGATCAAGATTAAGGATTCTCTGGCAAGATATATGTACAAAAAGTCATATTTGAATTACTGATGAAACTTCAGAAAGAGTCTATGAGTATAGAAAGTTCAAGATTAAGGACTCTTTGTCCAGAAATGTGTTCATAAGGTCAAATATGGTCTAATCTATGGTTGAAATAACATAAAAAGAAGTCTATGAGTATGCATAGTAAGTTAGCCTTTGAAAAGACTTTGGCCAGAAATATGTTAAGTAGGTCAAATATGGACCACTCTCTGGCTGATGAAATATCAGAAGGAGTCTATGAGTATTTATAGAAAGTTCAAGTTCAAAGACTCTTTGGCCTGAAATATGTTAAGTAGGTCAAATATGGACCACTATGGCTGATGAAACATCAGAAGGAGTCTGTGAGTGTTTAAAGAAAGTTCATGGACTTTGAAAATAGGCCAAAAATAGGTTAAAAATATCATATTTGAATTACTGATGAAACATCAGAAGGAGTCTATGAGAATGTATAGTAAGATCAAAATCGAGGACTCTTTGGCCAGAAATGTGTTCAGTAGGTCAAATATGGACCACTGTCTTGCTGAAGAAACATCGGAAGGAGAATATGAGTATTTATAGAAGGTTCAAGTTCAAGTTCAAAGACTCTTTGGCCAGAAATATGTTAAGTAGGTAAAATATGGACCACTCTTTGGCTGATGAAACATCAGAAGGAGTCTATTATTTATTGAAAGTTCAAGTTCAAAGACTCTTTGGCCAGAAATCTGTTTAGTTGGTCAATGATGAAACATCAGAAGGAGTCTCTGAGTATGCATAGAAAGTTAGCCTTTGATAAGACTTTGGCAAGAAATATGTTAAGTATGTCAAATATGGACCACTGTCTGGCTGATGAAATATCAGAAGGAGTCTATGAGTATTTATAGAAAGTTCAAGTTCAAAGACTCTTTGGCCTGAATAACATAGGTCAAATATGGACCACTCTCTTGCTGATGGAACATCAGGAGGAGTCTATGAGTATGTATAGAAATATCAAGTTCAAGGATTCTCTGGCAAGAAAAATTTACATAAAGTCATATTTGAACTACTGATGAAACATCAAAAGGAGTCTGAGTATGTATAAAAGTTCAAGATTACTCTGTCCAGAAATGTTTTCATAAGATCAAATATTGTCTAATATATGGTTAAAGTAACATCAAAAGAAGTCTATAAGTATAAATAGTAAGTTAGTCTGTGATAAGACTTTGGCCAGAAATATGTTAAGTAGGTCAAAAATGGACCACTCTCCTGCTGATAAAACTTCAGAAAGAGTCTATGATTATGTATAGAAAGTTCAAGATTAAGGACTCTTTGTCCAGAAATGTTTTCATAAGATCAAATATTGTCTAATATATGGTTGAAGTAACATCAAAAGAAGTCTATAAGTATAAATAGTAAGTTAGTCTGTGATAAGACTTTGGCCAGAAATATGTTAAGTAGGTCAAAAATGGACCACTGTCTTGCTGATGAAACACCAGAAGGAGTCTATGAGTATGTATAGAAAGTTCAAGATTAAGGACTCTTTCTCCAGAAATGTGCTCATAAGGTCAAATATGGTCTAATCTATGGTTGAAGTAACATCAAAAGAACTCTATGAGTATGCATAGTAAGTTAGCCTTTGATAAGACCTTGGCCAGAAATATGTTAAGTAGGTCAAATATGGACCACTGTCTGGCTGATGTAACATCAGAAGGAGCCTATGAGTATTTTTAGAAAGTTTAAGTTCAAGTTCAAAGACTCTTTGGACAGAAATATGTTAAGGAAGTCAAATATGGACCACTGTCTGGCTGATGAAACATCAGAAGGAGTCTATGAGTATTTATAGAAAGTTCAAGTTCAAGATCAAAGACTCTTTGGCCAAAAATATGTTAAGTGGGTCTAATATTGACCACTGTCTGGCTGATGAAACATGAGAAGGAGTCTATGAGCATGTATAGAAAGTTCAAGAATAAGGACTCTTTGTCCAGAAATGTGTTCACAAGATCAAATATGGTCTAATATATTGTTGAAGTAACATCAAAAGAAGTCTATAAGTATAATTAGTAGGTTAGCCTTTGATAAGACTTTGGCAAGAAATATGTTAAGTAGGTCAAATATGGACCACTGTCTTGATGATGAAACATCAGAAGGAGTCTATAAGTATAGATAGAAAGTTCAAGATTAAGGACTCTTTGTCCAGAAATGTGTTCATAAGGTCAAATATGGTCTAATCAATGGTTGAAGTAACATCAAAAGAAGTCTATGAGTATGCATAGAAAGTTAGCCTTTGATAAGACTTTGGCAAGAAATATGTTAAGTATGTCAAATATGGACCACTGTCTGGCTGATGAAATATCAGAAGGAGTCTATGAGTATTTATAGAAAGTTCAAGTTCAAAGACTCTTTGGCCTGAAATATGTTAAATAGGTAAAATATGGACCACTCTCTTGCTGATGGAACATCAGGAGGAGTCTGTGAGTATGTATAGAAAGATCAAGTTCAAGGATTCTCTGGCAAGAAAAATTTACATAAAGTCATATTTGAACTACTGATGAAACATCAAAAGGAGTCTGAGTATGTATAAAAGTTCAAGATTAAGGACTCTGTCCAGAAATGTTTTCATAGGATCAAATATTGTCTAATATATGGTTGAAGTAACATCAAAAGAAGTCTATAAGGAAAAATAGTAAGTTAGTCTGTGATCAGACTTTGGCCAGAAATATGTTAAGTAGGTCAAAAATGGACCATTCTCCTGCTGATAAAACTTCAGAAAGAGTCTATGATTATGTATATAAAGTTCAAGATTAAGGACTCTTTGTCCAGAAATGTTTTCATAAGATCAAATATTGTCTAATATATGGTTGAAGTAACATCAAAAGAAGTCTATAAGTATAAATAGTAAGTTAGTCTGTGATAAGACTTTGGCCAGAAATATGTTAAGTAGGTCAAAAATGGACCACTGTCTTGCTGATGAAACACCAGAAGGAGTCTATGAGTATGTATAGAAAGTTCAAGATTAAGGACTCTTTCTCCAGAAATGTGCTCATAAGGTCAAATATGGTCTAATCTATGGTTGAAGTAACATCAAAAGAACTCTATGAGTATGCATAGTAAGTTAGCCTTTGATAAGACCTTGGCCAGAAATATGTTAAGTAGGTCAAATATGGACCACTGTCTGGCTGATGTAACATCAGAAGGAGCCTATGAGTATTTTTAGAAAGTTCAAGTTCAAGTTCAAAGACTCTTTGGACAGAAATATGTTAAGGAAGTCAAATATGGACCACTGTCTGGCTGATGAAACATCAGAAGGAGTCTATGAGTATTTATAGAAAGTTCAAGTTCAAGATCAAAGACTCTTTGGCCAAAAATATGTTAAGTGGGTCTAATATTGACCACTGTCTGGCTGATGAAACATGAGAAGGAGTCTATGAGCATGTATAGAAAGTTCAAGATTAAGGACTCTTTGTCCAGAAATGTGTTCATAAGATCAAATACGGTCTAATATATTGTTGAAGTAACATCAAAAGAAGTCTATAAGTATAAATAGTAGGTTAGCCTTTGATAAGACTTTGGCAAGAAATATGTTAAGTAGGTCAAATATGAACCACTGTCTTGATGATGAAACATCAGAAGGAGTCTATAAGTATAAATAGAAAGTTCAAGATTAAGGACTCTTTGTCCAGAAATGTGTTCATAAGGTCAAATATGGTCTAATCAATGGTTGAAGTAACATCAAAAGAAGTCTATGAGTATGCATAGAAAGTTAGCCTTTGATAAGATTTTGGCAAGAAATATGTTAAGTATGTCAAATATGGACCACTGTGAGGCTGATGAAATATCAGAAGGAGTCTATGAGTATTTATAGAAAGTTCAAGTTCAAAGACTCTTTGGCCTGAAATATGTTAAATATGGACCACTCTCTTGCTGATGAAACATCAGGAGGAGTCTATGAGTATGTATAGAAAGATCAAGTTCAAGGATTCTCTGGCAAGAAAAATTTACATAAAGTCATATTTGAACTACTGATGAAACATCAAAAGGAGTCTGAGTATGTATAAAAGTCCAAGATTAAGGACTCTGTCCAGAAATGTTTTCATAAGATCAAATATTGTCTAATATATGGTTGAAGTAACATCAAAAGAAGTCTATAAGTATAAATAGTAAGTTAGTCTGTGATAAGACTTTGGCCAGAAATATGTTAAGTAGGTCAAAAATGGACCACTCTCCTGCTGATAAAACTTCAGAAAGAGTCTATGATTATGTATAGAAAGTTCAAGATTAAGGACTCTTTGTCCAGAAATGTTTTCATAAGATCAAATATTGTCTAATCTATGGTTGAAGTAACATCAAAAGAAGTCTATAAGTATAAATAGTAAGTTAGTCTGTGATAAGACTTTGGCCAGAAAAATGTTAAGTAGGTCAAAAATGGACCACTGTTTGCTGATGAAACACCAGAAGGAGTCTATAGTATGTATAGAAAGTTCAAGATTAAGGACTCTTTCTCCAGAAATGTGCTCATAAGGTCAAATATGGTCTAATCTATGGTTGAAGTAACATCAAAAGAACTCTATGAGTATGCATAGTAAGTTAGCCTTTGATAAGACCTTGGCCAGAAATATGTTAAGTAGGTCTTATCAAAGGACTTAACATCAGAAGGAGTCAATGAGTATGTTCGGAAAGTTCAAGATCGAGTACTCTTGGGCCATATTTAAAGTAGGTCAGATATGGACTGTCTGGGCGGACTTAACATCAGAAAGAGTCTATGAGGATATGTTTAGTATGGCAAAAAGGGACCTCTGTATAGCTGATATCACATCAGAAGGAGTCTATAAGTTTATATTGTTTAAAACCGTTTGACGACCCTTTGACCAGAAATAAGTTCAATAGGTCAGATATGGACTTCTATATGGCCTATGAAGCATCAGAGGGAGTCAGTGAGTATGTATAGAAAGTTCGAGATCGAGTACTATTGGGCCAGAAATATGTTCAGTAGGTCAAATATTTCTCTGGCTAATATAACATTATAAGAAGTCAATCTGTATGAATAAATAGTTCATGTTAAAGAACTCTTTGGCCAGAAATATGTTCAGTAGGGCAAAACGGGACCTCTGTATGGCTGACTTAACATCAGAAGGAGTCAATGAGTATGTTCGGAAAGTTCAAGATCGAGTACTCTTAGGTAAGAAATATGTTCAGTAGGTCCACGCATTCTCATCCTTTGGCGTCATATAGGTGACGCCATATGACATTTCATCGAAATCTTACGCACATGGCATCCTTTAGCATCAATATAACACGCACTGTTATGGGTAGGTTTAGGTCTGGGGTAGGGTACGGTTATGACGCCTTGGCATCTGCGTCTCATATTGACGCTAAACGATGCCATGTGCGTCGGATTTAGACGAGCGTCACCTGTATGACGCCTTGAGTTCTGCGTCTCATATTGATGCTAAAGGATGCCATGTGCGTAAGATTTCGACGAAATGTACAAAGCGTCACATGTATGACGCCAAAGGATGAGAAAGGCCTGGTAGGTCACATATCTGTCTGGCTAATATAACATAATAAGAGGTCATTCTGTATAATAACTTAATGTTAAAGAACTCTTTGGCCAGAAATATGTTCAGTAGGTCAGATATTGACTTCTATATGGCTTATGAAGCATCAAAAGGAGTCAATGAGTATGTATAGAAAGTTCAAGATCGAGTACTCTTTGGCCAGAAATATGTTCAGTAGGTCGGATATTAACTTCTATATGGCTTATGAAGCATCAGAAGTAGTCTATGAGTAGTATAGAAAGTTCAAGATCTTGGGCCAGAAATATGTTCAGTAGGTCAAATATTTGTCTGGCTAATATAACATTATAAGAAGTCAATCTGTATGAATAAATAGTTCATGTTAAAGAACTCTTTGGCCAGAAATATGTTCAGTAGGGCAAAACGGGACCTCTGTATGGCTGATATAACATCAGAAGAAGTCTATATATTGTTCAAAATCTTTTGATGACCCTTTGACCAGAAATAATTTAAATAGGTCCGATATGGACTTCTATATGGCTTATGAAGCATCAGAAGAAGTCTTTGAGTATGTAAGAATGTTCAAGATCAAGTACTCTTGGGCCAAAAATATGTTCAGCACGTCAAATATCTGTCTGGCTAATAAAACATTATAAGAAGTGAATCTGTATGTATAGTAACTTAATGTTCAAGGTCTCTATGAACAGAAATGTGTTCAGTGTGTCAAATAAGGACTATTGTATTGCTGACTTAACATCAGAAGGAGTCAATGAGTATGTTCGAAGAGTTCAAGATTGAGTACTCGGGCCATATTTAAAGTAGGTCAGATATGGACTGTCTGGGCGGACTTAACATCAGAAAGAGTTTATGAGGATATGTTCATTATGGCAAAAAGGGACCTCTGTATAGCTGATATAACATCAGAAGGAGTCTATAAGTTTATATTGTTTAAAACCGTTTGACGACCCTTTGAACAGAAATAAGTTCAATAGGTCAGATATGGACTTCTATATGGCCTATGGAGCATCAGAGGGAGTCAATGAGTATGTATAGAAAGTTCAAGATCGAGTACTCTTGGGCCAGAAATATGTTTACTAGGTCACGTATCTGTCTGGCTAATATAACATAATAAGAGGTCATTCTGTATAATAACTCAATGTTAAAGAACTCTTTGGCCAGAAATATGTTCAATAGGTCAGATTTTGACTTCTATATGGCTTATGAAGCATCAGAAGGAGTCTATGAGTATGTATAGAAAGTTCAAGATCGAGTACTCTTGGGCCAGAAATATGTTTACTAGGTCACATATCTGTCTGGCTAATATAACATAATAAGAGGTCATTCTGTATAATCACTTAATGTTACAGAACTCTTTGGCCAGAAATATGTTCAGTAGGTCAGATATTGACTTCTAAATGGCTTATGAAGCATCAGAAGGAGTCTATGAGTATGTATAGAAAGTTCAAGATCGAGTACTCTTGGGCCAGAAATATGTTCAGTAGGTCAAATATTTGTTTGGCTAATATAACGTTATAAGAAGTCAATCTGTATGTATAGTAACTTAATGTTCAAGGACTCTTTGAACAGAAATTAGTTCAGAGTGTCAAACAAGGACTATTTTATGGCTGACTTAACATCAGAAGGAGTAAATGAGTATGTTCGGAAAGTTCAAGATGGAGTACTCTTGGGCCATATCTAAAGTAGGTCAGATTGGACTGTCTGGGCGGACTTAACATCAGAAAGAGTCTATGAGGATATGTTTAGTATGGCAAAAAGGGTCTGTATAGCTGTATAGCTGATATCACATCAGAAGGAGTCTATAAGTTTATATTGTTTAAAACCGTTTGACGACCCTTTGACCAGAAATAAGTTCAATAGGTCAGATATGTAACTTTCTAAACATTTCATCAGAGGGAGTCAATGAGTATTTATAGAAAGTTCAAGATCGAGTACTCTTTGGCCAGAAATATGTTCAGTAGGTCAGATATTGACTTCTATATGGCTTATGAAGCATCAGAAGGAGTCTATGAGTATGTATAGAAAGTTCAAGATCGAGTACTCTTGGGCCAGAAATATGTTTACTAGGTCACATATCTGTCTGGCTAATATAACATAATAAGAGGTCATTCTGTATAATAACTTAATGTTAAAGAACTCTTTGGCCAGAAATATGTTCAGTAGGTCAGATATTGACTTCTAAATGGCTTATGAAGCATCAGAAGGAGTCTATGAGTATGTATAGAAAGTTCAAGATCGAGTACTCTTGGGCCAGAAATATGTTCAGTAGGTCAAATATTTGTTTGGCTAATATAACGTTATAAGAAGTCAATCTGTATGTATAGTAACTTAATGTTCAAGGACTCTTTGAACAGAAATTAGTTCAGTGTGTCAAACAAGGACTATTTTATGTTTTCAATGCACACAAGAATGATAGTTGTTCTATGCAGTGTAATAAGCACGCATATTGTGTTATCCGAAGGCGAATTTTATGTATTTTATGCACAATGGAAGTTGCAGTGCAATGCAGCAAAGCATAAGTTGTATCTCTTCAGTGCACAATGAAATAAGTTAGCTTTTGCATGCAAATAAATGCACAACAGATTCATTTATATCGTGCATGCACTGCAATGAAACATCACTTATGTCATGTGCTAATTCTTCAATGCACAGGGGAATGAGTTCTGTATAAGTTGCGATGCAACTCATATGCAATGCAGTATCTCTTAATTTCAAAATAAAACAAATTAGTTATTTTATGCAATACTATGAAAGATAGTATTGAATGTTTTTCACTTCACAACGAATTCAGTTAGATTGGGTATGTTCAAAGAAACAGTGCATATGTTATATCTTCTATGCAAAACAGAATGAGTTTAGTTCTTTATGCATTGCTATACAAAAGCACGCATATTGTGCTACATAAGTGGTAACTCAACATGCGTAAAGAATGCACAACGGAATAAGTTAGTTATGTATACAGTTTAGTGAAACAGGTCATATGTTATATCTTTAATGCACAACTGAAAACGTTAGCTTTTGCATGCAAATAAATGCACAACGGATTAATTTATATCGTACATGCAATGCAATGCAATATCACATATGTCATGTGCTACTTCTTCAATGCACAAGGGAATTAATTACTTCTGTATGCGTTGCAATGCAACAGCTCATGTGGTATGCGATATCTCTTCATTGCACGGCGAAATAAGTTAGACTAAGTATAACTCTATAACGTCATATGTGCAAGAGCACATATTGTGTTATCTCTTCAATGAACAGCAACATTAGTTAGTTGTTTTATGCATTGGAATGCAAAAGCATGCATGTTGTTAAGCCTTCGGATGTCAACACGCGTGCTTTTGCATTCCAATGCATACATCACCTTACTCATTTTGCTGTTTATTGGAGAGATTACATATTTGTCGTTGCATTGCATTGCAAGATCTAAATTACTCTGAAGAAGTACAACAGAAGATTGAATAATTCAGTTATTGTATATGAACGGAATAAGTTAGTTTATTGTATACAGTTCAATGAAACAGACCACGTCAGTCAGTAAATTCAGGTCCTATATGCAGCGCTATGCAACAAGCACATATGTTGTATCTCTCCAATGCAAAATGAAAACGTTAGCTTTTGCATGCAAATAAATGCACAACGGATTAATTTATCTCGTGCATGGATTGCAATGTTCAAGTTCAATTGCAACATCAAGTATGTCAGTGCTACTTCTTCAATGCACAGGGGAATGAATTAATTCTGTGTAAGTTGCGATGCAACTGCTCATATGTAATGTAATATCTCTTCCTTTCAAAACAAAACAAATTAGTTATTTTATGCAATACCATGAAAGATAGCATATTTCATGTATTTCACTTCACAACGAATTCAGTTAGATTGAGTATGTTCAATGAAACAGTCCAGATGTTATATCTTCAATGCACAACGGAATGAGTTTAGTTCTTTATGCATTGCTGTGCAAAATGCATAGCTCTGCAATGCAATACGTTGCAAAGCAACAGCTCATATGTTATGCGATATCTCTTAATTGCCCAGTGAAATAAGTTAGACTGAGTATGCAATGCACTAGAAGAGCAACAGTAAAATGCATCGGAATAAGTTCGTTCTTGTATGCATTGCAATGCAACAGCACAGATGATTTATCTCCAAGTAATTTAGATCTTGCAATGCATTGCAACAACACACATGTAATTTCTTCAATGAATAGCAAAATTAGTTAGTTGTTTTATGCATTGGAATGCAAAAGCATGCATGTTGTGTTACCCTCCTTCGGATGTCACAACCCGCGTGCTTTTTGCATTCCAATGCATACAACATCTAACTCATTTTGCTGTTCATTGAAGAGAATACATGCATTGCATTAAAAGATCTAACTTTGAAGAATACACAACCGAAGATTGAATCATTCACAATAGAATAAGTAAGTTACTGTATACAGTTCAATGAAACCGACCATGTCACTACTGTGATTCTTCAAAGTCAGTAAATTCAGGTAATGTATGCCGCAATAATTCAATGCACAATAAAATAAGTTAGCTTGTGCAAGCAAATAAATGCACAACGTATTAATTTATATCGTGCATGCAATGCAATATCACATATATCCTGTACTACTTCTTCAATGCACAAGGGAATTAATTACTTCTGTATGCGTTGTTATACAACAGCGATATCTCTTCATTGCACAGCGAAATAAGTTAGACTAAGTATACTCTATAACTTAATATGTGCAAGAGCACATATTGTGTGTTATTTCTTCAATGCACAGCAAAATTAGTTAGTTGCATGCATGTTGTTAAGCCTTCGGATGTCAACACACGTGCTTTTGCATTCCAATGCATACATCATCTTAATAATTTTGCTGTCCATTGAAGAGAATACATGTGTGCTGTTGCATTGCATTATAATATCCAACTTTGAAGATGGCCAACCAAAGATTGAATAATTCACAACAGAATAGTTAGTTATTGTACACAGTTCAATGAAACAGACCATGTCACTACTGTGATTCTTCAACGCACAAAGTCAGTAAATTCAGGTCATGTATGCAGCGCTATTCAACAAGCACATATGTTGTATTTCTTCAATGCACAATGAAATAAGTTAGATTTTGCATGCAAATAAATGCATAACGGATTCATTTATCTCGTGCAATGAAACATTACATACCGGCATGTCATGTGCTACTTCTTCAATGCACATGGGAATAAATTAGTTCTGTATGCGTTGCGATGCAACCACTCATATGTAATGCAATATCTCTTCATTGCAAAACGAAACAAGTGAATGCTATGAAAGATAGCATATTTAATGTATTATACTTTACTGCACGATGAATTCAGTAAGTTTTTAGATTAAGTTTTAGTTTTAAGTTTTAAGATTATGTTCAATGAATCCGTGCTTATGTTATCTTAATGCACAACCGAAAAGTATAGTTCTTGTGTGCATTGCTGTGCAAGCAGCACAGATGGTTTATCTCCAATACACATAGTATAATAGATATTACAATGCAATGCAACAAACACACGTAATCTCTTCAATGAACAGCAAAATTAGTTAGTTGTTTTATGCATTTATCCTTGAATATATTTCTGGCCAAAAGAGTCCTCTACCTTTAACTTTCTAAACATAAAGACATGTTCTGATGTTAATTCAGTAGTTCAAATTTGATCTTTTGAATATAAATCTGGCCAGAGAGTTGTTGAACTTGATCTTTCTACACATGCTCACAGAGTGCTTCTGACGTTTCATTAGCCATACAGTGGTCCATATTTGACCTACTTAACATATTTCTGGCCAAAGAGTCTTTGAACTTGAACTTTGTATTAATACTCATAGACTCCTTCTGATGTTTCATCAGCAGGAGAGTGGTCCATAATTGACCTACTTAACATATTTTAGGCCAAAGAGTCTTTGAACTTGAACTTGACCTTTCTAAAAATGACCTTTCTGGTCCATATTTGACTTACTTAACATATTTCTGGCCAAGGGCTTATCAAAGGCTAACTTACTATGCATCCTCATAGACTTCTTTTGATGTTACTTCAACCATAGATTAGACCATATTTTACCTTATGAGCACATTTCTGGACAAAGAGTCCTTAATCTTGAACTTTTTATAAATACTCATAGACACCTTCTGATGTTTCATCAGCCAGACAGTGGTCCATATTTGACCTACTTAGCCTTTGAACAGACTTTGGCCAGAAATATGTTAACTTACTTTGCATACTCATAGACTTCTCTTGATGTTACTTCAACCATAGATTAGACCATATTTGACCTTATGAACACATTTCTGGACAAAGAGTCTTTAATCTTGATCTTTCTATGCATAATAATAGACTCTTTCTGAAGTTTCATCAGTAGTTCAAATATGACTTTTTGTACATATATCTTGCCGGAGAATCCTTGTTCTTGATCTTTCTATACATACTAAACATTAACTCCTTCTGATGTTTCATCAGCCATAGAGTGGTCCATATTAGATCTACTTAACATATTTCTGTCCAAAGAGTCTTTGAACTTGAACTTGACCTTTCTATAAATACTCATAGACTCCTTCTGATGTTTCATCAGCCAGACAGTGGTTCATGCTTAACATATTTAACATTTAACAGTGGACCACCTACTTAACATATTTCTGGCCAAGGTCTTATCAAAGGCTAACTTACTATGCATACTCAGACTTCTTTTGACGTTACTTCAACCATAGTTTAGACCATATTTGACCTTATAAACACATTTCTGGACAAAGAGTCTTTGAACTTGAACTTGAACCTTCTATAAATACTCATAGACTCCTGACGTTTCATCAGCCAGACAGTGGTCCATATTTGACCTACTTAACATATTTCTGGCCAAGGTCTTATCAAAGGCTAACTTACTATGCATACTCATAGACTTCTTGTGATGTTACTTCAACCATAGATTAGACCATATTTGACCTTATGAGCACATTTCTGGACAAAGAGTCCTTAATCTTGAACTTTCTATAAATACTCATAGACACCTTCTGATGTTTCTTCAGCCAGACAGTGGTCCATATTTGACCTACTTAGCCTTTGAACAGACTTTGGCCAGAAATATGTTAACTTACTATGCATACTTATAGACTTCTTTTGATGTTACTTCAACCATAGATTAGACCATAGAGTGGTCCACCTTATGAACACATTTCTGGACAAAGAGACTTTAATTTTGATCTTTCTATGCATAATAATAGACTCTTTCTGAAGTTTCATCAGTAGTTTAAATATGACTTTTTGTACATATATCTTGCCGGAGAATCCTTGTTCTTGATCTTTCTATACATCCTATACATTAACTCCTTCTGATGTTTCATGAGCCAGAGAGTGGTCCATATTTGACCTACTTAACATATTTCTGGCCAAGGTCTTATCAAAGGCTTACTTACTATAAATACTCATAGACTTCTTTGGTTTTTACTTCAACCATAGATTAGACCATATTTGACTTTATGAACACATTTCTGGTCAAAGAATCCTTAATCTTGAACTTTCTATTAATACTCATAGACTCCTTCTGATGTTTTATCAGCAGGAGAGTGGTCCATTTTTGACTTAACAAATGAGCAGATTTCTCAGATTTCTGGGCAAAGAGCCCTTAATCTTGAACTTTCTAAACTTAGAGACTTGTTCTGATGTTTCTTCAGCCAAATTTGACCTTTTGAACATATTTTTTTGTCAGTGAATCATTGAACTTAATCTTTCTAAACATTTTCATAGACTTCTTCTAATGTTTCAGCAGCCAGACAGTAGTCCAAACTTGACCTACTGAACATATTTCTGGCAAGACAGTTACAGTAACATATTTCTGGGCAAAATTTTATCACAGTCTAACTTACTATGTGTTCTCATAGACTTGTTTTAATGCTAAATAAACCATATATTAGTCTACATTTGACCTATTGAACACATTTCTGGCCAAAGAGTCATCTACATTGAACTTTCTAAACATATAGACTTGTTCTGATGTTTCTTCAACCATCCTGTAGTTCAAATTTGACATTTAGAATATATTTAGAACTTTCTATACATACACACACTCTTTTGAATGTTTCATCAGCCAGACAGTAGTCCATATTTGACCTACTGAACATATTTCTGACCAAATAGTCATCAAAATCTAACTTACCATGCAGACTCTTTTGATGTTAAATTATCCATTATATTAGTCCTTATTTGACCTATTCCCCATAAATGGCCAAAGAGTCCTCGATTTTAAACTTTCTAAACATGCTCATAGGCTCCTTATGTTTCTTAACCTTTTGAACAAGTTACTGGCCAAAGTGTCCTTGAACTTGAACTTTTTATACATATAGACTTATGATGTTTTATCAGGCAGACAGTAGTCCAAACTTGACCTACAGAACATATTTTTGGCAAAAGTGTCATCAAGGGCTTACTTACTATCCATTTTCATATACTTTTTTTGATGTTACATCAACCATATATGAATCCATATTTGACATATTGAAAACATTTCTGGCCAATGAGTCCTAGAACTTGAACTTTCCAAAGAGTCCTTGAACTTTAACTTAACATACATACTGATGACTCCTTCAGATGTTACATCACCCAGACAAGTTTTCAAATTTGTCATAACGAATATATTTCTGAATCTTTGATTTGGAACATTTTATATATGCTCAATTTCTATAGACTCCTTCTGATGTTTCAACAGTAGTTCAAATATGACTTACAGTAATATGACATATTTCTGGTCAAAGAGTCTTTAAACTTTACCTTTATATACGGTAAATATACTCGGAAATGTGTTCAATAGGTCAAATATGGACTAATATATGGTTGATATAATATCAAAAGAAGTCTATGAGAATGTATAGTAAGATAGCCTTTAATGATTCTTTGGCCAGAAATATGTTCAATAGGTCAAAATGGACTAATGTCTGGTTGATGAAATATCAGAATGAGTCTATGAGTATAGAAAGTTCAAGTTCATGTATAGAAAGTTCAAGTTCAAGTCCAAAGACTCTTTGGCCAGAAAAATGTTCAATAGTTCAAATGTGGACTAATATATGCTTGATGTAACATCAAAAGGAGTCTATGAGAACGCATAGAAAGGTAGCCTTTGATGATTTTGATGATCTGGCCTATTTTGCCAGAAATATATTCGTTAGTTAAAATATGGACTACTGTCTGACTAATGAAATATCAGAATGAGTCTATGAGTATGTATAGAAAGTTCAAGTTCAAGTCCAAAGACTCTATGGCCAGAAAAATGTTTAATAGGTCAAATATGGACTAAAATATGGATGATGTAACATCAAAAGAAGTCTATGAGAATGAATAGTAAGTTAGCCTTTGATGAACTCTTTTGCCAGAAATATGTCCAGTAGGTCAAGTTTAGACTACTGTCTGGCTGATAAAACATATAAAGGAGTCCATGAGTATGTATAGAAAGATCAAGTCCAAGGATTCTCTGGCAAGATATATGAACAAAAAGTCATATTTGAACTACTGAAGAAACATCAGAAGGAGTCTAAGAGTATAATTAGAAAGTTCAAGATTAAGGACTCTTTGTCCCGAAATCTGCTCATAAGGTAAAATATGGTCTAATCTATGGTTGAAGTAACATCAAAAGAAGTCTATGAGTATGCATAGCAAGTTAGCCTTTGATAAGACTTTGGCCAGAAATATGTTACAGTTTTTTTCAATTGTTTACACGCAATTTTGAAAACCGGGTTCTTTTTTTCAAAATATAATCACAATTATCCAAACACCACACTCAATTTGCATAATTCCTAGATTGTTTGCAAAATGACACACTTCTGTCAAAACATACACACTTCAGTCAAAACATATACACATATTTGTGAAAATGCTATTAGTTTTCATTTAACCAACACAGTCCTCAGTGATCAGACACTATTGCAGCCAGTTTCACACGGCTGTGATAAATAAAAAACACATTTGTAAAAAAAACTATTTTTAGGAAATAGCATGTGCTAGATTTTTGGCCAGACATTGTTATGTAAGGGATCATTTAGATGAAAAAAAAAAATAGTGACAAACCCAGAACATTCTTCATGATTAGTTTGAGATATAGGGAGAATGTACACAAATATGCCTACTATAAACTTGACATCAACTCGCAGAAGGGCTGGCAAAGATCGAGCAAAGTCAACTGCCCGGGAAGCATAAAGTGTGGTGCTATCAGCACATCCTGTACCAACGCATACTGTGGCCCCTCAAGGTCTGCGAAATCGCGTCATCACATGTCAGCAGAATGGATAGCCTAGCTAACAGCTACATCCGCAAGTGGCTAGGCTTGCCCCGATGCTTTTCAGACGCAGGTCTCTTCGGTCAGAGCGTGCTCGAGCTCCCCTTCAAATCCATCAGCTTAGGATATAAGCAGGAAAAGGCTCGCCTTGTGCTGGATCTAAAAAACTCAGCAGACCCGCTCATAAGGAGTGCGAATGTCCCCATCCGCACAGGCCGCAAATGGAAGGCGCAAGCAGAAGTGGAGCGTGCCATCTCCAGTCTGCAACACCGAGAAGTGATGGGGGCGGTCCAGACTGGGGAGAAGCGCAGCAATTCTGGTCCAAAGCCACCAAGAGGCAGCAGAAGACAATGGTGGTGGACGAAATCACCAGACTGGAGAAGGAGCGCTTCCATCTGAAGGCAATATCCCAGGGCACACAAGGAGCCTGGACGAGATGGGATGCTACCATCAACAGGCGTATTACCTGGGCGGATATCTGGAGGACACCTCAATCCAGGCTCAGCTTCCTGTTAAGGGCGACCTACGACACCCTTCCATGCCCCAGGAACCTCACACTGTGGTATGGTGATGAAGTGGGCTGTCATCTGTGTGGGAGCGCCAAGGCAAGTCTCCGACACACTTTGTCGGGATGCAGAGTGGCACTGACCCAGGGACGCTTCAGGTGGCGCCATGATGCAATCCTGACGAAACTGGCCGAGATTCTGGAGGGTGGTAGGGTTGCAGCAAACCAGTTACCGGCAACAGAAGAGCATGCCCTGACAGGATTTGTAAAGCCTGGCGGTATACACCAATTGCCTGCCCAGAAGAAGATCAGCATGCTCGCACCTGGTAAAGAGTGGCAGATGCTGGCAGACCTTAGGAAACAGCTGGTCTTTCCAAGAGAGATCATGACTACCACTCTCCGACCAGACATAGTCATGTGGTCAACAGTGGCGAAGCGAGCCCTCCTCATTGAGCTAACCATCCCCTGGGAGGAGAATATGGCAGCAGCCCACGAAAGGAAGCATCAGAAGTACGCCGAGTTAGCAGCGGAGTGCAAAGATGCTGGCTGGAAAGCAACTGTACACCCGGTGGAGATCGGCTGTCGAGGCTTTGTGGGCAAAGCAGCAGTCCAGCTGCTACATGGAGTGGGCGTAACAGGCTCAAGGCTGAGGAAAGCCACGGGGGTGCTGGGAGAGGAAGCGGAGAAAGGGAGCTACTGGCTTTGGTTGAGGAGGAAAGAGATGGGGTGGGGATCATCACCCCAGTAATGACAGCTGCAGGGGGTGGCGGGGAGACGTCCCCAGCATGCCACCGGCCCCCCCGCCTGGAGATGTACTGGTCGTGGGGGCGAAACATCTATGAACGGCGGTGTCCAGCTGATGACCCTGCAGCTGTCCCAATTGGCACCGGAGGAGGTGCGTCAGGCTTGAAAGCCAGAGCAGGTAATGCCACCTCAACTGTACAACAAACTGCCAAGCACTGCACAACACTGATTTCTGCAGACTCATATTTCAAGTATTTATTTACAGTATTTCTTACCATAATCAGTTACAGTAATCAACCAACAAAGAAATCAATGAAAAAAATAAAATCTGTAGACAAATAAAAATTACTGCATGAAGTACATACAGTTTGACTCTGAAGAAAAACTACTGTAAAAGCAACAAGAACAGTATCAACCAGAGATTTGGTTGATCTCTTTGTCCAGCTTCCATCAGTCCATGGTTGATAACATGGTCAATAAGTGTTGCACGGATTTCTTGAGTCAAATTTGGTCCTCGTCTTCTTTGTTCAGGTTCTATCAACTCTTCAAGTCCTTCTCTACCTCTTCCTCTACCTAGGCCTCTTCCTCTATCTCCTTCTTCACCTCTTCCTCTATCTCCTTCTCCTCTTCCTCTACATGGGCCTCCTCCTCTACCTCCTTCTCCTCCTCTACCTCCTTCACCTCCTCCTCTACCTCCTTCTCCTCTTCCTCTACCTCCTTCTCCTCTTCCTCTACCTCCTTCACCTCCTCCTCTACCTCCTTCTCCTCTTCCTCTACCTCCTTCTCCTCTTCCTCTACCTCCTTCTCCTCTTCCTCTACCTCCTTCTCCTCTTCCTCTACCTCCTTCACCTCCTCCTCTACCTCCTTCACCTCCTCCTCTACCTCCTTCTCCTCTTCCTCCTCTTCCTCTACCTCCTTCTCCTCTTCCTCTACCTAGGCCTCTTCCTCTATCTCCTTCTTCACCTCTTCCTCTATCTCCTTCTCCTCTTCCTCTACATGGGCCTCCTCCTCTCCCTCCTTCTCCTCCTCTACCTCCTTCTCCTCCTCCTCTACCTCCTTCTCCTCCTCCTCCTCCTCCTCTACCTCCTTCACCTCTTCCTCTACCTCATTCTCCTCTTCCTCAACCTCCTTCTCCTTTTCCTCTACATGGGCCTCCTCCTCCTCTACCTCCTTCTCCTCCTCCTCTACCTCCTTCTCCTCCTCCTCTACATCCTTCACCTCTTCCTCTACCTCCTTCTCCTCTTCCTCTACCTCCTTCTCCTCTTCCTCTACATGGGCCTCCTCCTCTACCTCCTTCTCCTCCTCTACCTCCTTCACCTCTTCCTCTACCTCCTTCACCTCCTCCTCTACCTCCTTCTCCTCCTCTACCTCCTTCACCTCTTCCTCTACCTCCTTCTCCTCCTACTCTACCTCCTTCTCCTCTTCCTCTACATGGGCCTCCTCCTCTACCTCCTTCTCCTCCTCTACCTCCTTCACCTCTTCCTCTACCTCCTTCTCCTCTTCCTCTACCTCCTTCACCTCTTCCTCTACCTCCTTCACCTCTTCCTCTACCTCCTTCTCCTCCTCCTCTACCTCCTTCTCCTCTTCCTCTACATGGGCCTCCTCCTCTACCTCCTTCTCCTCCTCTGCCTCCTTCACCTCTTCCTCTACCTCCTTCTCCTCTTCCTCTACCTCCTTCACCTCCTCCTCTACCTCCTTCACCTCTTCCTCTACCTCCTTCTCCTCTTCCTCTACCTCCTTCTCCTCTTCCTCTACATGGGCCTCCTCCTCTACCTCCTTCTCCTCCTCTACCTCCTTCTCCTCCTCCTCTACCTCCTTCACCTCTTCCTCTACCTCCTTCTCCTCTTCCTCTACCTCCTTCTCCTCTTCCTCTACCTCCTTCTCCTCTTCCTCTACCTAGGCCTCTTCCTCTATCTCCTTCTTCACTTCTTCCTCTATCTCCTTCTCCTCTTCCTCTACATGGGCCTCCTCCTCTACCTCCTTCTCCTCCTCTACCTCCTTCTCCTCCTCCTCTACCTCCTTCATCTCCTCCTCTACCTCCTTCACCTCCTCCTCTACCTCCTTCACCTCCTCTACCTCCTTCTCCTCCTCCTCTACCTCCTTCACCTCCTCCTCTACCTCCTTCTCCTCCTCTACCTCCTTCACCTCTTCCTCTACCTCCTTCTCCTCCTCCTCTACCTCCTTCTCCTCTTCCTCTACATGGGCCTCCTCCTCTACCTCCTTCTCCTCCTCTACCTCCTTCTCCTCCTCCTCTACCTCCTTCACCTCTTCCTCTACCTCCTTCTCCTCTTCCTCTACCTCCTTCTCCTCTTCCTCTACCTCCTTCTCCTCTTCCTCTACCTGGGCCTCTTCCTCTATCTCCTTCTTCACCTCTTCCTCTATCTCCTTCTCCTCTTCCTCTACATGGGCCTCCTCCTCTACCTCCTTCTCCTCCTCTACCTCCTTCTCCTCCTCCTCTACCTCCTTCACCTCCTCCTCTACCTCCTTCTCCTCCTCTACCTCCTTCTCCTCCTCCTCTACCTCCTTCACCTCCTCCTCTACCTCCTTCACCTCTTCCTCTACCTCCTTCTCCTCTTCCTCTACCTCATTCTCCTCTTCCTCTACCTTCTTCATCTCCTCTTTGAGCTCCCCCTCTTATTCTCACTCTTCTTCTTCTTCTTCTTCTTCTTCTTCTTCTAGCTCCTTCCATTTTTGTTGAAGACAGGTGAACTCACCTGCTGCCTTTTATAGCACACCTGAGTGCTGCGTTTTCAAATTAGCACATGTGTGCTTCCACACCTGGTGGATGTGCATATCCAATTCATTCATTAGTGTGGTCAATGGCAAACCGGGGCTTTGTAATGACAAGGAAGTAACCTCACAATCCTTAACTGTGTCTAAGGTGTGAAAATGTGTGTAGAGTTTTACAAATTACTGTGTGTAATGTTTTGCAAAAAGGGTGAAGCTGACAACGTGCTTTCAATTGTGCAAATCTAGGCTGGCGTTTTGCTCCTTGAGTGTAAGGTTTTGCTAATAGTGGGAAAGTTTTCATTTTAGTGTGTAAGCAATTGAAAAAAACTGTAAGTAGGTCAAAAATGGACCACTCTCCTGGTGATAAAACATCAGAAGGAGTCTATGAGTATTTATAGAAAGTTCAAGTTCAAGTTCAAAGACTCTTTGGACAGAAATATGTTAATTAGGTCTAAAATGGACCACTGTCTGGCTGATGAAACATCAGAAGGAGTTAATGAGTATGTATAGAAAGATCAAGTTCAATTATTCTCCGGCAAGATATATGTACAAAAAGTCGTATTTGAACTACTGATGAAACTTCTGAAAGATTCTATGATTATGTACAGAAAGTTCAAGATTAAGGACTCTTTGTCCAGAAATGTGTTCATAAGGTCAAATATGTCTAATCTATGGTTGAAGTAATATTAAAAGAAGTCTATGAGTATGCATTGTAAGTTAGCCTTTGAAAAGAATTTGGCCAAAAATATGTTAAGTAGGTCAATTATGGACCACTGTATGGCTGATGAAACATCAGAAGGAGTCAATGACTATGTATAGAAAGATCAAGATTAAGGATTCTCTGGCAAGATATATGTACAAAAAGTCATATTTGAATTACTGATGAAACTTCAGAAAGAGTCTATGAGTATAGAAAGTTCAAGATTAAGGACTCTTTGTCCAGAAATGTGTTCATAAGGTCAAATATGGTCTAATCTATGGTTGAAATAACATAAAAAGAAGTCTATGAGTATGCATAGTAAGTTAGCCTTTGAAAAGACTTTGGCCAGAAATATGTTAAGTAGGTCAAATATGGACCACTCTCTGGCTGATGAAATATCAGAAGGAGTCTATGAGTATTTATAGAAAGTTCAAGTTCAAAGACTCTTTGGCCTGAAATATGTTAAGTAGGTCAAATATGGACCACTATGGCTGATGAAACATCAGAAGGAGTCTGTGAGTGTTTAAAGAAATTTCATGGACTAAAATAGGTTAAAAATATCATATTTGAATTACTGATGAAACATCAGAAGGAGTCTATGAGAATGTATAGTAAGATCAAAATCGAGGACTCTTTGGCCAGAAATGTGTTCAGTAGGTCAAATATGGACCACTGTCTTGCTGAAGAAACATCGGAAGGAGAATATGAGTATTTATAGAAGGTTCAAGTTCAAGTTCAAAGACTCTTTGGCCAGAAATATGTTAAGTAGGTAAAATATGGACCACTCTTTGGCTGATGAAACATCAGAAGGAGTCTATTATTTATTGAAAGTTCAAGTTCAAAGACTCTTTGGCCAGAAATCTGTTTAGTTGGTCAATGATGAAACATCAGAAGGAGTCTCTGAGTATGCATAGAAAGTTAGCCTTTGATAAGACTTTGGCAAGAAATATGTTAAGTATGTCAAATATGGACCACTGTCTGGCTGATGAAATATCAGAAGGAGTCTATGAGTATTTATAGAAAGTTCAAGTTCAAAGACTCTTTGGCCTGAATAACATAGGTCAAATATGGACCACTCTCTTGCTGATGGAACATCAGGAGGAGTCTATGAGTATGTATAGAAATATCAAGTTCAAGGATTCTCTGGCAAGAAAAATTTACATAAAGTCATATTTGAACTACTGATGAAACATCAAAAGGAGTCTGAGTATGTATAAAAGTTCAAGATTAAGGACTCTGTCCAGAAATGTTTTCATAAGATCAAATATTGTCTAATATATGGTTGAAGTAACATCAAAAGAAGTCTATAAGTATAAATAGTAAGTTAGTCTGTGATAAGACTTTGGCCAGAAATATGTTAAGTAGGTCAAAAATGGACCACTCTCCTGCTGATAAAACTTCAGAAAGAGTCTATGATTATGTATAGAAAGTTCAAGATTAAGGACTCTTTGTCCAGAAATGTTTTCATAAGATCTGATGTAACATCAGAAGGAGCCTATGAGTATTTTTAGAAAGTTTAAGTTCAAGTTCAAAGACTCTTTGGACAGAAATATGTTAAGGAAGTCAAATATGGACCACTGTCTGGCTGATGAAACATCAGAAGGAGTCTATGAGTATTTATAGAAAGTTCAAGTTCAAGATCAAAGACTCTTTGGCCAAAAATATGTTAAGTGGGTCTAATATTGACCACTGTCTGGCTGATGAAACATGAGAAGGAGTCTATGAGCATGTATAGAAAGTTCAAGAATAAGGACTCTTTGTCCAGAAATGTGTTCACAAGATCAAATATGGTCTAATATATTGTTGAAGTAACATCAAAAGAAGTCTATAAGTATAATTAGTAGGTTAGCCTTTGATAAGACTTTGGCAAGAAATATGTTAAGTAGGTCAAATATGGACCACTGTCTTGATGATGAAACATCAGAAGGAGTCTATAAGTATAGATAGAAAGTTCAAGATTAAGGACTCTTTGTCCAGAAATGTGTTCATAAGGTCAAATATGGTCTAATCAATGGTTGAAGTAACATCAAAAGAAGTCTATGAGTATGCATAGAAAGTTAGCCTTTGATAAGACTTTGGCAAGAAATATGTTAAGTATGTCAAATATGGACCACTGTCTGGCTGATGAAATATCAGAAGGAGTCTATGAGTATTTATAGAAAGTTCAAGTTCAAAGAGTCTTTGGCCTGAAATATGTTAAATAGGTCAAATATGGACCACTCTCTTGCTGATGGAACATCAGGAGGAGTCTATGAGTATGTATAGAAAGATCAAGTTCAAGGATTCTCTGGCAAGAAAAATTTACATAAAGTCATATTTGAACTACTGATGAAACATCAAAAGGAGTCTGAGTATGTATAAAAGTCCAAGATTAAGGACTCTGTCCAGAAATGTTTTCATAAGATCAAATATTGTCTAATATATGGTTGAAGTAACATCAAAAGAAGTCTATAAGTATAAATAGTAAGTTAGTCTGTGATAAGACTTTGGCCAGAAATATGTTAAGTAGGTCAAAAATGGACCACTCTCCTGCTGATAAAACTTCAGAAAGAGTCTATGATTATGTATAGAAAGTTCAAGATTAAGGACTCTTTGTCCAGAAATGTTTTCATAAGATCAAATATTGTCTAATCTATGGTGGAAGTAACATCAAAAGAAGTCTATAAGTATAAATAGTAAGTTAGTCTGTGATAAGACTTTGGCCAGAAATATGTTAAGTAGGTCAAAAATGGACCACTGTCTTGCTGATGAAACACCAGAAGGAGTCTATGATTATGTATAGAAAGTTCAAGATTAAGGACTCTTTGTCCAGAAATGTTTTCATAAGATCAAATATTGTCTAATAAATGGTTGAAGTAACATCAAAAGAAGTCTATAAGTATAAATAGTAAGTTAGTCTGTGATAAGACTTTGGCCAGAAAAATGTTAAGTAGGTCAAAAATGGACCACTGTTTGCTGATGAAACACCAGAAGGAGTCTATAGTATGTATAGAAAGTTCAAGATTAAGGACTCTTTCTCCAGAAATGTGCTCATAAGGTCAAATATGGTCTAATCTATGGTTGAAGTAACATCAAAAGAACTCTATGAGTATGCATAGTAAGTTAGCCTTTGATAAGACTGGCCAGAAATATGTTAAGTAGGTCTTATCAAAGGACTTAACATCAGAAGGAGTCAATGAGTATGTTCGGAAAGTTCAAGATCGAGTACTCTTAGGTAAGAAATATGTTCAGTAGGTCCACGCATTCTCATCCTTTGGCGTCATATAGGTGACGCCATATGACATTTCATCGAAATCTTACGCACATGGCATCCTTTAGCATCAATATAACACGCACTGTTATGGGTAGGTTTAGGTCTGGGGTAGGGTACGGTTATGACGCCTTGGCATCTGCGTCTCATATTGACGCTAAACGATGCCATGTGCGTCGGATTTAGACGAGCGTCACCTGTATGACGCCTTGAGTTCTGCGTCTCATATTGATGCTAAAGGATGCCATGTGCGTAAGATTTCGACGAAATGTACAAAGCGTCACATGTATGACGCCAAAGGATGAGAAAGGCCTGGTAGGTCACATATCTGTCTGGCTAATATAACATAATAAGAGGTCATTCTGTATAATAACTTAATGTTAAAGAACTCTTTGGCCAGAAATATGTTCAGTAGGTCAGATATTGACTTCTATATGGCTTATGAAGCATCAAAAGGAGTCAATGAGTATGTATAGAAAGTTCAAGATCGAGTACTCTTTGGCCAGAAATATGTTCAGTAGGTCGGATATTAACTTCTATATGGCTTATGAAGCATCAGAAGTAGTCTATGAGTAGTATAGAAAGTTCAAGATCTTGGGCCAGAAATATGTTCAGTAGGTCAAATATTTGTCTGGCTAATATAACATTATAAGAAGTCAATCTGTATGAATAAATAGTTCATGTTAAAGAACTCTTTGGCCAGAAATATGTTCAGTAGGGCAAAACGGGACCTCTGTATGGCTGATATAACATCAGAAGAAGTCTATATATTGTTCAAAATCTTTTGATGACCCTTTGACCAGAAATAATTTAAATAGGTCCGATATGGACTTCTATATGGCTTATGAAGCATCAGAAGAAGTCTTTGAGTATGTAAGAATGTTCAAGATCAAGTACTCTTGGGCCAAAAATATGTTCAGCACGTCAAATATCTGTCTGGCTAATAAAACATTATAAGAAGTGAATCTGTATGTATAGTAACTTAATGTTCAAGGTCTCTATGAACAGAAATGTGTTCAGTGTGTCAAATAAGGACTATTGTATTGCTGACTTAACATCAGAAGGAGTCAATGAGTATGTTCGAAGAGTTCAAGATTGAGTACTCGGGCCATATTTAAAGTAGGTCAGATATGGACTGTCTGGGCGGACTTAACATCAGAAAGAGTTTATGAGGATATGTTCATTATGGCAAAAAGGGACCTCTGTATAGCTGATATAACATCAGAAGGAGTCTATAAGTTTATATTGTTTAAAACCGTTTGACGACCCTTTGAACAGAAATAAGTTCAATAGGTCAGATATGGACTTCTATATGGCCTATGGAGCATCAGAGGGAGTCAATGAGTATGTATAGAAAGTTCAAGATCGAGTACTCTTGGGCCAGAAATATGTTTACTAGGTCACGTATCTGTCTGGCTAATATAACATAATAAGAGGTCATTCTGTATAATAACTCAATGTTAAAGAACTCTTTGGCCAGAAATATGTTCAATAGGTCAGATTTTGACTTCTATATGGCTTATGAAGCATCAGAAGGAGTCTATGAGTATGTATAGAAAGTTCAAGATCGAGTACTCTTGGGCCAGAAATATGTTTACTAGGTCACATATCTGTCTGGCTAATAAAACATTATAAGAAGTGAATCTGTATGTATAGTAACTTAATGTTCAAGGTCTCTATGAACAGAAATGTGTTCAGTGTGTCAAATAAGGACTATTGTATTGCTGACTTAACATCAGAAGGAGTCAATGAGTATGTTCGAAGAGTTCAAGATTGAGTACTCGGGCCATATTTAAAGTAGGTCAGATATGGACTGTCTGGGCGGACTTAACATCAGAAAGAGTTTATGAGGATATGTTCATTATGGCAAAAAGGGACCTCTGTATAGCTGATATAACATCAGAAGGAGTCTATAAGTTTATATTGTTTAAAACCGTTTGACGACCCTTTGAACAGAAATAAGTTCAATAGGTCAGATATGGACTTCTATATGGCCTATGGAGCATCAGAGGGAGTCAATGAGTATGTATAGAAAGTTCAAGATCGAGTACTCTTGGGCCAGAAATATGTTTACTAGGTCACGTATCTGTCTGGCTAATATAACATAATAAGAGGTCATTCTGTATAATAACTTAATGTTAAAGAACTCTTTGGCCAGAAATATGTTCAATAGGTCAGATTTTGACTTCTATATGGCTTATGAAGCATCAGAAGGAGTCTATGAGTATGTATAGAAAGTTCAAGATCGAGTACTCTTGGGACAGAAATATGTTTACTAGGTCACATATCTGTCTGGCTAATATAACATAATAAGAGGTCATTCTGTATAATCACTTAATGTTACAGAACTCTTTGGCCAGAAATATGTTCAGTAGGTCAGATATTGACTTCTAAATGGCTTATGAAGCATCAGAAGGAGTCTATGAGTATGTATAGAAAGTTCAAGATCGAGTACTCTTGGGCCAGAAATATGTTCAGTAGGTCAAATATTTGTTTGGCTAATATAACGTTATAAGAAGTCAATCTATATGTATAGTAACTTAATGTTCAAGGACTCTTTGAACAGAAATTAGTTCAGAGTGTCAAACAAGGACTATTTTATGGCTGACTTAACATCAGAAGGAGTAAATGAGTATGTTCGGAAAGTTCAAGATGGAGTACTCTTGGGCCATATCTAAAGTAGGTCAGATTGGACTGTCTGGGCGGACTTAACATCAGAAAGAGTCTATGAGGATATGTTTAGTATGGCAAAAAGGGTCTGTATAGCTGTATAGCTGATATCACATCAGAAGGAGTCTATAAGTTTATATTGTTTAAAACCGTTTGACGACCCTTTGACCAGAAATAAGTTCAATAGGTCAGATATGTAACTTTCTAAACATTTCATCAGAGAGGAGTCAATGAGTATTTATAGAAAGTTCAAGATCGAGTACTCTTTGGCCAGAAATATGTTCAGTAGGTCAGATATTGACTTCTATATGGCTTATGAAGCATCAGAAGGAGTCTATGAGTATGTATAGAAAGTTCAAGATCGAGTACTCTTGGGCCAGAAATATGTTTACTAGGTCACATATCTGTCTGGCTAATATAACATAATAAGAGGTCATTCTGTATAATAACTTAATGTTAAAGAACTCTTTGGCCAGAAATATGTTCAGTAGGTCAGATATTGACTTCTAAATGGCTTATGAAGCATCAGAAGGAGTCTATGAGTATGTATAGAAAGTTCAAGATCGAGTACTCTTGGGCCAGAAATATGTTCAGTAGGTCAAATATTTGTTTGGCTAATATAACGTTATAAGAAGTCAATCTGTATGTATAGTAACTTAATGTTCAAGGACTCTTTGAACAGAAATTAGTTCAGTGTGTCAAACAAGGACTATTTTATGTTTTCAATGCACACAAGAATGATAGTTGTTCTATGCAGTGTAATAAGCACGCATATTGTGTTATCCGAAGGCGAATTTTATGTATTTTATGCACAATGGAAGTTGCAGTGCAATGCAGCAAAGCATAAGTTGTATCTCTTCAGTGCACAATGAAATAAGTTAGCTTTTGCATGCAAATAAATGCACAACAGATTCATTTATATCGTGCATGCACTGCAATGAAACATCACTTATGTCATGTGCTAATTCTTCAATGCACAGGGGAATGAGTTCTGTATAAGTTGCGATGCAACTCATATGCAATGCAGTATCTCTTAATTTCAAAATAAAACAATAAAACAAAATCTGAAAGATAGTATTGAATGTTTTTCACTTCACAACGAATTCAGTTAGATTGGGTATGTTCAAAGAAACAGTGCATATGTTATATCTTCTATGCAAAACAGAATGAGTTTAGTTCTTTATGCATTGCTATACAAAAGCACGCATATTGTGCTACATAAGTGGTAACTCAACATGCGTAAAGAATGCACAACGGAATAAGTTAGTTATGTATACAGTTTAGTGAAACAGGTCATATGTTATATCTTTAATGCACAACTGAAAACGTTAGCTTTTGCATGCAAATAAATGCACAACGGATTAATTTATATCGTACATGCAATGCAATGCAATATCACATATGTCATGTGCTACTTCTTCAATGCACAAGGGAATTAATTACTTCTGTATGCGTTGCAATGCAACAGCTCATGTGGTATGCGATATCTCTTCATTGCACGGCGAAATAAGTTAGACTAAGTATAACTCTATAACGTCATATGTGCAAGAGCACATATTGTGTTATCTCTTCAATGAACAGCAACATTAGTTAGTTGTTTTATGCATTGGAATGCAAAAGCATGCATGTTGTTAAGCCTTCGGATGTCAACACGCGTGCTTTTGCATTCCAATGCATACATCACCTTACTCATTTTGCTGTTTATTGGAGAGATTACATATTTGTCGTTGCATTGCATTGCAAGATCTAAATTACTCTGAAGAAGTACAACAGAAGATTGAATAATTCAGTTATTGTATATGAACGGAATAAGTTAGTTTATGGAAACAGACCATGTCAGTCAGTAAATTCAGGTCCTATATGCAGCGCTATGCAACAAGCACATATGTTGTATCTCTCCAATGCAAAATGAAAACGTTAGCTTTTGCATGCAAATAAATGCACAACGGATTAATTTATCTCGTGCATGGATTGCAATGTTCAAGTTCAATTGCAACATCAAGTATGTCAGTGCTACTTCTTCAATGCACAGGGGAATGAATTAATTCTGTGTAAGTTGCGATGCAACTGCTCATATGTAATGTAATATCTCTTCCTTTCAAAACAAAACAAATTAGTTATTTTATGCAATACCATGAAAGATAGCATATTTCATGTATTTCACTTCACAACGAATTCAGTTAGATTGAGTATGTTCAATGAAACAGTCCAGATGTTATATCTTCAATGCACAACGGAATGAGTTTAGTTCTTTATGCATTGCTGTGCAAAATGCATAGCTCTGCAATGCAATACGTTGCAAAGCAACAGCTCATATGTTATGCGATATCTCTTAATTGCCCAGTGAAATAAGTTAGACTGAGTATGCAATGCACTAGAAGAGCAACAGTAAAATGCATCGGAATAAGTTCGTTCTTGTATGCATTGCAATGCAACAGCACAGATGATTTATCTCCAAGTAATTTAGATCTTGCAATGCATTGCAACAACACACATGTAATTTCTTCAATGAATAGCAAAATTAGTTAGTTGTTTTATGCATTGGAATGCAAAAGCATGCATGTTGTGTTACCCTCCTTCGGATGTCACAACCCGCGTGCTTTTTGCATTCCAATGCATACAACATCTAACTCATTTTGCTGTTCATTGAAGAGAATACATGCATTGCATTAAAAGATCTAACTTTGAAGAATACACAACCGAAGATTGAATCATTCACAATAGAATAAGTAAGTTACTGTATACAGTTCAATGAAACCGACCATGTCACTACTGTGATTCTTCAAAGTCAGTAAATTCAGGTAATGTATGCCGCGATACATATGTTGTATCTCTTCAATGCACAATAAAATAAGTTAGCTTGTGCAAGCAAATAAATGCACAACGTATTAATTTATATCGTGCATGCAATGCAATATCACATATATCCTGTACTACTTCTTCAATGCACAAGGGAATTAATTACTTCTGTATGCGTTGTTATACAACAGCGATATCTCTTCATTGCACAGCGAAATAAGTTAGACTAAGTATACTCTATAACTTAATATGTGCAAGAGCACATATTGTGTGTTATTTCTTCAATGCACAGCAAAATTAGTTAGTTGCATGCATGTTGTTAAGCCTTCGGATGTCAACACACGTGCTTTTGCATTCCAATGCATACATCATCTTAATAATTTTGCTGTCCATTGAAGAGAATACATGTGTGCTGTTGCATTGCATTATAATATCCAACTTTGAAGATGGCCAACCAAAGATTGAATAATTCACAACAGAATAGTTAGTTATTGTACACAGTTCAATGAAACAGACCATGTCACTACTGTGATTCTTCAACGCACAAAGTCAGTAAATTCAGGTCATGTATGCAGCGCTATTCAACAAGCACATATGTTGTATTTCTTTAATGCACAATGAAATAAGTTAGATTTTGCATGCAAATAAATGCATAACGGATTCATTTATCTCGTGCAATGAAACATTACATACCGGCATGTCATGTGCTACTTCTTCAATGCACATGGGAATAAATTAGTTCTGTATGCGTTGCGATGCAACCACTCATATGTAATGCAATATCTCTTCATTGCAAAACGAAACAAGTGAATGCTATGAAAGATAGCATATTTAATGTATTATACTTTACTGCACGATGAATTCAGTAAGTTTTTAGATTAAGTTTTAGTTTTAAGTTTTAAGATTAAGTTCAATGAATCCGTGCTTATGTTATCTTAATGCACAACCGAAAAGTATAGTTCTTGTGTGCATTGCTGTGCAAGCAGCACAGATGGTTTATCTCCAATACACATAGTATAATAGATATTACAATGCAATGCAACAAACACACGTAATCTCTTCAATGAACAGCAAAATTAGTTAGTTGTTTTATGCATTTATCCTTGAATATATTTCTGGCCAAAAGAGTCCTCTACCTTTAACTTTCTAAACATAAAGACATGTTCTGATGTTAATTCAGTAGTTCAAATTTGATCTTTTGAATATAAATCTGGCCAGAGAGTTGTTGAACTTGATCTTTCTACACATGCTCACAGAGTGCTTCTGACGTTTCATCAGCCATAGAGTGGTCCATTTTTGACCTACTTAACATATTTCTGGCCAAAGAGTCTTTGAACTTGAACTTTGTATTAATACTCATAGACTCCTTCTGATGTTTCATCAGCAGGAGAGTGGTCCATATTTGACCTACTTAACATATTTCTGGCCAAGGGCTTATCAAAGGCTAACTTACTATGCATCCTCATAGACTTCTTTTGATGTTACTTCAACCATAGATTAGACCATATTTTACCTTATGAGCACATTTCTGGACAAAGAGTCCTTAATCTTGAACTTTCTATAAATACTCATAGACACCTTCTGATGTTTCATCAGCCAGACAGTGGTCCATATTTGACCTACTTAGCCTTTGAACAGACTTTGGCCAGAAATATGTTAACTTACTTTGCATACTCATAGACTTCTCTTGATGTTACTTCAACCATAGATTAGACCATATTTGTCCTTATGAACACATTTCTGGACAAAGAGTCTTTAATCTTGATCTTTCTATGCATAATAATAGACTCTTTCTGAAGTTTCATCAGTAGTTCAAATATGACTTTTTGTACATATATCTTGCCGGAGAATCCTTGTTCTTGATCTTTCTATACATACTAAACATTAACTCCTTCTGATGTTTCATCAGCCATAGAGTGGTCCATATTAGATCTACTTAACATATTTCTGTCCAAAGAGTCTTTGAACTTGAACTTGACCTTTCTATAAATACTCATAGACTCCTTCTGATGTTTCATCAGCCAGACAGTGGTTCATGCTTAACATATTTAACATTTAACAGTGGACCACCTACTTAACATATTTCTGGCCAAGGTCTTATCAAAGGCTAACTTACTATGCATACTCAGACTTCTTTTGACGTTACTTCAACCATAGTTTAGACCATATTTGACCTTATGAGCACATTTCTGGACAAAGAGTCCTTAATCTTGAACTTTCTATAAATACTCATAGACACCTTCTGATGTTTCGTCAGCCAGACAGTGGTCCATATTTGACCTACTTAGCCTTTGAACAGACTTTGGCCAGAAATATGTTAACTTACTATGCATACTCATAGACTTCTTTTGATGTTACTTCAACCATAGATTAGACCATAGAGTGGTCCACCTTATGAACACATTTCTGGACAAAGAGACTTTAATTTTGATCTTTCTATGCATAATAATAGACTCTTTCTGAAGTTTCATCAGTAGTTTAAATATGACTTTTTGTACATATATCTTGCCGGAGAATCCTTGTTCTTGATCTTTCTATACATCCTATACATTAACTCCTTCTGATGTTTCATGAGCCAGAGAGTGGTCCATATTTGACCTACTTAACATATTTCTGGCCAAGGTCTTATCAAAGGCTTACTTACTATAAATACTCATAGACTTCTTTGGTTTTTACTTCAACCATAGATTAGACCATATTTGACTTTATGAACACATTTCTGGTCAAAGAATCCTTAATCTTGAACTTTCTATTAATACTCATAGACTCCTTCTGATGTTTTATCAGCAGGAGAGTGGTCCATTTTTGACTTAACAAATGAGCAGATTTCTCAGATTTCTGGACAAAGAGCCCTTAATCTTGAACTTTCTAAACTTAGAGACTTGTTCTGATGTTTCTTCAGCCAAATTTGACCTTTTGAACATATTTTTTTGTCAGTGAATCATTGAACTTGATCTTTCTAAACATTTTCATAGACTTCTTCTAATGTTTCAGCAGCCAGACAGTAGTCCAAACTTGACCTACTGAACATATTTCTGGCAAGACAGTTACAGTAACATATTTCTGGCCAAAATTTTATCACAGTCTAACTTACTATGTGTTCTCATAGACTTGTTTTAATGCTAAATAAACCATATATTAGTCTACATTTGACCTATTGAACACATTTCTGGCCAAAGAGTCATCTACATTGAACTTTCTAAACATATAGACTTGTTCTGATGTTTCTTCAACCATCCTGTAGTTCAAATTTGACATTTAGAATATATTTAGAACTTTCTATACATACACACACTCTTTTGAATGTTTCATCAGCCAGACAGTAGTCCATATTTGACCTACTGAACATATTTCTGACCAAATAGTCATCAAAATCTAACTTACCATGCAGACTCTTTTGATGTTAAATTATCCATTATATTAGTACTTATTTGACCTATTCCCCATAAATGGCCAAAGAGTCCTCGATTTTAAACTTTCTAAACATGCTCATAGGCTCCTTATGTTTCTTAACCTTTTGAACAAGTTACTGGCCAAAGTGTCCTTGAACTTGAACTTTTTATACATATAGACTTATGATGTTTTATCAGGCAGACAGTAGTCCAAACTTGACCTACAGAACATATTTTTGGCAAAAGTATCATCAAGGGCTTACTTACTATCCATTTTCATATACTTTTTTTGATGTTACATCAACCATATATGAATCCATATTTGACATATTGAAAACATTTCTGGCCAATGAGTCCTAGAACTTGAACTTTCCAAAGAGTCCTTGAACTTTAACTTAACATACATACTGATGACTCCTTCAGATGTTACATCACCCAGACAAGTTTTCAAATTTGTCATAACGAATATATTTCTGAATCTTTGATTTGGAACATTTTATATATGCTCAATTTCTATAGACTCCTTCTGATGTTTCAACAGTAGTTCAAATATGACTTACAGTAATATGACATATTTCTGGTCAAAGAGTCTTTAAACTTTACCTTTATATACGGTAAATATACTCGGATATGTGTTCAATAGGTCAAATATGGACTAATATATGGTTGATATAATATCAAAAGAAGTCTATGAGAATGTATAGTAAGATAGCCTTTAATGATTCTTTGGCCAGAAATATGTTCAATAGGTCAAAATGGACTAATGTCTGGTTGATGAAATATCAGAATGAGTCTATGAGTATAGAAAGTTCAAGTTCATGTATAGAAAGTTCAAGTTCAAGTCCAAAGACTCTTTGGCCAGAAAAATGTTCAATAGTTCAAATGTGGACTAATATATGCTTGATGTAACATCAAAAGGAGTCTATGAGAACGCATAGAAAGGTAGCCTTTGATGATTTTGATGATCTGGCCTATTTTGCCAGAAATATATTCGTTAGTTAAAATATGGACTACTGTCTGACTAATGAAATATCAGAATGAGTCTATGAGTATGTATAGAAAGTTCAAGTTCAAGTCCAAAGACTCTATGGCCAGAAAAATGTTTAATAGGTCAAATATGGACTAAAATATGGATGATGTAACATCAAAAGAAGTCTATGAGAATGAATAGTAAGTTAGCCTTTGATGAACTCTTTTGCCAGAAATATGTCCAGTAGGTCAAGTTTAGACTACTGTCTGGCTGATAAAACATATAAAGGAGTCCATGAGTATGTATAGAAAGATCAAGTCCAAGGATTCTCTGGCAAGATATATGAACAAAAAGTCATATTTGAACTACTGAAGAAACATCAGAAGGAGTCTAAGAGTATAATTAGAAAGTTCAAGATTAAGGACTTTTTGTCCCGAAATCTGCTCATAAGGTAAAATATGGTCTAATCTATGGTTGAAGTAACATCAAAAGAAGTCTATGAGTATGCATAGCAAGTTAGCCTTTGATAAGACTTTGGCCAGAAATATGTTAAGTAGGTCAAAAATGGACCACTCTCCTGGTGATAAAACATCAGAAGGAGTCTATGAGTATTTATAGAAAGTTCAAGTTCAAAGACTCTTTGGACAGAAATATGTTAATTAGGTCTAAAATGGACCACTGTCTGGCTGATGAAACATCAGAAGGAGTTAATGAGTATGTATAGAAAGATCAAGTTCAATGATTCTCCGGCAAGATATATGTACAAAAAGTCGTATTTGAACTACTGATGAAACTTCTGAAAGATTCTATGATTATGTACAGAAAGTTCAAGATTAAGGACTCTTTGTCCAGAAATGTGTTCATAAGGTCAAATATGTCTAATCTATGGTTGAAGTAATATTAAAAGAAGTCTGTGAGTATGCATTGTAAGTTAGCCTTTGAAAAGAATTTGGCCAAAAATATGTTAAGTAGGTCAATTATGGACCACTGTATGGCTGATGAAACATCAGAAGGAGTCAATGACTATGTATAGAAAGATCAAGATTAAGGATTCTCTGGCAAGATATATGTACAAAAAGTCATATTTGAATTACTGATGAAACTTCAGAAAGAGTCTATGAGTATAGAAAGTTCAAGATTAAGGACTCTTTGTCCAGAAATGTGTTCATAAGGTCAAATATGGTCTAATCTATGGTTGAAATAACATAAAAAGAAGTCTA
Source organism: Rhinichthys klamathensis goyatoka (assembly GCF_029890125.1). Lineage (NCBI taxonomy): Eukaryota > Metazoa > Chordata > Actinopteri > Cypriniformes > Leuciscidae > Rhinichthys > Rhinichthys klamathensis. The sequence continues at coordinate 8,476,499 of NW_026606705.1, forward strand.
TGAGTATGCATAGTAAGTTAGCCTTTGAAAAGACTTTGGCCAGAAATATGTTAAGTAGGTCAAATATGGACCACTCTCTGGCTGATGAAATATCAGAAGGAGTCTATGAGTATTTATAGAAAGTTCAAGTTCAAAGACTCTTTGGCCTGAAATATGTTAAGTAGGTCAAATATGGACCACTATGGCTGATGAAACATCAGAAGGAGTCTGTGAGTGTTTAAAGAAAGTTCATGGACTTTGAAAATAGGCCAAAAATAGGTTAAAAATATCATATTTGAATTACTGATGAAACATCAGAAGGAGTCTATGAGAATGTATAGTAAGATCAAAATCGAGGACTCTTTGGCCAGAAATGTGTTCAGTAGGTCAAATATGGACCACTGTCTTGCTGAAGAAACATCGGAAGGAGAATATGAGTATTTATAGAAGGTTCAAGTTCAAGTTCAAAGACTCTTTGGCCAGAAATATGTTAAGTAGGTAAAATATGGACCACTCTTTGGCTGATGAAACATCAGAAGGAGTCTATTATTTATTGAAAGTTCAAGTTCAAAGACTCTTTGGCCAGAAATCTGTTTAGTTGGTCAATGATGAAACATCAGAAGGAGTCTCTGAGTATGCATAGAAAGTTAGCCTTTGATAAGACTTTGGCAAGAAATATGTTAAGTATGTCAAATATGGACCACTGTCTGGCTGATGAAATATCAGAAGGAGTCTATGAGTATTTATAGAAAGTTCAAGTTCAAAGACTCTTTGGCCTGAATAACATAGGTCAAATATGGACCACTCTCTTGCTGATGGAACATCAGGAGGAGTCTATGAGTATGTATAGAAATATCAAGTTCAAGGATTCTCTGGCAAGAAAAATTTACATAAAGTCATATTTGAACTACTGATGAAACATCAAAAGGAGTCTGAGTATGTATAAAAGTTCAAGATTACTCTGTCCAGAAATGTTTTCATAAGATCAAATATTGTCTAATATATGGTTGAAGTAACATCAAAAGAAGTCTATAAGTATAAATAGTAAGTTAGTCTGTGATAAGACTTTGGCCAGAAATATGTTAAGTAGGTCAAAAATGGACCACTCTCCTGCTGATAAAACTTCAGAAAGAGTCTATGATTATGTATAGAAAGTTCAAGATTAAGGACTCTTTGTCCAGAAATGTTTTCATAAGATCAAATATTGTCTAATATATGGTTGAAGTAACATCAAAAGAAGTCTATAAGTATAAATAGTAAGTTAGTCTGTGATAAGACTTTGGCCAGAAATATGTTAAGTAGGTCAAAAATGGACCACTGTCTTGCTGATGAAACACCAGAAGGAGTCTATGAGTATGTATAGAAAGTTCAAGATTAAGGACTCTTTCTCCAGAAATGTGCTCATAAGGTCAAATATGGTCTAATCTATGGTTGAAGTAACATCAAAAGAACTCTATGAGTATGCATAGTAAGTTAGCCTTTGATAAGACCTTGGCCAGAAATATGTTAAGTAGGTCAAATATGGACCACTGTCTGGCTGATGTAACATCAGAAGGAGCCTATGAGTATTTTTAGAAAGTTTAAGTTCAAGTTCAAAGACTCTTTGGACAGAAATATGTTAAGGAAGTCAAATATGGACCACTGTCTGGCTGATGAAACATCAGAAGGAGTCTATGAGTATTTATAGAAAGTTCAAGTTCAAGATCAAAGACTCTTTGGCCAAAAATATGTTAAGTGGGTCTAATATTGACCACTGTCTGGCTGATGAAACATGAGAAGGAGTCTATGAGCATGTATAGAAAGTTCAAGAATAAGGACTCTTTGTCCAGAAATGTGTTCACAAGATCAAATATGGTCTAATATATTGTTGAAGTAACATCAAAAGAAGTCTATAAGTATAATTAGTAGGTTAGCCTTTGATAAGACTTTGGCAAGAAATATGTTAAGTAGGTCAAATATGGACCACTGTCTTGATGATGAAACATCAGAAGGAGTCTATAAGTATAGATAGAAAGTTCAAGATTAAGGACTCTTTGTCCAGAAATGTGTTCATAAGGTCAAATATGGTCTAATCAATGGTTGAAGTAACATCAAAAGAAGTCTATGAGTATGCATAGAAAGTTAGCCTTTGATAAGACTTTGGCAAGAAATATGTTAAGTATGTCAAATATGGACCACTGTCTGGCTGATGAAATATCAGAAGGAGTCTATGAGTATTTATAGAAAGTTCAAGTTCAAAGACTCTTTGGCCTGAAATATGTTAAATAGGTCAAATATGGACCACTCTCTTGCTGATGGAACATCAGGAGGAGTCTATGAGTATGTATAGAAAGATCAAGTTCAAGGATTCTCTGGCAAGAAAAATTTACATAAAGTCATATTTGAACTACTGATGAAACATCAAAAGGAGTCTGAGTATGTATAAAAGTTCAAGATTAAGGACTCTGTCCAGAAATGTTTTCATAGGATCAAATATTGTCTAATATATGGTTGAAGTAACATCAAAAGAAGTCTATAAGTATAAATAGTAAGTTAGTCTGTGATAAGACTTTGGCCAGAAATATGTTAAGTAGGTAAAATATGGACCACTCTTTGGCTGATGAAACATCAGAAGGAGTCTATTATTTATTGAAAGTTCAAGTTCAAAGACTCTTTGGCCAGAAATCTGTTTAGTTGGTCAATGATGAAACATCAGAAGGAGTCTCTGAGTATGCATAGAAAGTTAGCCTTTGATAAGACTTTGGCAAGAAATATGTTAAGTATGTCAAATATGGACCACTGTCTGGCTGATGAAATATCAGAAGGAGTCTATGAGTATTTATAGAAAGTTCAAGTTCAAAGACTCTTTGGCCTGAATAACATAGGTCAAATATGGACCACTCTCTTGCTGATGGAACATCAGGAGGAGTCTATGAGTATGTATAGAAATATCAAGTTCAAGGATTCTCTGGCAAGAAAAATTTACATAAAGTCATATTTGAACTACTGATGAAACATCAAAAGGAGTATGAGTATGTATAAAAGTTCAAGATTAAGGACTCTGTCCAGAAATGTTTTCATAAGATCAAATATTGTCTAATATATGGTTGAAGTAACATCAAAAGAAGTCTATAAGTATAAATAGTAAGTTAGTCTGTGATAAGACTTTGGCCAGAAATATGTTAAGTAGGTCAAAAATGGACCACTCTCCTGCTGATAAAACTTCAGAAAGAGTCTATGATTATGTATAGAAAGTTCAAGATTAAGGACTCTTTGTCCAGAAATGTTTTCATAAGATCAAATATTGTCTAATATATGGTTGAAGTAACATCAAAAGAAGTCTATAAGTATAAATAGTAAGTTAGTCTGTGATAAGACTTTGGCCAGAAATATGTTAAGTAGGTCAAAAATGGACCACTGTCTTGCTGATGAAACACCAGAAGGAGTCTATGAGTATGTATAGAAAGTTCAAGATTAAGGACTCTTTCTCCAGAAATGTGCTCATAAGGTCAAATATGGTCTAATCTATGGTTGAAGTAACATCAAAAGAACTCTATGAGTATGCATAGTAAGTTAGCCTTTGATAAGACCTTGGCCAGAAATATGTTAAGTAGGTCAAATATGGACCACTGTCTGGCTGATGTAACATCAGAAGGAGCCTATGAGTATTTTTAGAAAGTTTAAGTTCAAGTTCAAAGACTCTTTGGACAGAAATATGTTAAGGAAGTCAAATATGGACCACTGTCTGGCTGATGAAACATCAGAAGGAGTCTATGAGTATTTATAGAAAGTTCAAGTTCAAGATCAAAGACTCTTTGGCCAAAAATATGTTAAGTGGGTCTAATATTGACCACTGTCTGGCTGATGAAACATGAGAAGGAGTCTATGAGCATTTATAGAAAGTTCAAGAATAAGGACTCTTTGTCCAGAAATGTGTTCACAAGATCAAATATGGTCTAATATATTGTTGAAGTAACATCAAAAGAAGTCTATAAGTATAATTAGTAGGTTAGCCTTTGATAAGACTTTGGCAAGAAATATGTTAAGTAGGTCAAATATGGACCACTGTCTTGATGATGAAACATCAGAAGGAGTCTATAAGTATAGATAGAAAGTTCAAGATTAAGGACTCTTTGTCCAGAAATGTGTTCATAAGGTCAATATGGTCTAATCAATGGTTGAAGTAACATCAAAAGAAGTCTATGAGTATGCATAGAAAGTTAGCCTTTGATAAGACTTTGGCAAGAAATATGTTAAGTATGTCAAATATGGACCACTGTCTGGCTGATGAAATATCAGAAGGAGTCTATGAGTATTTATAGAAAGTTCAAGTTCAAAGACTCTTTGGCCTGAAATATGTTAAATAGGTCAAATATGGACCACTCTCTTGCTGATGGAACATCAGGAGGAGTCTATGAGTATGTATAGAAAGATCAAGTTCAAGGATTCTCTGGCAAGAAAAATTTACATAAAGTCATATTTGAACTACTGATGAAACATCAAAAGGAGTCTGAGTATGTATAAAAGTTCAAGATTAAGGACTCTGTCCAGATATGTTTTCATAGGATCAAATATTGTCTAATATATGGTTGAAGTAACATCAAAAGAAGTCTATAAGTATAAATAGTAAGTTAGTCTGTGATAAGACTTTGGCCAGAAATATGTTAAGTAGGTAAAATATGGACCACTCTTTGGCTGATGAAACATCAGAAGGAGTCTATTATTTATTGAAAGTTCAAGTTCAAAGACTCTTTGGCCAGAAATCTGTTTAGTTGGTCAATGATGAAACATCAGAAGGAGTCTCTGAGTATGCATAGAAAGTTAGCCTTTGATAAGACTTTGGCAAGAAATATGTTAAGTATGTCAAATATGGACCACTGTCTGGCTGATGAAATATCAGAAGGAGTCTATGAGTATTTATAGAAAGTTCAAGTTCAAAGACTCTTTGGCCTGAATAACATAGGTCAAATATGGACCACTCTCTTGCTGATGGAACATCAGGAGGAGTCTATGAGTATGTATAGAAATATCAAGTTCAAGGATTCTCTGGCAAGAAAAATTTACATAAAGTCATATTTGAACTACTGATGAAACATCAAAAGGAGTATGAGTATGTATAAAAGTTCAAGATTAAGGACTCTGTCCAGAAATGTTTTCATAAGATCAAATATTGTCTAATATATGGTTGAAGTAACATCAAAAGAAGTCTATAAGTATAAATAGTAAGTTAGTCTGTGATCAGACTTTGGCCAGAAATATGTTAAGTAGGTCAAAAATGGACCATTCTCCTGCTGATAAAACTTCAGAAAGAGTCTATGATTATGTATATAAAGTTCAAGATTAAGGACTCTTTGTCCAGAAATGTTTTCATAAGATCAAATATTGTCTAATATATGGTTGAAGTAACATCAAAAGAAGTCTATAAGTATAAATAGTAAGTTAGTCTGTGATAAGACTTTGGCCAGAAATATGTTAAGTAGGTCAAAAATGGACCACTGTCTTGCTGATTAAACACCAGAAGGAGTCTATGAGTATGTATAGAAAGTTCAAGATTAAGGACTCTTTCTCCAGAAATGTGCTCATAAGGTCAAATATGGTCTAATCTATGGTTGAAGTAACATCAAAAGAACTCTATGAGTATGCATAGTAAGTTAGCCTTTGATAAGACCTTGGCCAGAAATATGTTAAGTAGGTCAAATATGGACCACTGTCTGGCTGATGTAACATCAGAAGGAGCCTATGAGTATTTTTAGAAAGTTTAAGTTCAAGTTCAAAGACTCTTTGGACAGAAATATGTTAAGGAAGTCAAATATGGACCACTGTCTGGCTGATGAAACATCAGAAGGAGTCTATGAGTATTTATAGAAAGTTCAAGTTCAAGATCAAAGACTCTTTGGCCAAAAATATGTTAAGTGGGTCTAATATTGACCACTGTCTGGCTGATGAAACATGAGAAGGAGTCTATGAGCATTTATAGAAAGTTCAAGAATAAGGACTCTTTGTCCAGAAATGTGTTCACAAGATCAAATATGGTCTAATATATTGTTGAAGTAACATCAAAAGAAGTCTATAAGTATAATTAGTAGGTTAGCCTTTGATAAGACTTTGGCAAGAAATATGTTAAGTAGGTCAAATATGGACCACTGTCTTGATGATGAAACATCAGAAGGAGTCTATAAGTATAGATAGAAAGTTCAAGATTAAGGACTCTTTGTCCAGAAATGTGTTCATAAGGTCAATATGGTCTAATCAATGGTTGAAGTAACATCAAAAGAAGTCTATGAGTATGCATAGAAAGTTAGCCTTTGATAAGACTTTGGCAAGAAATATGTTAAGTATGTCAAATATGGACCACTGTCTGGCTGATGAAATATCAGAAGGAGTCTATGAGTATTTATAGAAAGTTCAAGTTCAAAGACTCTTTGGCCTGAAATATGTTAAATAGGTCAAATATGGACCACTCTCTTGCTGATGGAACATCAGGAGGAGTCTATGAGTATGTATAGAAAGATCAAGTTCAAGGATTCTCTGGCAAGAAAAATTTACATAAAGTCATATTTGAACTACTGATGAAACATCAAAAGGAGTCTGAGTATGTATAAAAGTTCAAGATTAAGGACTCTGTCCAGATATGTTTTCATAGGATCAAATATTGTCTAATATATGGTTGAAGTAACATCAAAAGAAGTCTATAAGTATAAATAGTAAGTTAGTCTGTGATAAGACTTTGGCCAGAAATATGTTAAGTAGGTAAAATATGGACCACTCTTTGGCTGATGAAACATCAGAAGGAGTCTATTATTTATTGAAAGTTCAAGTTCAAAGACTCTTTGGCCAGAAATCTGTTTAGTTGGTCAATGATGAAACATCAGAAGGAGTCTCTGAGTATGCATAGAAAGTTAGCCTTTGATAAGACTTTGGCAAGAAATATGTTAAGTATGTCAAATATGGACCACTGTCTGGCTGATGAAATATCAGAAGGAGTCTATGAGTATTTATAGAAAGTTCAAGTTCAAAGACTCTTTGGCCTGAATAACATAGGTCAAATATGGACCACTCTCTTGCTGATGGAACATCAGGAGGAGTCTATGAGTATGTATAGAAATATCAAGTTCAAGGATTCTCTGGCAAGAAAAATTTACATAAAGTCATATTTGAACTACTGATGAAACATCAAAAGGAGTATGAGTATGTATAAAAGTTCAAGATTAAGGACTCTGTCCAGAAATGTTTTCATAAGATCAAATATTGTCTAATATATGGTTGAAGTAACATCAAAAGAAGTCTATAAGTATAAATAGTAAGTTAGTCTGTGATAAGACTTTGGCCAGAAATATGTTAAGTAGGTCAAAAATGGACCACTCTCCTGCTGATAAAACTTCAGAAAGAGTCTATGATTATGTATAGAAAGTTCAAGATTAAGGACTCTTTGTCCAGAAATGTTTTCATAAGATCAAATATTGTCTAATATATGGTTGAAGTAACATCAAAAGAAGTCTATAAGTATAAATAGTAAGTTAGTCTGTGATAAGACTTTGGCCAGAAATATGTTAAGTAGGTCAAAAATGGACCACTGTCTTGCTGATGAAACACCAGAAGGAGTCTATGAGTATGTATAGAAAGTTCAAGATTAAGGACTCTTTCTCCAGAAATGTGCTCATAAGGTCAAATATGGTCTAATCTATGGTTGAAGTAACATCAAAAGAACTCTATGAGTATGCATAGTAAGTTAGCCTTTGATAAGACCTTGGCCAGAAATATGTTAAGTAGGTCAAATATGGACCACTGTCTGGCTGATGTAACATCAGAAGGAGCCTATGAGTATTTTTAGAAAGTTTAAGTTCAAGTTCAAAGACTCTTTGGACAGAAATATGTTAAGGAAGTCAAATATGGACCACTGTCTGGCTGATGAAACATCAGAAGGAGTCTATGAGTATTTATAGAAAGTTCAAGTTCAAGATCAAAGACTCTTTGGCCAAAAATATGTTAAGTGGGTCTAATATTGACCACTGTCTGGCTGATGAAACATGAGAAGGAGTCTATGAGCATTTATAGAAAGTTCAAGAATAAGGACTCTTTGTCCAGAAATGTGTTCACAAGATCAAATATGGTCTAATATATTGTTGAAGTAACATCAAAAGAAGTCTATAAGTATAATTAGTAGGTTAGCCTTTGATAAGACTTTGGCAAGAAATATGTTAAGTAGGTCAAATATGGACCACTGTCTTGATGATGAAACATCAGAAGGAGTCTATAAGTATAGATAGAAAGTTCAAGATTAAGGACTCTTTGTCCAGAAATGTGTTCATAAGGTCAATATGGTCTAATCAATGGTTGAAGTAACATCAAAAGAAGTCTATGAGTATGCATAGAAAGTTAGCCTTTGATAAGACTTTGGCAAGAAATATGTTAAGTATGTCAAATATGGACCACTGTCTGGCTGATGAAATATCAGAAGGAGTCTATGAGTATTTATAGAAAGTTCAAGTTCAAAGACTCTTTGGCCTGAAATATGTTAAATAGGTCAAATATGGACCACTCTCTTGCTGATGGAACATCAGGAGGAGTCTATGAGTATGTATAGAAAGATCAAGTTCAAGGATTCTCTGGCAAGAAAAATTTACATAAAGTCATATTTGAACTACTGATGAAACATCAAAAGGAGTCTGAGTATGTATAAAAGTTCAAGATTAAGGACTCTGTCCAGATATGTTTTCATAGGATCAAATATTGTCTAATATATGGTTGAAGTAACATCAAAAGAAGTCTATAAGTATAAATAGTAAGTTAGTCTGTGATAAGACTTTGGCCAGAAATATGTTAAGTAGGTAAAATATGGACCACTCTTTGGCTGATGAAACATCAGAAGGAGTCTATTATTTATTGAAAGTTCAAGTTCAAAGACTCTTTGGCCAGAAATCTGTTTAGTTGGTCAATGATGAAACATCAGAAGGAGTCTCTGAGTATGCATAGAAAGTTAGCCTTTGATAAGACTTTGGCAAGAAATATGTTAAGTATGTCAAATATGGACCACTGTCTGGCTGATGAAATATCAGAAGGAGTCTATGAGTATTTATAGAAAGTTCAAGTTCAAAGACTCTTTGGCCTGAATAACATAGGTCAAATATGGACCACTCTCTTGCTGATGGAACATCAGGAGGAGTCTATGAGTATGTATAGAAATATCAAGTTCAAGGATTCTCTGGCAAGAAAAATTTACATAAAGTCATATTTGAACTACTGATGAAACATCAAAAGGAGTATGAGTATGTATAAAAGTTCAAGATTAAGGACTCTGTCCAGAAATGTTTTCATAAGATCAAATATTGTCTAATATATGGTTGAAGTAACATCAAAAGAAGTCTATAAGTATAAATAGTAAGTTAGTCTGTGATAAGACTTTGGCCAGAAATATGTTAAGTAGGTCAAAAATGGACCACTCTCCTGCTGATAAAACTTCAGAAAGAGTCTATGATTATGTATAGAAAGTTCAAGATTAAGGACTCTTTGTCCAGAAATGTTTTCATAAGATCAAATATTGTCTAATATATGGTTGAAGTAACATCAAAAGAAGTCTATAAGTATAAATAGTAAGTTAGTCTGTGATAAGACTTTGGCCAGAAATATGTTAAGTAGGTCAAAAATGGACCACTGTCTTGCTGATGAAACACCAGAAGGAGTCTATGAGTATGTATAGAAAGTTCAAGATTAAGGACTCTTTCTCCAGAAATGTGCTCATAAGGTCAAATATGGTCTAATCTATGGTTGAAGTAACATCAAAAGAACTCTATGAGTATGCATAGTAAGTTAGCCTTTGATAAGACCTTGGCCAGAAATATGTTAAGTAGGTCAAATATGGACCACTGTCTGGCTGATGTAACATCAGAAGGAGCCTATGAGTATTTTTAGAAAGTTTAAGTTCAAGTTCAAAGACTCTTTGGACAGAAATATGTTAAGGAAGTCAAATATGGACCACTGTCTGGCTGATGAAACATCAGAAGGAGTCTATGAGTATTTATAGAAAGTTCAAGTTCAAGATCAAAGACTCTTTGGCCAAAAATATGTTAAGTGGGTCTAATATTGACCACTGTCTGGCTGATGAAACATGAGAAGGAGTCTATGAGCATTTATAGAAAGTTCAAGAATAAGGACTCTTTGTCCAGAAATGTGTTCACAAGATCAAATATGGTCTAATATATTGTTGAAGTAACATCAAAAGAAGTCTATAAGTATAATTAGTAGGTTAGCCTTTGATAAGACTTTGGCAAGAAATATGTTAAGTAGGTCAAATATGGACCACTGTCTTGATGATGAAACATCAGAAGGAGTCTATAAGTATAGATAGAAAGTTCAAGATTAAGGACTCTTTGTCCAGAAATGTGTTCATAAGGTCAAATATGGTCTAATCAATGGTTGAAGTAACATCAAAAGAAGTCTATGAGTATGCATAGAAAGTTAGCCTTTGATAAGACTTTGGCAAGAAATATGTTAAGTATGTCAAATATGGACCACTGTCTGGCTGATGAAATATCAGAAGGAGTCTATGAGTATTTATAGAAAGTTCAAGTTCAAAGACTCTTTGGCCTGAAATATGTTAAATAGGTCAAATATGGACCACTCTCTTGCTGATGGAACATCAGGAGGAGTCTATGAGTATGTATAGAAAGATCAAGTTCAAGGATTCTCTGGCAAGAAAAATTTACATAAAGTCATATTTGAACTACTGATGAAACATCAAAAGGAGTCTGAGTATGTATAAAAGTTCAAGATTAAGGACTCTGTCCAGAAATGTTTTCATAGGATCAAATATTGTCTAATATATGGTTGAAGTAACATCAAAAGAAGTCTATAAGTATAAATAGTAAGTTAGTCTGTGATAAGACTTTGGCCAGAAATATGTTAAGTAGGTAAAATATGGACCACTCTTTGGCTGATGAAACATCAGAAGGAGTCTATTATTTATTGAAAGTTCAAGTTCAAAGACTCTTTGGCCAGAAATCTGTTTAGTTGGTCAATGATGAAACATCAGAAGGAGTCTCTGAGTATGCATAGAAAGTTAGCCTTTGATAAGACTTTGGCAAGAAATATGTTAAGTATGTCAAATATGGACCACTGTCTGGCTGATGAAATATCAGAAGGAGTCTATGAGTATTTATAGAAAGTTCAAGTTCAAAGACTCTTTGGCCTGAATAACATAGGTCAAATATGGACCACTCTCTTGCTGATGGAACATCAGGAGGAGTCTATGAGTATGTATAGAAATATCAAGTTCAAGGATTCTCTGGCAAGAAAAATTTACATAAAGTCATATTTGAACTACTGATGAAACATCAAAAGGAGTATGAGTATGTATAAAAGTTCAAGATTAAGGACTCTGTCCAGAAATGTTTTCATAAGATCAAATATTGTCTAATATATGGTTGAAGTAACATCAAAATAAGTCTATAAGTATAAATAGTAAGTTAGTCTGTGATAAGACTTTGGCCAGAAATATGTTAAGTAGGTCAAAAATGGACCACTCTCCTGCTGATAAAACTTCAGAAAGAGTCTATGATTATGTATAGAAAGTTCAAGATTAAGGACTCTTTGTCCAGAAATGTTTTCATAAGATCAAATATTGTCTAATATATGGTTGAGTAACATCAAAAGAAGTCTATAAGTATAAATAGTAAGTTAGTCTGTGATAAGACTTTGGCCAGAAATATGTTAAGTAGGTCAAAAATGGACCACTGTCTTGCTGATGAAACACCAGAAGGAGTCTATGAGTATGTATAGAAAGTTCAAGATTAAGGACTCTTTCTCCAGAAATGTGCTCATAAGGTCAAATATGGTCTAATCTATGGTTGAAGTAACATCAAAAGAACTCTATGAGTATGCATAGTAAGTTAGCCTTTGATAAGACCTTGGCCAGAAATATGTTAAGTAGGTCAAATATGGACCACTGTCTGGCTGATGTAACATCAGAAGGAGCCTATGAGTATTTTTAGAAAGTTTAAGTTCAAGTTCAAAGACTCTTTGGACAGAAATATGTTAAGGAAGTCAAATATGGACCACTGTCTGGCTGATGAAACATCAGAAGGAGTCTATGAGTATTTATAGAAAGTTCAAGTTCAAGATCAAAGACTCTTTGGCCAAAAATATGTTAAGTGGGTCTAATATTGACCACTGTCTGGCTGATGAAACATGAGAAGGAGTCTATGAGCATGTATAGAAAGTTCAAGAATAAGGACTCTTTGTCCAGAAATGTGTTCACAAGATCAAATATGGTCTAATATATTGTTGAAGTAACATCAAAAGAAGTCTATAAGTATAATTAGTAGGTTAGCCTTTGATAAGACTTTGGCAAGAAATATGTTAAGTAGGTCAAATATGGACCACTGTCTTGATGATGAAACATCAGAAGGAGTCTATAAGTATAGATAGAAAGTTCAAGATTAAGGACTCTTTGTCCAGAAATGTGTTCATAAGGTCAAATATGGTCTAATCAATGGTTGAAGTAACATCAAAAGAAGTCTATGAGTATGCATAGAAAGTTAGCCTTTGATAAGACTTTGGCAAGAAATATGTTAAGTATGTCAAATATGGACCACTGTCTGGCTGATGAAATATCAGAAGGAGTCTATGAGTATTTATAGAAAGTTCAAGTTCAAAGACTCTTTGGCCTGAAATATGTTAAATAGGTAAAATATGGACCACTCTCTTGCTGATGGAACATCAGGAGGAGTCTGTGAGTATGTATAGAAAGATCAAGTTCAAGGATTCTCTGGCAAGAAAAATTTACATAAAGTCATATTTGAACTACTGATGAAACATCAAAAGGAGTCTGAGTATGTATAAAAGTTCAAGATTAAGGACTCTGTCCAGAAATGTTTTCATAGGATCAAATATTGTCTAATATATGGTTGAAGTAACATCAAAAGAAGTCTATAAGGAAAAATAGTAAGTTAGTCTGTGATCAGACTTTGGCCAGAAATATGTTAAGTAGGTCAAAAATGGACCATTCTCCTGCTGATAAAACTTCAGAAAGAGTCTATGATTATGTATATAAAGTTCAAGATTAAGGACTCTTTGTCCAGAAATGTTTTCATAAGATCAAATATTGTCTAATATATGGTTGAAGTAACATCAAAAGAAGTCTATAAGTATAAATAGTAAGTTAGTCTGTGATAAGACTTTGGCCAGAAATATGTTAAGTAGGTCAAAAATGGACCACTGTCTTGCTGATGAAACACCAGAAGGAGTCTATGAGTATGTATAGAAAGTTCAAGATTAAGGACTCTTTCTCCAGAAATGTGCTCATAAGGTCAAATATGGTCTAATCTATGGTTGAAGTAACATCAAAAGAACTCTATGAGTATGCATAGTAAGTTAGCCTTTGATAAGACCTTGGCCAGAAATATGTTAAGTAGGTCAAATATGGACCACTGTCTGGCTGATGTAACATCAGAAGGAGCCTATGAGTATTTTTAGAAAGTTCAAGTTCAAGTTCAAAGACTCTTTGGACAGAAATATGTTAAGGAAGTCAAATATGGACCACTGTCTGGCTGATGAAACATCAGAAGGAGTCTATGAGTATTTATAGAAAGTTCAAGTTCAAGATCAAAGACTCTTTGGCCAAAAATATGTTAAGTGGGTCTAATATTGACCACTGTCTGGCTGATGAAACATGAGAAGGAGTCTATGAGCATGTATAGAAAGTTCAAGATTAAGGACTCTTTGTCCAGAAATGTGTTCATAAGATCAAATACGGTCTAATATATTGTTGAAGTAACATCAAAAGAAGTCTATAAGTATAAATAGTAGGTTAGCCTTTGATAAGACTTTGGCAAGAAATATGTTAAGTAGGTCAAATATGAACCACTGTCTTGATGATGAAACATCAGAAGGAGTCTATAAGTATAAATAGAAAGTTCAAGATTAAGGACTCTTTGTCCAGAAATGTGTTCATAAGGTCAAATATGGTCTAATCAATGGTTGAAGTAACATCAAAAGAAGTCTATGAGTATGCATAGAAAGTTAGCCTTTGATAAGATTTTGGCAAGAAATATGTTAAGTATGTCAAATATGGACCACTGTGAGGCTGATGAAATATCAGAAGGAGTCTATGAGTATTTATAGAAAGTTCAAGTTCAAAGACTCTTTGGCCTGAAATATGTTAAATATGGACCACTCTCTTGCTGATGAAACATCAGGAGGAGTCTATGAGTATGTATAGAAAGATCAAGTTCAAGGATTCTCTGGCAAGAAAAATTTACATAAAGTCATATTTGAACTACTGATGAAACATCAAAAGGAGTCTGAGTATGTATAAAAGTCCAAGATTAAGGACTCTGTCCAGAAATGTTTTCATAAGATCAAATATTGTCTAATATATGGTTGAAGTAACATCAAAAGAAGTCTATAAGTATAAATAGTAAGTTAGTCTGTGATAAGACTTTGGCCAGAAATATGTTAAGTAGGTCAAAAATGGACCACTCTCCTGCTGATAAAACTTCAGAAAGAGTCTATGATTATGTATAGAAAGTTCAAGATTAAGGACTCTTTGTCCAGAAATGTTTTCATAAGATCAAATATTGTCTAATCTATGGTTGAAGTAACATCAAAAGAAGTCTATAAGTATAAATAGTAAGTTAGTCTGTGATAAGACTTTGGCCAGAAAAATGTTAAGTAGGTCAAAAATGGACCACTGTTTGCTGATGAAACACCAGAAGGAGTCTATAGTATGTATAGAAAGTTCAAGATTAAGGACTCTTTCTCCAGAAATGTGCTCATAAGGTCAAATATGGTCTAATCTATGGTTGAAGTAACATCAAAAGAACTCTATGAGTATGCATAGTAAGTTAGCCTTTGATAAGACCTTGGCCAGAAATATGTTAAGTAGGTCTTATCAAAGGACTTAACATCAGAAGGAGTCAATGAGTATGTTCGGAAAGTTCAAGATCGAGTACTCTTGGGCCATATTTAAAGTAGGTCAGATATGGACTGTCTGGGCGGACTTAACATCAGAAAGAGTCTATGAGGATATGTTTAGTATGGCAAAAAGGGACCTCTGTATAGCTGATATCACATCAGAAGGAGTCTATAAGTTTATATTGTTTAAACCCGTTTGACGACCCTTTGACCAGAAATAAGTTCAATAGGTCAGATATGGACTTCTATATGGCCTATGAAGCATCAGAGGGAGTCAGTGAGTATGTATAGAAAGTTCGAGATCGAGTACTATTGGGCCAGAAATATGTTCAGTAGGTCAAATATTTCTCTGGCTAATATAACATTATAAGAAGTCAATCTGTATGAATAAATAGTTCATGTTAAAGAACTCTTTGGCCAGAAATATGTTCAGTAGGGCAAAACGGGACCTCTGTATGGCTGACTTAACATCAGAAGGAGTCAATGAGTATGTTCGGAAAGTTCAAGATCGAGTACTCTTAGGTAAGAAATATGTTCAGTAGGTCCACGCATTCTCATCCTTTGGCGTCATATAGGTGACGCCATATGACATTTCATCGAAATCTTACGCACATGGCATCCTTTAGCATCAATATAACACGCACTGTTATGGGTAGGTTTAGGTCTGGGGTAGGGTACGGTTATGACGCCTTGGCATCTGCGTCTCATATTGACGCTAAACGATGCCATGTGCGTCGGATTTAGACGAGCGTCACCTGTATGACGCCTTGAGTTCTGCGTCTCATATTGATGCTAAAGGATGCCATGTGCGTAAGATTTCGACGAAATGTACAAAGCGTCACATGTATGACGCCAAAGGATGAGAAAGGCCTGGTAGGTCACATATCTGTCTGGCAAATATAACATAATAAGAGGTCATTCTGTATAATAACTTAATGTTAAAGAACTCTTTGGCCAGAAATATGTTCAGTAGGTCAGATATTGACTTCTATATGGCTTATGAAGCATCAAAAGGAGTCAATGAGTATGTATAGAAAGTTCAAGATCGAGTACTCTTTGGCCAGAAATATGTTCAGTAGGTCGGATATTAACTTCTATATGGCTTATGAAGCATCAGAAGTAGTCTATGAGTAGTATAGAAAGTTCAAGATCTTGGGCCAGAAATATGTTCAGTAGGTCAAATATTTGTCTGGCTAATATAACATTATAAGAAGTCAATCTGTATGAATAAATAGTTCATGTTAAAGAACTCTTTGGCCAGAAATATGTTCAGTAGGGCAAAACGGGATCTCTGTATGGCTGATATAACATCAGAAGAAGTCTATATATTGTTCAAAATCTTTTGATGACCCTTTGACCAGAAATAATTTAAATAGGTCCGATATGGACTTCTATATGGCTTATGAAGCATCAGAAGAAGTCTTTGAGTATGTAAGAATGTTCAAGATCAAGTACTCTTGGGCCAAAAATATGTTCAGCACGTCAAATATCTGTCTGGCTAATAAAACATTATAAGAAGTCAATCTGTATGTATAGTAACTTAATGTTCAAGGTCTCTATGAACAGAAATGTGTTCAGTGTGTCAAATAAGGACTATTGTATTGCTGACTTAACATCAGAAGGAGTCAATGAGTATGTTCGAAGAGTTCAAGATTGAGTACTCGGGCCATATTTAAAGTAGGTCAGATATGGACTGTCTGGGCGGACTGAACATCAGAAAGAGTTTATGAGGATATGTTCATTATGGCAAAAAGGGACCTCTGTATAGCTGATATAACATCAGAAGGAGTCTATAAGTTTATATTGTTTAAAACCGTTTGACGACCCTTTGAACAGAAATAAGTTCAATAGGTCAGATATGGACTTCTATATGGCCTATGGAGCATCAGAGGGAGTCAATGAGTATGTATAGAAAGTTCAAGATCGAGTACTCTTGGGCCAGAAATATGTTTACTAGGTCACGTATCTGTCTGGCTAATATAACATAATAAGAGGTCATTCTGTATAATAACTTAATGTTAAAGAACTCTTTGGCCAGAAATATGTTCAAAAGGTCAGATATTGACTTCTATATGGCTTATGAAGCATCAGAAGGAGTCTATGAGTATGTATAGAAAGTTCAAGATCGAGTACTCTTGGGCCAGAAATATGTTTACTAGGTCACATATCTGTCTGGCTAATATAACATAATAAGAGGTCATTCTGTATAATCACTTAATGTTACAGAACTCTTTGGCCAGAAATATGTTCAGTAGGTCAGATATTGACTTCTAAATGGCTTATGAAGCATCAGAAGGAGTTTATGAGTATGTATAGAAAGTTCAAGATCGAGTACTCTTGGGCCAGAAATATGTTCAGTAGGTCAAATATTTGTTTGGCTAATATAACGTTATAAGAAGTCAATCTGTATGTATAGTAACTTAATGTTCAAGGACTCTTTGAACAGAAATTAGTTCAGTGTGTCAAACAAGGACTATTTTATGGCTGACTTAACATCAGAAGGAGTAAATGAGTATGTTCGGAAAGTTCAAGATGGAGTACTCTTGGGCCATATCTAAAGTAGGTCAGATTGGACTGTCTGGGCGGACTTAACATCAGAAAGAGTCTATGAGGATATGTTTAGTATGGCAAAAAGGGACCTCTGCATAGCTGATATCACATCAGAAGGAGTCTATAAGTTTATATTGTTTAAAACCGTTTGACGACCCTTTGACCAGAAATAAGTTCAATAGGTCAGATATGTAACTTTCTAAACATTTCATCAGAGGGAGTCAATGAGTATTTATAGAAAGTTCAAGATCGAGTACTCTTTGGCCAGAAATATGTTCAGTAGGTCAGATATTGACTTCTATATGGCTTATGAAGCATCAGAAGGAGTCTATGAGTATGTATAGAAAGTTCAAGATCGAGTACTCTTGGGCCAGAAATATGTTTACTAGGTCACATATCTGTCTGGCTAATATAACATAATAAGAGGTCATTCTGTATAATAACTTAATGTTAAAGAACTCTTTGGCCAGAAATATGTTCAGTAGGTCAGATATTGACTTCTATATGGCTTATGAAGCATCAGAAGGAGTCTATGAGTATGTATAGAAAGTTCAAGATAGAGTACTCTTGGGCCAGAAATATGTTCAGTAGGTCAAATATTTGTTTGGCTAATATAAAGTTATAAGAAGTCAATCTGTATGTATAGTAACTTATTGTTCAAGGACTCTTTGAACAGAAATTAGTTCAGTGTGTCAAACAAGGACTATTTTATGGCTGACTTAACATCAGAAGGAGTAAATGAGTATGTTCGGAAAGTTCAAGATCGAGTGCTCTTGGGCCATATTTAAAGTAGGTCAGATATGGACTGTCTGGGCGGACTTAACATCAGAAAGAGTCTATGAGGATATGTTTAGTATGGCAAAAAGGGACCTCTGTATAGCTGATATCACATCAGAAGGAGTCTAAAAGTTTAAATTGTTTAAAACCGGTTGACGACCCTTTGACCAGAAATAAGTTCAATAGGTCAGATATGGAATTCTATATGGCCTATGAAGCTTCAGAGGGAGTCAATAAGTTTTTATAGAAAGTTCAAGATCGAGTACTCTTTGGCCAGAAATATGTTCAGTAGCTCAGATATTGACTTCTATATGGCTTATGAAGCATCAGAAGGAGTCAATGAGTATGTATAGAAAGTTCAAGATCGAGTACTCTTGGGTCAGAAATATGTTTACTAGGTTACATATCTGTCTGGCTAATGTAACATAATAAGAGGTCATTCTGTATAATAACCTAATGTTAAAGAACTCTTTGGCCAGAAATATGTTCAGTAGGTCAAATATTTGTTTGGCTAATATAACATTATAAGAAGTCAATCTGTATGTATAGTAACTTAATGTTCAAGGACTCTTTGAACAGAAATTAGTTCAGTGTGTCAAACAAGGACTATTTTATGTGGGTCAGATATTGACTTCTATATGGCTTATAAAGCATCAGAAGGAGTCTATGACTATGTATAGAAAGTTCAAGATCGAGTACTCTTGGGCCCTACTGATCGCACACACGATCTAATGTTGTGCATTAAAGTATATAGCTATGTATTGCAGTGCAATGCATAAAATAACTAGCTCATTCCGATGTGCATTGAAGAGATAGCATTTTTACAGTTGCATTGAATTGCAAGAAAGAACTAACTTCTGTGCACTGGACATATAAAATGTGCTTTTGCATTAAATTTTATATTGTCCTTTCGCATGGCAATTGCACACTAAACTATTAATTTTTATATGAAAGGGAATTTATTGCAATAGCCATCCCATTATAATGCACACAATAACTAACATATTCCTCTCTGCAATGAAAAGAAAACACATAACTTATGTGCTTTCGCATGCATTTCCATTCAACAACTAATTCATTTGTACACAGACGAGAAAATGTCACATGAGCTGTCAATGCATACTACAATGCATACTTTTACTATTTCGTTTCTAATTACTAACTCGTTCCTTTGTGCAACGAAGAGATGTGAAAGGCATGTGCTGTTGGATTGCATAGCACTAACGTTATGCAAGCTATGTACTTGCAGTGCAATGCATAAAAGAACTAAATCATTCCGTAGTGAATTGAAGAGATAACATCTATGTTGTTTCATTGCTTTGCATAAAATATCTAACTCTGTGCGATGAAAAGAAAAGGCATAACATATGTGCATTCGCATGCATTTCCATTCAACTAATTAATTTCTGCGTTCACGAGAAATATATCACATGAGCGTTCGCTGTACAATGCATACAATGTTCCTTTTTGCAACGAAGAGATGGGCAATGCATTTGCTTTTGGATTGCTTTGCACATACGATCAAACGTTGTGCATTGACATAACATATGTGCTTTCTCATGCTTTTCCACACTACAACTAACTTATTCAGTTGTGTAATTGAAGGGAAATCATTGCATTAGCATTTTACATTGGTGTGATGAAGAGAAATCGATGCATTAGCTGTTGCTTTAGAATGCATACAATAACTAACTCATTCCGTTGTTCAAGGAAGAAACAACATGCTTACATTTCACACACGATCTAACGTTGTGCATTAAAGTAATTAGCTATGTATTGCAGTGCAATGCATAAAATAACTAGCTCATTCCGATGTTCATTGAAGAGATAGCATTTTTACAGTTGCATTGAATTGCAAGAACTAACTTCTGTGCAATGGACATATAAAATGTGCTTTCGCATTGCATTTTATATTGTCCTTTCGCATGGCAATTGCATACTAAACTATTCATTTTTATATGAAAGGGAAATTATTGCAATAGCCATCCCATTACAATGCACACAATAACTAACATATTCCTCTGTGCAATGAAAAGAAAACACATTACATATGTGCTTTCGCATGCATTTCCATTCAACAACTAATTCATTTGTGCACACACGAGAAAATTTCACATGAGCTGTCAATTTCACATGAGCTACAATGCATACTTTTACTATTTCGTTTCTAATTACTAACTCGTTTCTTTGTGCGACGAAGAGATGTGAAAGCCATGTGCTGTTGGATTGCATAGCACTAACGTTATGCAAGCTATGTACTTGCAGTGCAATGCATAAAAGAACTAACTCATTCCGTAGTGAGTTGAGAGATAACATCTGTGTTGTTTCATTGCTTTGCATAAAATATCTAACTCTGTGCGATGAAAAGAAAAGGCATAATATATGTGCATTCGCATGCATTTCCATTCTTCAACTAATTAATTTCTGCGTTCACGAGAAATATATCACATGAGCGGTCGCTGTACAATGCATACAATGTTCCTTTTTGCAACGAAGAGATGGGCAATGCATTTGCTTTTGGATTGCTTTGCACATACGATCAAACGTTGTGCATTGACATAACATATGTGCTTTCTCGTGCTTTTCCACACTACAACTAACTTATTCAGTTGTGTAATTGAAGGGAAATCATTGCATTAGCATTTTGCATTGGTGTGATGAAGAGAAATCGATGCATTAGCTGTTGCTTTAGAATGCATACAATAACTAACTCATTCCGTTGTTCAAGGAAGAAACAACATGCTTACATTTCACACACGATCTAACGTTGTGCATTAAAGTATATAGCTATGTATTGCAGAGCAATGCATAAAATAACTAGCTCATTCCGATGTGCATTGAAGAGATAGCATTTTTACAGTTGCATTGAATTGCAAGAAAGAACTAACTTCTGTGCAATGGACATATAAAATGTGCTTTCGTATTACATTTTATATTGTCCTTTTGCATGGCAATTGCATACTAAACTATTCATTTTTATATGGAAGGGAAATGATTGCAATAGCCATTCCATTATAATGCACACAATAACTAACATATTTCCTCTGTGCAATGAAAAGAAAACACATAACATATGTGCTTTCGCATGCATTTCCATTCAACAACTAATTCATTTGTGCACAGACGAGAAAATTTCACATGAGCTGTCAATGCATACTACAATGCATACTTTTACTATTTCGTTTCTAATTACTAACTCGTTTCTTTGTGCAACGAAGAGATGTGAAAGGCATGTGCTGTTGGATTGCATAGCACTAACATTATGCAAGCTATGTACTTGCAGTGCAATGCATAACAGAACTAAATCATTCCATAGTGAATTGAAGAGATAACATCTATGTTGTTTCATTGCTTAGCATAAAATATCTAACTCTGTGCGATGAAAAGAAAAGGCATAACATATGTGCATTCGCATGCATTTCCATTCTTCAACTAATTAATTTCTGCGTTCACGAGAAATATATCACATGAGCGGTCGCTGTACAATGCATACAATGTTCCTTTTTGCAACGAAGAGATGGGCAATGCATTTACTTTTGGATTGCTTTGCACATACGATCAAACGTTGTGCATTGACATAACATATGTGCTTTCTCATGCTTTTCCACACTACAACTAACTTATTCAGTTGTGTAATTGAAGGGAAATCATTGCATTAGCATTTTGCATTGGTGTGATGAAGAGAAATCGATGCATTAGCTGTTGCTTTAGAATGCATACAATAACTAACTCATTCCGTTGTTCAAGGAAGAAACAACATGCTTACATTTCACACACGATCTAACGTTGTGCATTAAAGTAATTAGCTATGTATTGCAGTGCAATGCATAAAATAACTAGCTCATTCCGATGTGCATTGAAGAGATAGCATTTTTACAGTTGCATTGAATTGCAAGAAAGAACTAACTTCTGTGCAATGGACATATAAAATGTGCTTTCGCATTACATTTTATATTGTCCTTTCGCATGGCAATTGCATACTAAACTATTCATTTTTATATGAAAGGGAAATTATTGCAATAGCCATCCCATTATAATGCACACAATAACTAACATATTCCTCTGTGCAATGAAAAGAAAACACATAACATATACATATGTGCTTTCGCATGCATTTCCATTCAACAACTAATTCATTTGTGCACAGACGAGAAAATTTCACATGAGCTGTCAATGCATACTACAATGCATACTTTTACTATTTCGTTTCTAATTACTAACTCGTTTCTTTGTGCAACGAAGAGATGTGAAAGGCATGTGCTGTTGGATTGCATAGCACTAACATTATGCAAGCTATGTACTTGCAGTGCAATGCATAAAATAACTAAATCATTCCGTAGTGAATTGAAGAGATAACATCTATGTTGTTTCATTGCTTAGCATAAAATATCTAACTCTGTGCGATGAAAAGAAAAGGCATAACATATATGCATTCGCATGCATTTCCATTCTTCAACTAATTAATTTCTGCGTTCACGAGACATATATCACATGAGCGGTCGCTGTACAATGCATACAATGTTCCTTTATGCAACGAAGAGATGGGCAATGCATTTGCTTTTGGATTGCTTTGCACATACGATCAAACGTTGTGCATTGACATAACATATGTGCTTTCTCATGCTTTTCCACACTACAACTAACTTATTCAGTTGTGTAATTGAAGGGAAATCATTGCATTAGCATTTTGCATTGGTGTGATGAAGAGAAATCGATGCATTAGCTGTTGCTTTAGAATGCATACAATAACTAACTCATTCCGTTGTTCAAGGAAGAAACAACATGCTACAATTCACACACGATCTAACGTTGTGCATTAAGGTATATAGCTATGTATTGCAGTGCAATGCATAAAATAACTAGCTCATTCCGATGTGCATTGAAGAGATAGCATTTTTACAGTTGCATTGAATTGCAAGAAAGAACTAACTTCTGTGCAATGGACATATAAAATGTGCTTTCGCATTACATTTTATATTGTCCTTTCGCATGGCAATTGCATACTAAACTATTCATTTTTATATGAAAGGGAAATTATTGCAATAGCCATTCCATTATAATGCACACAATAACTAACATATTCCTCTGTGCAATGAAAAGAAAACACATAACATATACATATGTGCTTTCGCATGCATTTCCATTCAACAACTAATTCATTTGTGCACAGACGAGAAAATTTCACATGAGCTGTCAATGCATACTACAATGCATACTTTTACTATTTCGTTTCTAATTACTAACTCGTTTCTTTGTGCAACGAAGAGATGTGAAAGGCATGTGCTGTTGGATTGCATAGCACTAACATTATGCAAGATATGTACTTGCAGTGCAATGCATAAAAGAACTAAATCATTCCGTAGTGAATTGAAGAGATAACATCTATGTTGTTTCATTGCTTAGCATAAAATATCTAACTCTGTGCGATGAAAAGAAAAGGCATAACATATGTGCATTCGCATGCATTTCCATTCTTCAACTAATTAATTTCTGCGTTCACGAGAAATATATCACATGAGCGGTCGCTGTACAATGCATACAATGTTCCTTTTTGCAACGAAGAGATGGGCAATGCATTTGCTTTTGGATTGCTTTGCACATACGATCAAACGTTGTGCATTGACATAATATATGTGCTTTCTCATGCTTTTCCACACTACAACTAACTTATTCAGTTGTGTAATTGAAGGGAAATCATTGCATTAGCATTTTGCATTGGTGTGATGAAGAGAAATCGATGCATTAGCTGTTGCTTTAGAATGCATACAATAACTCATTCCGTTGTTCAAGGAAGAAACAACATGCTTACAATTCACATACGATCTAACGTTGTGCATTAAGGTATATAGCTATGTATTGCAGTGCAATGCATAAAATAACTAGCTCATTCCGATGTGCATTGAAGAGATAGCATTTTTACAGTTGCATTGAATTGCAAGAAAGAACTAACTTCTGTGCAATGGACATATAAAATGTGCTTTCGCATTACATTTTATATTGTCCTTTCGCATGGCAATTGCATACTAAACTATT
Source organism: Rhinichthys klamathensis goyatoka (assembly GCF_029890125.1). Lineage (NCBI taxonomy): Eukaryota > Metazoa > Chordata > Actinopteri > Cypriniformes > Leuciscidae > Rhinichthys > Rhinichthys klamathensis. The sequence continues at coordinate 8,500,727 of NW_026606705.1, forward strand.
CATTTTTATATGAAAGGGAAATTATTGCAATAGCCATTCCATTTTAATGCACACAATAACTAACATATTCCTCTGTGCAATGAAAAGAAAACACATAACATATGTGCTTTCGCATGCATTTCCGTTCAACAACTAATTCATTTGTGCACAGACGAGAAAATTTCACATGAGCTGTCAATGCATACTACAATGCATACTTTTACTATTTCGTTTCTAATTACTAACTCGTTTCTTTGTGCAACGAAGAGATGTGAAAGGCATGTGCTGTTGGATTGCATAGCACTAACGTTATGCAAGCTATGTACTTGCAGTGCAATGCATAAAATAACTAAATCATTCCGTAGTGAATTGAAGAGATAACATCTTTGTTGTTTCATTGCTTTGCATAAAATATCTAACTCTGTACGATGAAAAGAAAAGGCATAACATATGTGCATTCGCATGCATTTCCATTTTTCAACTAATTAATTTCTGCGTTCACGAGAAATATATCACATGAGCGGTCACTGTACAATGCATACAATGTTCCTTTTTGCAACGAAGAGATGGGCAATGCATTTGCTTTTGGATTGCTTTGCACATACGATCAAACGTTGATCATACACATAACATATGTGCTTTCTCATGCTTTTCCACACTACAACTAACTTATTCAGTTGTGTAATTGAAGGGAAATCATTGCATTAGCATTTTGCATTGGTGTGATGAAGAGAAATCGATGCATTAGCTGTTGCTTTAGAATGCATACAATAACTAACTCGTGCAATGAAGAGATGTGCAATGCATGTGCACTTTGTTGCAGTTCAGTGCATTCAAGAACTAACTCATTCCGTAATTCATTGAAGAGATAACATGTGCGTTGTTTCATTGCATTGCATAAAATGTCTAACTTTTAGTCCGATGAAAAGAAAAGACATAACGTGCTTTGGCATGCATTTCCATTCTAAATTTATATACTTAAAATTACACTTAAGTGTACTTGACTTATACTGAGAGAAAATTCCAAATATATTTGTCCTGTACTTGTACTCAATCTTTTGATCGAGATATACTTAAAAGTATAATTAAATATTCAAAGTATACTTGGCTTGTCTTTTGATCGAGTAGCCTGTTAAATATACTTTTTTACATAGTTTTTCATATACAGCCTTATGAAACTTACATTATTTGAAAATATTGATTAAAATATTGATATAAAACAGATATCTTTCTAATTCTGCGTATCTGAATTTTTGTGTAGGCTACAGTGTGTTCACTGGTATTGTACAGGAATTTACTTTAATTCTACTTTACTCTTTCCCCACCATTGACTGATATTTCCAGCTATCCATGTTTTCACTGTTATACGGTAGGGGGCGCTATGACATGAAGCGTTACACATGAAGAGAAAACGACTGTGAAGCTTTGGGGGTGTTGGACTCGATCCACTCCATCTGTGTTTTGATCATCGTTCTGAATCTGATCAAGGCGTAGTCTTTGACAAAAATTAGATTTTTTCAACTTTTTTGTCAAAAGTGTTGATAAAAAAGCATGCATGAAGCTAATAAAATGTTGTTTTTTTAAGTACAGTTAAAAGTATTTTTTCAAGTATAAAAAATAACGTCAACATAGTAGTATTTACTGCAAGTGCAAATATAATATATAAATAGTAAACTTTCAGTAATCTACTAGTTTAGTAGTTATACTATAAATTTTCTTTTAGTGTACTCTCAGTAAACTACTAGTTTAGTCGTTTTATATGAGTATACTTCAAAATGTACTTTCATAAACTAAACATTTTCTACAAGTATTAAAAAAATAAACTACTAGTATACCCATAAGTGCACTTGCAGTACAAATGAGAAACGTAATTATGAACTAGTTGTGCACTTAAAGTTTACTACTGTTACACTTATAGTACAATTAAAGGGCCAATTTAGTCCCAAGCGGTATTAAAATAGTACACTTACAAGTTTACTACTAGTACATATTGACATTAGTATACTTACTACATAATGTATACTTAAAAATATACTTGAACATTACTTAAGTATACTTCATAAAATTAACTTGAAGTATACTTCTTTTTCGTAAGGGTTAGCCAGACAGTAGACCTACTGAGCATATTTCTGGCCTAAGATTACTCGATCTTCCATACATACTCATAGACTACTTCTGACGCTTCACAAGCCATATAGAAGATCATATCGGACCTATTGAACTTATTTCTGGTCAAAGGGTCCTCAAAGTGCAAATTTATATCCTCATAGACTTTTTCTGATGTTAAATCAGCCAGACAGTAGTCCATATCTGATCTACTGAACATATTTCTGGCCCAAGAGTACTCAAACTTGAACTTTTTGAACATTGACTCCTTCTGAAGTTACGTTAGCCATACACTATTGTATATGACCAGAAATAAGTTCAATAGCTCAGATATGGAATTCTATATGGCTTATGAAGCATCAGAAGGAGTCTATGAGTATGTAAAGTTCAAGATCAAGTACTCTTGGGCCAGCAATATGTTCAGCAGGTCAAAATCTGTCTGGCTAATATAACATCATAAGAAGTTAATTAGTAACTTAATGTTCAAGGACTCTTTGGCAAGAAATATGTTCAGTAGGTCAAAAAAGGACTTCTATATGACTTATGAAGCTTCATAAGCCATATTGAAGTCCATGTCTGACCTATTGAACTTATTTCTCGTCAAAGGGTCTTCAATGTGTAATTTTTTATCCTCAAAGACTCTTTCTGATGTTAAATCAGCCATACAGAGGTCCATTTTTAACCTACTGAACATATTTTTGGCCAAAGAGTACTTGATCATTAAGTTACTATACATAGAGATTGACTTATTATGTTATATTAGCCAAACAGATATTTGACCTACTGAACATAAGAGTTCTCAATCTTGATCTTTCTGTACAAACTCCTCCTTAAGCTATATAGATGTCCATATAGGACCTATTGAACTTATTTCTGGTTAAAGGGTCCTCAAAAGATTTTAAACAATATAAATGTATAGACTTCTTCTGATGTTAAATAAACCATACAGAGGTTCCATTTTGACCTACTGAACATATTTCTGGCCAACGAGTCCTTGAACATTAAGTAACTATACATACATATTGACATCTTATGATGTTATATTAACCAGACAGATATTTGACCTACTGAACATATTTTTTGGCCCAAGAGTACTTGATCTTGAACTTTAAATACATACTTATAAACCTCTTTCTGATGCTTCATAAACCATACAAAAGTCCATGTCTGACCTATTGAACTTATTTCTGTTCAAAGGGTCGTCAGAGTGTAACTTTTTATCCTCATAGACCCATTCTGATGTTAAATTCGCCAGACAGTAGTCCATATCGGACCAATAGATCTTGTTTCTGGTCAAAGGGTACTCAAATGGTTTAAAAACTATATAAACTTATAGACTCCGTCAGATGTTAAATCGGCCATAGAGAGGTCCCTTTTTGACCTACTGATCATATTTATGGCCAAAGAGTTCTTGAACACTAACTGACCATACATAAAGATTGACATCTTGTTATGTTATATAAGCCAGACAGCAGTTCACATTTGACCTACTGAACATATTTCTGGCCCAAGAGTACTTGATCCTAAACTTTCTATACATACTTATAGACTCCTTCTGATGCTTCATAAGCCATATAGAAGTCTATATATGACCTATTGTACTCATTGCTGGTCAAAAGTTCCTCAAAGTGTATCTTTACATATTTCTGGCCAAAGAGTTCTTGACCATTAAGTTACTATACAGAATGACCTCTTATTACGCTATATTAGCCAGATAGATATTTGACTCTTGGGCCACATTTAAAGTAGGTCAGATATGGACTGTCTGGGCGGACTTAACATCAGAAAGAGTCTATGAGGATATGTTCAGTATGGCAAAAAGGGACCTCTGTATAGCTGATATAACATCCGGAGTCTTATAAGTTTATATTGTTTAAAACCGTTTGACGACCCTTTGAACAGAAATAAGTTCAATAGGTCAGATATGGACTTCTATATGGCCTATGAAGCATCAGAGGGAGTCAATGAGTATGTATAGAAAGTTCGAGATCGAGTACTATTGGGCCAGAAATATGTTCAGTAGGTCACATATCCAGTAGCACCTCAATGCAGTACATAAGATCCACGGGGAGGAGTCGGATCAAGATCCAAGGGGTGGAGATGGGTAGGATTAGGGGTGGGTTTAGGGATAAGGGGTGTGTTTAGGGATCAGGGGGCGAAGATGGGTAGGTTTAGGTATATGTAAGGTGGGAGGAGTTGGATCTGGATCCGATTCCTCCCCGTGGATTTCATGTTCTGCAGTGAGGACCATCTCCACATATCTCTCTGGCTAATATACCATAATAAGAGGACATTCTGTATAATAACTTAATGTTAAAGAACTCATTGGCCAGAAATATGTTCAGTAGGTCAGATATTGACTTCTATATGGCTTATGAAGCGTCAAAAGGAGTCAATGAGTATATATAGAAAGTTCAAGATCGAGTACTCTTTGGCCAGAAATATGTTCAGTAGGTCGGATATTAACTTTTATATGGCTTATGAAGCATCAGAAGGAGTCTATGAGTAGTATAGAAAGTTCAAGATCGAGTACTCTTGGGCCAGAAATATGTTCAGTAGGTCAAATATTTCTCTGGCTAATATAACATTATAAGAAGTCAATCTGTATGAATAAATAATTCATGTTAAAGAACTCTTTGGCCAGAAATATGTTCAGTAGGGCAAAACGGGACGTCTGTATGGCTGATATAACATCAGAAGAAGTCTATATATTGTTCAAAATCTTTTGACGAGCCTTTGACCAGAAATAATTTAAATAGGTCCGATATTGACTTCTATATGGCTTATGAAGCATCAGAAGGAGTCTATCAGTATGTATAGAAAGTTCAAGATCGAGTACTCTTGGGCCAAAAATATGTTCAGCAGGTCAAATATCTGTCTGGCTAATATAACATTATAAGAAATCAATCTGTATGTATAGTAACTTAATATTCCAGGACTCTTTGAACTGAAATTTGTTCATTGTGTCAAATAAGGACTATTGTATGGCTGACTTAACATCAGAAGGAGTCAATGAGTATGTTCGGAAAGTTCAAGATCGAATACTCTGGGGCCATATTTAAAGTAGGTCAGATATGGACTGTCTGGGCGGACTTAACATCAGAAAGAGTCTATGAGGATATGTTCAGTATGGCAAAAAGGGACCTCTGTATAGATGATATCACATCAGAAGGAGTCTATAAGTTTAAATTGTTTAAAACCGGTTGACCACCCTTTGACCAGAAATAAGTTCAATAGGTCAGATATGGACTTCTATATGGCCTATGAAGCATCAGAGGGAGTCAATGAGTATTTATAGAAAGTTCAAGATCGAGTACTCTTTGGCCAGAAATATGTTCAGTAGGTCAGATATTGACTTCTATATGGCTCATGAAGCATCAAAAGGAGTCTATGAGTATGTATAGAAAGTTTAAGATCGAGTACTCTTGGGCCAGAAATATGTTTACTAGGTCACATATCTGTCTGGCTAATATAACATAATAAGAGGTCATTCTGTATAATAACAACTTAATGTTAAAGAACTCTTTGGCCAGAAATATGTTCAGTAGGTCAGATATTGACTTCTATATGGCTTATGAAGCATCAGAAGGAGTCTATGAGTATGTATAGAAAGTTCAAGATCGAGTACTCTTGGGCCAGAAATATGTTCAGTAGGTCAAATATTTGTTTGGCTAATTATAACGTTATAAGAAGTCAATCTGTATGTATAGTAACTTAATGTTCAAGGACTCTTTGAACAGAAATTAGTTCAGTGTGTCAAACAAGGACTATTTTATGGCTGACAACATCAGAAGGAGTAAATGAGTATGTTCGGAAAGTTCAAGATCGAGTACTCTTGGGCCATATTTAAAGTAGGTCAGATATGGACTGTCTGGGCGGACTTAACATCAGAAAGAGTCTATGAGGATATGTTTAGTATGGCAAAAAGGGACCTCTGTATAGCTGATATCACATCAGAAGGAGTCTATAAGTTTATATTGTTTAAAACCGTTTGACGACCCTTTGACCAGAAATAAGTTCAATAGGTCAGATATGGACTTCTATATGGCCTATGAAGCATCAGAGGGAGTCAATGAGTATGTATAGAAAGTTCAAGATCGAGTAATCTTGGGTAAGAAATATGTTCAGTAGGTCACATATCTGTCTGGCTAATATAACATAGTAAGAGGTAATTCTGTGTAATAACTTAATGTTAAAGAACTCTTTGGCCAGAAATATGTTCAGTAGGTCAGATATTGACTTCTATATGGCTTATGAAGCATCAGAAGCAGTCTCTATGTGTATATATAGAAAGTTCAAGATTGAGTATTCTTGGACCAGAAATATGTTCAGTAGGTCAAATATTGACTTCTATATGCCTTATGAAGCATCAGAAGGAGTCTATCAGTATGTATAGAAAGTTCAAGATCGAGTACTCTTGGGCCAAAAATATGTTCAGCAGGTCAAATATCTGTCTGGCTAATATAACATTATAAGAAGTCAATCTGTATGTATAGTAACTTAATATTCCAGGACTCTTTGAACTGAAATTTGTTCATTGTGTCAAATAAGGACTATTGTATGGCTGACTTAACATCAGAAGGAGTCAATGAGTATGTTCGGAAAGTTCAAGATCGAATACTCTGGGGCCATATTTAAAGTAGGTCAGATATGGACTGTCTGGGCGGACTTAACATCAGAAAGAGTCTATGAGGATATGTTCAGTATGGCAAAAAGGGACCTCTGTATAGCTGATATCACATCAGAAGGAGTCTATAAGTTTATATTGTTTAAAACCGGTTGACGACCCTTTGACCAGAAATAAGTTCAATAGGTCAGATATGGACTTCTATATGGCCTATGAAGCATCAGAGGGAGTCAATGAGTATTTATAGAAAGTTCAAGATCGAGTACTCTTTGGCCAGAAATATGTTCAGTAGGTCAGATATTGACTTCTATATGGCTTATGAAGCATCAGAAGGAGTCTATGAGTATGTATAGAAAGTTCAAGATCGAGTACTCTTGGGCCAGAAATATGTTTACTAGGTCTAATATTGACTTCTATATGCCTTATGAGGCATCAGAAGGAGTCTATCAGTATGTAGAAAGTTCAAGATCAAGTACTCTTGGGGCAAAAATATGTTCGTTAGGTCAAATATCTGTCTGGCTAATATAACATTATAAGAAGTCAATCTGTATGTATAGTAACTTAATATTCCAGGACTCTTTGAACTGAAATTTGTTCATTGTGTCAAATAAGGACTATTGTATGGCCGACTTAACATCAGAAGGAGTCAATGAGTATGTTCGGAAAGTTCAAGATCGAATACTCTGGGGCCATATTTAAAGTTGGTCAGATATGGACTGTCTGGGCGGACTTAACATCAGAAAGAGTCTATGAGGATACGTTTAGTATGGCAAAAAGGGACCTCTGTATAGCTGATATCACATCAGAAGGAGTCTATAAGTTTATATTGTTTAAAACCGTTTGACGACCCTTTGACCAGAAATAAGTTCAATAGGTCAGATATGGACTTCTATATGGCCTATGAAGCATCAGAGGGAGTCAATGAGTATGTATAGAAAGTTCAAGATCGAGTACTCTTGGGTAAGAAATATGTTCAGTAGGTCACATATCTGTCTGGCTAATATAACATAATAAGAGGTAATTCTGTATAATAACTTAATGTTAAAGAACTCTTTGGCCAGAAATATGTTCAGTAGGTCAGATATTGACTTCTATATGGCTTATGAAGCATCAGAAGCAGTCTCTATGTGTATATATAGAAAGTTCAAGATTGAGTATTCTTGGACCAGAAATATGTTCAGTAGGTCAAATATTGACTTCTATATGCCTTATGAAGCATCAGAAGGAGTCTATCAGTATGTATAGAAAGTTCAAGATCGAGTACTCTTGGGCCAAAAATATGTTCAGCAGGTCAAATATCTGTCTGGCTAATATAACATTATAAGAAGTCAATCTGTATGTATAGTAACTTAATATTCCAGGACTCTTTGAACTGAAATTTGTTCATTGTGTCAAATAAGGACTATTGTATGGCTGACTTAACATCAGAAGGAGTCAATGAGTATGTTTGGAAAGTTCAAGATCGAATACTCTGGGGCCATATTTAAAGTAGGTCAGATATGGACTGTCTGGGCGGACTTAACATCAGAAAGAGTCTATGAGGATATGTTCAGTATGGCAAAAAGGGACCTCTGTATAGCTGATATCACATCAGAAGGAGTCTATAAGTTTAAATTGTTTGAAACCGGTTGACGACCCTTTGACCAGAAATAAGTTCAATAGGTCAGATATGGACTTCTATATGGCCTATGAAGCATCAGAGGGAGTCAATGAGTATTTATAGAAAGTTCAAGATCGTGTACTCTTTGGCCAGAAATATGTTCAGTAGGTCAGATATTGACTTCTATATGGCTTATGAAGCATCAGAAGGAGTCTATGAGTATGTATAGAAAGTTCAAGTTTGAGTACTCTTGGGCCAGAAATATGTTTACTAGGTCACATATCTGTCTGGCTAATATAACATAATAAGAGGTCATTCTGTATAATAACTTAATGTTAAAGAACTCTTTGGCCAGAAATATGTTCAATAGGTCAGATACTGACTTCTATATGGCTTATGAAGCATCAGAAGGAGTCTATGAGTATGTATAGAAAGTTCAAGATCGAGTACTCTTGGGCCAGAAATATGTTTACTAGGTCACATATCTGTCTGGCTAATATAACATAATAAGAGGTCATTCTGTATAATCACTTAATGTTACAGAACTCTTTGGCCAGAAATATGTTCAGTAGGTCAGATATTGACTTCTAGGCTTATGAAGCATAAGAAGGAGTCTATGAGTATGTATAGAAAGTTCAAGATCGAGTACTCTTTGGCCAGAAATATGTTCAGTAGGTCAGATATTGACTTCTATATGGCTTATGAAGCATCAGAAGGAGCCTATGAGTATGTATAGAAAGTTCAAGATCGAGTACTCTTGGGCCAGAAATATGTTTACTAGGTCACATATTGACTTCTATATGCCTTATGAAGCATCAGAAGGAGTCTATCAGTATGTATAGAAAGTTCAAGATCGAGTACTCTTGGGCCAGAAATATGTTTACTAGGTCACATATCTGTCTGGCTAATATAACATAATAAGAGGTCATTCTGTATAATAACTTAATGTTAAAGAACTCTTTGGCCAGAAATAAGTTCAATAGGTCAGATATGGACTTCTATATGGCCTATGAAGCATCAGAAGGAGTCTATGAGTATGTATAGAAAGTTCAAGATCGAGTACTCTTGGGCCAGAAATATGTTTACTAGGTCACATATCTGTCTGGCTAATTTAACATAATAAGAGGTAATTCTGTATAATAACTTAATGTTAAAGAACTCTTTGGCCAGAAATATGTTTACTAGGTCTAATATTGACTTCTATATGCCTTATGAGGCATCAGAAGGAGTCTATCAGTATGTATAGAAAGTTCAAGATCGAGTACTCTTGGGCCAAAAATATGTTCAGCAGGTCAAATATCTGTCTGGCTAATATAACATTATAAGAAGTCAATCTGTATGTATAGTAACTTAATATTCCAGGACTCTTTGAACAGAAATTAGTTCAGTGTGTCAAACAAGGACTATTTTATGGCTGACTTAACATCAGAAGGAGTCAATGAGTATGTTCGGAAAGTTCAAGATCGAATACTCTGGGGCCATATTTAAAGTAGGTCAGATATGTACTGTCTGGGTGGACTTAACATCAGAAAGAGTCTATGAGGATATGTTCAGTATGGCAAAAAGGGACCTCTGTATAGCTGATATCACATCAGAAGGATTCTATAAGTTTAAATTGTTTAAAACCGGTTGACGACCCTTTGACCAGAAATAAGTTCAATAGGTCAGATATGGACTTCTATATGGCCTATGAAGCATCAGAGGGAGTCAATGAGTATTTATAGAAAGTTCAAGATCGAGTACTCTTTGGCCAGAAATATGTTCAGTAGGTCAGATATTGACTTCTATATGGCTTATGAAGCATCAGAAGGAGTCTATGAGTATGTATAGAAAGTTCAAGATCGAGTAAGCATCAGAAGGAGTCTATGAGTATGTATAGAAAGTTCAAGATCGAGTACTCTTGGGCCAGAAATATGTTTACTAGGTCACATATTGACTTCTATATGCCTTATGAAGCATCAGAAGGAGTCCATCAGTATGTATAGAAAGTTCAAGATCGAGTACTCTTGGGCCAGAAATATGTTTACTAGGTCACATATCTGTCTGGCTAATACAACATAATAAGAGGTCATTCTGTATAATAACTTAATGTTAAAGAACTCTTTGGCCAGAAATAAGTTCAATAGGTCAGATATGGACTTCTATATGGCCTATGAAGCATCAGAGGGAGTCAATGAGTATTTATAGAAAGTTCAAGATCGAGTACTCTTTGGCCAGAAATATGTTCAGTAGGTCAGATATTGACTTCGATATGGCTTATGAAGCATCAGAAGGAGTCAATGAGTATGTATAGAAAGTTCAAGATCGAGTACTCTTGGGCCAGAAATATGTTTACTAGGTCACATATCTGTCTGGCTAATATAACATAATAAGAGGTCATTCTGTATAATAACTTAATGTTAAAGAACTCTTTGGCCAGAAATATGTTCAATAGGTCAGATATTGACTTCTATATGGCTTATGAAGCATCAGAAGCAGTCTCTATGTGTATATATAGAAAGTTCAAGATCGAGTACCCTTGGGCCAGAAATATGTTCAGCAGGTCAAATATCTGTCTGGCTAATTAACATTATAAGAAGTCAATCTGTATGTATAGTAAGTTAATATTCCAGGACTCTTTGAACTGAAATTTGTTCATTGTGTCAAATAAGGACTATTGTATGGCTGACTTAACATCAGAAGGAGTCAATGAGTATGTTCGGAAAGTTCAAGATCGAATACTCTGGGGCCATATTTAAAGTAGGTCAGATATGGACTGTCTGGGTGGACTTAACATCAGAAAGAGTCTATGAGGATATGTTCAGTATGGCAAAAAGGGACCTCTGTATAGCTGATATCACATCAGAAGGATTCTATAAGTTTAAATTGTTTAAAACCGGTTGACGACCCTTTGACCAGAAATAAGTTCAATAGGTCAGATATGGACTTCTATATGGCCTATGAAGCATCAGAGGGAGTCAATGAGTATTTATAGAAAGTTCAAGATCGAGTACTCTTTGGCCAGAAATATGTTCAGTAGGTCAGATATTGACTTCTATATGGCTTATGAAGCATCAGAAGGAGTCTATGAGTATGTATAGAAAGTTCAAGATCGAGTACTCTTGGGCCAGAAATATGTTTACTAGGTCTAATATTGACTTCTATATGCCTTATGAGGCATCAGAAGGAGTCTATCAGTATGTATAGAAAGTTCAAGATCGAGTACTCTTGGGCCAAAAATATGTTCAGCAGGTCAAATATCTGTCTAGTTAATATAACATTATACGAAGTCAATCTGTATGTATAGTAACTTAATATTCCAGGACTCTTTGAACTGAAATTTGTTCATTGTGCCAAATAAGGACTATTGTATGGCCGACTTAACATCAGAAGGAGTCAATCAGTATGTTCGGAAAGTTCAAGATCGAATACTCTGGGGCCATATTTAAAGTTGGTCAGATATGGACTGTCTGGGCGGACTTAACATCAGAAAGAGTCTATGAGGATATGTTCAGTATGGCAAATAGGGACCTCTTTATAGCTGATATCACATCAGAAGGAGTCTATAAGATTAAATTGCTTAAAACCGGTTGACGACCCTTTGACCAGAAATAAGTTCAATAGGTCAGATATGGACTTCTATATGGCCTATGAAGCATCAGAGGGAGACAATGAGTATTTATAGAAAGTTCAAGATCGAGTACTCTTTGGCCAGAAATATGTTCAGTAGGTCAGATATTGACTTCTACATGGCTTATGAAGCATCAGAAGGATTCTATGAGTATGCATAGAAAGTTCAAGATCGAGTACTCTTGGGCCAGAAATATGTTTACTAGGTCACATATCTGTCTGGCTAATATAACATGATAAGAGGTCATTCTGTATAATAACTTAATGTTAAAGAACTCTTTGGCCAGAAATATGTTCAGTAGGTCAGATATTGACTTCTATATGGCTTATGAAGCATCAGAAGGAGTCTCTATGTGTATATATAGAAAGTACAAGATTGAGTATTCTTGGGCCAGAAATATGTTTACTAGGTCACATATCTGTCTGGCTAATATAACATAATAAGAGGTCATTCTGTATAATAACTTAATGTTAAAGAACTCTTTGGCCAGAAATATGTTCAGTAGGTCAGATATTTGTTTGGCTAATATAACGTTATAAGAAGACAATCTGTATGTCTAGTAAGTTAATGTTCAAGGACTCTTTGAACAGAAATTATTTCAGTGTGTCAAACAAGGACTATTTTATGGCTGACTTAACATCAGAAGGAGTAAATGAGTATGTTCGGAAAGTTCAAGATCGAGTACTCTTGGGCCATATTTAAAGTAAGTCAGACATGGACTGTCTGGGCGGACTTAACATCAGAAATAGTCTATGAGGATATGTTTAGTATGGCAAAAAGGGACCTCTGTATAGCTGATATCACATCAGAAGGAGTCTATAAGTTTATATTGTTTAAAACCGTTTGACGACCCTTTGACCAGAAATAAGTTCAATAGGTCAGATATGGACTTCTATATGGCCTATGAAGCATCAGAGGGAGTCAATGAGTATATAGAAAGTTCAAGATCGAGTACTCTTTGGTAAGAAATATGTTCAGTAGGTCACATATCTGTCTGGCTAATATAACATAATAAGAGGTAATTCTGTATAATAACTTAATGTTAAAGAACTCTTTGGCCAGAAATATGTTTACTAGGTCTAATATTGACTTCTATATGCCTTATGAGGCATCAGAAGGAGTCTATCAGTATGTATAGAAAGTTCAAGATCGAGTACTCTTGGGCCAAAAATATGTTCAGCAGGTCAAATATCTGTCTGGCTAATATAACATTATAAGAAGTCAATCTGTATGTATAGTAACTTAATATTCCAGGACTCTTTGAACTGAAATTTGTTCATTGTGTCAAATAAGGACTATTGTATGGCCGACTTAACATCAGAAGGAGTCAATGAGTATGTTCGGAAAGTTCAAGATCGAATACTCTGGGGCCATATTTAAAGTTGGTCAGATATGGACTGTCTGGGTGGACTTAACATCAGAAAGAGTCTATGAGGATATGTTCAGTATGGCAAAAAGGGACCTCTGTATAGCTGATATCACATCAGAAGGAGTCTATAAGTTTATATTGTTTAAAACCGTTTGATGACCCTTTGACCAGAAATAAGTTCAATAGGTCAGATATGGACTTCTATATGGCCTATGAAGCATCAGAGGGAGTCAATGAGTATATAGAAAGTTCAAGATCGAGTACTCTTTGGTAAGAAATATGTTCAGTAGGTCACATATCTGTCTGGCTAATATAACATAATAAGAGGTAATTCTGTATAATAACTTAATGTTAAAGAACTCTTTGGCCAGAAATATATTCAGTAGGTCAGATATTGACTTCTATATGGCTTATGAAGCATCAGAAGGAGTCAATGAGTATGTATAGAAAGTTCAAGATCGAGTACTCTTGGGCCAGAAATATGTTCAGCAGGTCAAATATTTGTTTGGCTAATATAACGTTATAAGAAGTCAATCTGTATGTATAGTTACTTAATGTTCAAGGACTCTTTGAACAGAAATTAGTTCAGTGTGTCAAACAAGGACTATTTTATGGCTGACTTAACATCAGAAGGAGTCAATGAGTATGTTCGGAAAGTTCAAGATCGAATACTCTGGGGCCATATTTAAAGTAGGTCAGATATGTACTGTCTGGGTGGACTTAACATCAGAAAGAGTCTATGAGGATATGTTCAGTATGGCAAAAAGGGACCTCTGTATAGCTGATATCACATCAGAAGGATTCTATAAGTTTAAATTGTTTAAAACCGGTTGACGACCCTTTGACCAGAAATAAGTTCAATAGGTCAGATATGGACTTCTATATGGCCTATGAAGCATCAGAGGGAGTCAATGAGTATTTATTGAAATTTCAAGATCGAGTACTCTTTGGCCAGAAATATGTTCAGTAGGTCAGATATTGACTTCTATATGGCTTATGAAGCATCAGAAGGAGTCTATGAGTATGTATAGAAAGTTCAAGATCGAGTACTCTTGGGCCAGAAATATGTTTACTAGGTCTAATATTGACTTCTATATGCCTTATGAGGCATCAGACGGAGTCTATCAGTATGTATAGAAAGTTCAAGATCGAGTACTCTTGGGCCAAAAATATGTTCAGCAGGTCAAATATCTGTCTGGCTAATATAACATTATAAGAAGTCAATCTGTATGTATAGTAACTTAATATTCCAGGACTCTTTGAACTGAAATTTGTTCATTGTGTCAAATAAGGACTATTGTATGGCCGACTTAACATCAGAAGGAGTCAATGAGTATGTTCGGAAAGTTCAAGATCGAATACTCTGGGGCCATATTTAAAGTTGGTCAGATATGGACTGTCTGGGCGAACTTAACATCAGAAAGAGTCTATGAGGATATGTTCAGTATGGCAAATAGGGACCTCTGTATAGCTGATATCACATCAGAAGGATTCTATAAGATTAAATTGCTTAAAACCGGTTGACGACCCTTTGACCAGAAATGAGTCCAATAGGTCAGATATGGACTTCTATATGGCCTATGAAGCATCAGAGGGAGACAATGAGTATTTATAGAAAGTTCAAGATCGAGTACTCTTTGGCCAGAAATATGTTCAGTAGGTCAGATATTGACTTCTACATGGCTTATGAAGCATCAGAAGGATTCTATGAGTATGCATAGAAAGTTCAAGATCGAGTACTCTTGGGCCAGAAATATGTTTACTAGGTCACATATCTGTCTGGCTAATATAACATGATAAGAGGTCATTCTGTATAATAACTTAATGTTAAAGAACTCTTTGGCCAGAAATATGTTCAGTAGGTCAGATATTGACTTCTATATGGTTATGAAGCATCAGAAGGATTCTATGAGTATGCATAGAAAGTACAAGATTGAGTATTCTTGGGCCAGAAATATGTTTACTAGGTCACATATCTGTCTGGCTAATATAACATAATAAGAGGTCATTCTGTATAATAACTTAATGTTAAAGAACTCTTTGGCCAGAAATATGTTCAGCAGGTCAAATATTTGTTTGGCTAATATAACGTTATAAGAAGTCAATCTGTATGTATAGTAACTTAATGTTCAAGGACTCTTTGAACAGAAATTAGTTCAGTGTGTCAAACAAGGACTATTTTATGGCTGACTTAACATCAGAAGGAGTAAATGAGTATGTTCGGAAAGTTCAAGATCGAGTACTCTTGGGCCATATTTAAAGTAGGTCAGACATGGACTGTCTGGGCGGACTTAACATCAGAAAGAGTCTATGAGGATATGTTTAGTATGGCAAAAAGGGACCTCTGTATAGCTGATATCACATCAGAAGGAGTCTATAAGTTTAAATTGTTTAAAACCGGTTGACGACCCTTTGACCAGAAATAAGTTCAATAGGTCAGATATGGACTTCTATATGGCCTACGAAGCATCAGAGGGAGTCAATGAGTTTTTATAGAAAGTTCAAGATCGAGTACTCTTTGGCTAGAAATATGTTCAGTAGCTCAGATATTGACTTCTATATGGCTTATGAAGCATCAGAAGGAGTCAATGAGTATGTATAGAAAGTTCAAGATCGAGTACTCTTGGGCCAGAAATATGTTTACTAGGTCACATATCTGTCTGGCTAATGTAACATAATAAGAGGTCATTCTGTATAATAACCTAATGTTAAAGAACTCTTTGGCCAGAAATATGTTCAGTAGGTCAGATATTTGTTTGGCTAATATAACGTTATAAGAAGTCAATCTGTATGTATAGTAACTTAATGTTCAAGGACTCTTTGAACAGAAATTAGTTCAGTGTGTCAAACAAGGACTATTTTATGTAGGTCAGATATTGACTTCTGACCAATGGCTTATAAAGCACCAGAAGGAGTCTATGACTATGTATAGAAAGTTCAAGATCGAGTACTCTTGGGCCCTACTGATCGCACACACGATCTAACGTTGTGCATTAAAGTATATAGCTATGTATTGCAGTGCAATGCATAAAATAACTAGCTCATTCCGATGTGCATTGAAGAGATAGCATTTTTACAGTTGCATTGAATTGCAAGAAAGAACTAACTTCTGTGCAATGGACATATATGTGCTTTCTCATGCTTTTCCACACTACAACTAACTTATTCAGTTGTGTAATTGAAGGGAAATCATTGCATTAGCATTTTGCATTGGTGTGATGAAGAGAAATCGATGCATTAGCTGTTGCTTTAGAATGCATACAATAACTAACTCATTCCGTTGTTCAAGGAAGAAACAACATGCTTTCATTTCACGCACAATCTAACGTTGTGCATTAAAGTATATAGCTATGTATTGCAGTGCAATGCATAAAATAACTAGCTCATTCCGATGTGCATTGAAGAGATAGCATTTTTACAGTTGCATTGAATTGCAAGAAAGAACTAACTTCTGTGCAATGGACATATAAAATGTGCTTTCGCATTACATTTTATATTGTCCTCCTTTCGCATGGCAATTGCATACTAAACTATTCATTTTTATATGGAAGGGAAATTATTGCAATAGCCATTCCATTATAATGCACACAATAATTAACATATTCCTCTGTGCAATGAAAAGAAAACACATAACATATGTGCTTTCGCATGCATTTCCATTCAACAACTAATTCATTTGTGCACAGACGAGAAAATTTCACATGAGCTGTCAATGCATACTACAATGCATACTTTTACTGTTTCGTTTCTAATTACTAACTTGTTTCTTTGTGCAACGAAGAGATGTGAAAGGCATGTGCTGTTGGATTGCATAGCACTAACGTTATGCAAGCTATGTACTTGCAGTGCAATGCATAAAAGAACTAACTCATTCCGTAGTGAATTGAAGAGATAACATCTGTGTTGTTTCATTGCTTTGCATAAAATATCTAACTCTGTGCGATGAAAAGAAAAGGCATAACATATGTGCATTCGCATGCATTTCCATTCTTCAACTAATTAATTTGTGCGTTCACGAGAAAACTATCACATGAGCGGTCGCTGTACAATGCATACAATGTTCCTTTTTGCAACGAAGAGATGGGCAATGCATTTGCTTTTGGATTGCATTGCACATACGATCAAACGTTGTGCATTGACATAACATATGTGCTTTCTCATGCTTTTCCACACTACAACTAACTTGTTCAGTTGTGTAATTGAAGGGAAATCATTGCATTAGCATTTTGGATTGGTGTGATGAAGAGAAATCGATGCATTAGCTGTTGCTTTAGAATGCATACAATAACTAACTCATTCCGTTGTTCAAGGAAGAAACAACATGCTTACAATTCACACACGATCTAACGTTGTGCATTAAGGTATATAGCTATGTATTGCAGTGCAATGCATAAAATAACTAGCTCATTCCGATGTGCATTGAAGAGATAGCATTTTTACAGTTGCATTGAATTGCAAGAAAGAACTAACTTCTGTGCAATGGACATATAAAATGTGCTTTCGCATTACATTTTATATTGTCCTTTCGCATGGCAATTGCATACTAAACTATTCATTTTTATATGAAAGGGAAATTATTGCATTAGCCATTCCATTATAATGCACACAATAACTAACATATTCCTCTGTGCAATGAAAAGAAAACACATAACAAATGTGCTTTCGCATGCATTTCTATGGAAGTAAAATAATCCCAAATGTTTTTGAAACAAAAAGCCTGTTGAATTGTACTACTTGAAAAAAATATGCATTGCATTAACCCTGCTTGTATTTTAATGCATTGTATTTTTAGGGCTTGCATTTTTATAGGCTGAAATTTAGCATGGTTGAATATTTAAGCTGTGAATATTTCAAATCAAATCATTTCAAACACATTTTCATTAGTAAAATTTCAATAATCCATTTTCACCTTTCATATTTCACATCCCAAATATTCAAACTGATTAAAAATACAACCTATAATATTCAACAGGCGGTTTTCGGTCCATTTTATTTCGCTTTGCAAATTCGCTTCCACAAATTCAGTGGTTCAAATTCGACAGTAAATTCAACATTGACATCCAGGAGCTGCAGGAAAAGTAGTAGATTACCGAGCATAATCTCCATCGGCTGTTAGTCGACCACACCAGCAGGGGGTGCAAGCGCGTGTTGTTGACGAAGACCAGAGCAACAGTTAGTGCAAGCCATTCATTCATAAAAACTTATTTACAAAAATGTAAGTGTATTTGTGATTATTATGACGTCTGTTTTATGTGAAATTCAGTGTGTTCACGATTACTTTTCCTGTGTAGCCTACATGCATCTTTCTCTACCATGAACGATAATGTTATTCCCCCGATGCGGATGTACAGATCCAGTGTTACATTTGACATATTTCTCTTGGTTGTTTAGTTGCCTTAACCTTATATTGCAGCGATGTGCTGCATGCAGTACTAGGGTTTCCCTCAATATGTCAGGATTCCCCTGCTGGACATAAACGCTTAACGTAGCTTAATGGACATAAAAGACCAAACTCGCAGGCTAGCAGATGGACTCAGAATATGAATTTAACGCGCAAAGTTTAATGCTGAGCGTTTCCCAGTGATATACTGGCATAAATTTGGTTTGACATTGGACATTCGCACATTTAGGGACCGTCTCTAAAGTTACATACGAAATTGGTATACACGTTTCTAACTTAAATACCATTTGAAAAGAACAACTTACAGTCATAAAACCAACTGTAAAGTGTTCATGTAGGTGTCAGGCTCAGGCATAATGCGCAATTTATTCAAATAGATTGAAGTTTGCTATTGAAGTTAGAAACGTTTAGGCCTAAAGGACTTGTTACTTTAGAGACGGTCCCTAAATGTGCGAATGTCAACCCAATTTTACATTTAGTCTTTTAGCTGGCACTTTTATCCAAAGCGACTAGTTAAACTAACAATATAGAACAACAATATGAAAGTGCTACTTCCCAGTTTAATCTAATGCAGTACATGTACAATACATACTTTCCAAATAAGGTGCGAGTTTGGTCTTTTATATCACTGTAGTCCATTAAGCTACGTTAAGCGCTTTGTCCTGACGGAATTCGGGGAATCTTTGAGTATGATGATGTATTGAGGGAAACAGATTATAATCCCGTTCACTGTAGAAAAGGCTGATAACATAAGGCTCCACAGGGAAAGTAACAATGAATGAAACATAAAAACAGCTTTTGTGCCTTTATCATCTTT
The DNA here is from genome assembly GCF_029890125.1 of Rhinichthys klamathensis goyatoka. Classification (NCBI taxonomy): domain Eukaryota; kingdom Metazoa; phylum Chordata; class Actinopteri; order Cypriniformes; family Leuciscidae; genus Rhinichthys; species Rhinichthys klamathensis. The sequence goes on from NW_026606705.1 coordinate 8,520,236, forward strand.
TCCGCATATATACTGACCCAGATAATCGTCACAAAAAACATAATGCATGCTGAGTTTTTATGAATTAATGGCTTGCGCTAACTGTTGCTCTGGTCTTCGTCAACAACACGCGCTTGCACCCCCTGCTGGTGAGGTCGACTAACAGCAGATGGAGATTATGCTCGGTAATCTACTGCTTTTCCTGCAGCTCCTGGATGTCAACGTTGAATTTACTGTCGAATTTGAACCACTGAATTTGTGGAAGCGAATTTGCAAAGCGAAATAAAATGGACCGAAAACCACCTGTTGAATATTATAGGTTGTATTTTTAATCAGTTTGAATATTTTGGAAGTGAAATATGAAAGGTGAATATGGATTATTGAAATTTTACTAATGAAAATGTGTTTGAAATGTTTTGATTTGAAATATTCACAGCTTAAATATTTAACCATGCTAAATTTCAGCCTATAAAAATACAAGCCCTAAAAATACAATGCATTAAAATACAAGCAGGGTTAATGCAATGCATATTTTTTTCAAGTAGTACAATTCAACAGGCTTTTTGTTTCAAAAACATTTGGGATTATTTTACTTCCATACATTTCCATTCAACAACTAATTCATTTGTGCACAGACGAGAAAATTTCACATGAGCTGTCAATGCATACTACAATGCATACTTTTACTATTTCGTTTCTAATTACTAACTCGTTTCTTTGTGCAACGAAGAGATGTGAAAGGCATGTGCTGTTGGATTGCATACTCTGTGCAATGAAAAGAAAAGGCATAACATATATGCATTCGCATGCATTTCCATTCCATTGCGTTCACGAGAAAACTATCACATGCTTTCTCATGCTTTTCCACACTACAACTAACTTATTCAGTTGTGTAATTGAAGGGAAATCATTGCATTAGCATTTTGCATTTGTGTGATAAGGAGAAATCGTTGCATTAGCTATTAGCTATTAGCTATTACAATGCATACAAACTCGTTCCTTTGTGCAATGAAGAGATGTGCAATGCATGTGCACTTTGTTGCAGTTCAGTGCATTCAAGAACTAACTTATTCCTTAATTCATTGAAGAGATAACATGTGTGTTGTTTCATTGCATTGCATAAAATATCTAACTTTTAGTCCGATGAAAAGAAAAGACATAACGTGCTTTCGCATGCATTTCCATTCTACACCTAATTCATTTGTGCACTGACTAACTTCTGTGCAATGAAAACATAATATATGTGCTTAAGCATTGCATTGTATATGTCCTTTCGGATTGCAATTGCATACTAAACTATTCATTTTTATATTGAAGGGAAATTATTGCAATAGACATTCCATTATAATGCACACAATAACTAGCATTGTGCAATGAAAAGAAAACACACAACATATGTGCTTTCGCATGCATTTCCATTCTACACCTAATTCATTTGTGCACTGACAAGAAAACATCACATGAGCTGGCTCTTTACAATGCATACAATAACTAACTCGTTCCTTTGTGCAATGAAGAGATGTTGCAATGCATCTGCTGTTGCATTGCACATACGATCAAACGTTGTGCATTGTAATACATCCTATAAGGTCCATTTTTACTGAACATATTTTTGGCCAAAGCATCCTTTTAAGTTACTATACATACAGAATGACATCTTATGATGTTATATTCCTCTACGAAAAAGAAGTTTACTTTATGTACTTCTCAGAAATATACTTCAAATTGCACTTAAGTATACTTGACTTATACTGACAGAAAAGTCAAAGTATATTTGGCCTATACTTGTTGATGGAGATATACTTAAAAGTATAATTAAGTATTCTAAGTGGCTTGTACTATGTTGATTGAGTAGCTTATTAAATACTTTTTTTAAAACATACACACTGTCTTATAAACTAACATGTTCAAGTTTATATAGTAACAAGTTTTCGGAGATATAAAATAGGCATGGACCTGAACCTGATCTTGTACACGATAATAATTACGCTTACGAACAATACGTTTATTCAAGTGTTCTATTAGTAAACTTCTTTTCAACTAAAAATAAGAACACATACGTTCAGTCTACATTTTATATACTTCTCAAACATATACTTAAAATTACACTTAAATATACTTGACTTATACTGAGAGAAAATTCCAAATATATTTGTCCTGTACTTGTACTCAATCTTTTGATCGAGATATACTTAAAAGTATAATTAAGTATTCAAAGTATACTTGGCTTGTACTTGTGTTAACTCTTTTGATCGAGTAGCCTTATCTGAGTATCTGTTTTATCTGTTTTATATCAATATCTGTTTTATATCAATATTTTAATCAATATTTTCAAACAATGTAAGTTTCATAAGACTGTATATGAAAAACTATGTAAAAAAGTATATTTAATAATATACTTTTTTACATAGTTTTTCATATACAGTCTTATGAAACTTACATTGTTTGAAAATATTGATTAAAATATTAATATAAAACAGATATCTTTCTAATTCTGCGTATCTGAATTTTTGTGTAGGCTAGTCCACTGGTATTGTACAGGAATTTACTTTAATTCTACTTTACTCTTTCCCCACCATTGACTGAATTTTCCAGCTATCCATGTTTTCACTGTTATACGGTAGGGGGCGCTATGACATGAAGCGTTACACATGAAGAGAAAACGACTGTGAAGCTTTGGAGGTGTTGGACTCTATCTACTCCATCTGTGTTTTGATCATCGTTCTGAATCTGATCAAGGCGTAGTCTTTGACAAAAATTTGATTTTTTCAACTTTTTTGTTTAAAATGTTTCCTTTATGAAACTAAAAAAACATGCATGAAGCTAATAAAATGTTTTTTTTTAAAGTACAGTTAAAAGTATTTTTTCAAGTATAAAAAATAACGTCAACATAGTAGTATTTACTGCAAGTGCAAATATAATATATAAATAGTAAACTTTCAGAAATCTACTGGTTTAATAGTTATACTATAAATTTTCTTTTAGTGTACTCTCAGTAAACTACTAGTTTAGTCGTTTTATATGAGTATACTTCAAAGTGTACTTTCATAAACTAAACATTTTCTACAAGTATTAAAAAAGTAAACTACTAGTATACCCATAAGGGCACTTGCAGTACAAATGAGAAACGTAATTATGAACTAGTTGTGCACTTAAAGTTTACTACTGTTACACTTATAGTACAATTAAACATATACTTTTATATACTAAAAGTGGGCCAATTTAGTCCCAAGCGGTATTAAAATAGTACACTTACAAGTTTACTACTAGTACATATTGACATTAGTATACTTACTACATAATGTATACTTAAAAATATACTTGAACATTACTTAAGTATACTTCATAAAATTAACTTGAAGTATACTTCTTTTTCGTAAGGGTTAGCCAGACAGTAGACCTACTGAGCATATTTCTGGCCTAAGATTACTCGATCTTCCATACATACTCATAGACTACTTCTGACGCTTCACAAGCCATATAGAAGATCATATCGGACCTATTGAACTTATTTCTGGTCAAAGGGTCCTCAAAGTGTAAATTTATATCCTCATAGACTTTTTCTGATGTTAAATCAGCCAGACAGTAGTCCATATCTGATCTACTGAACATATTTCTGGCCCAAGAGTACTCAAACTTGAACTTTTTGAACATTGACTCCTTCTGAAGTTACGTTAGCCATACAGTGTTGTATATGACCAGAAATAAGTTCAATAGGTCCGATATTGACTTCTATTTGGCCTATAGAAGAAAGCTTAGCATCAGAGGGAGTCTATGAGTATGAATAGATAGCCTCCTCCTTAAGCTATATACAGGTCCTTCTCAAAAAATTAGCATATTGTGAAAAAGTTACGTTAACGTTACTGTCGTAAATACCACTCACTCAGAGCGTGACATGGCCTATTACATAGTATACAATAGTACATTGTGTTTAATTTGTCGTTTAATGAGATATAATATATGTTGTTAGTGGTGAGAATTTTCACGTGATTAAATACATAGATCCGACAATTATCCCCATGAACTTTAATGGTCCAGAGGCAGAACTTTTGCCAAGTGTGTCAGAGGTTCTGGGTTCTAATCGGTACTAGTAGTATACCGATATGTCAGTTTATTTTCCTCATCAAAACCGATTGTTTATTAGTGGTTGTATTTCAAGCAGGGACATGTTTTTTGTGCATTAGGTTTTGTGATTTCACCATAACAAAATATAGAGAGTCTCTCAGTCCCCGCAACGGATTCAGGCGTGCGTCCGTGTGCAGTCTATGGTGAAGACAGTGCGCGCGTCACAACAGAACACTGTAACTTATCTGCACCACTGACTAATCGCAGAGGCAACGAGCACTTTGGTCACTTGATTTCAAAAATAACACATTTCAGATCGCCTCTTATTTAACAAACGAACGAAATGAATGCTCTACTAGAGTTACCTGGAGATGTTTTATTCGTTTGTAATGGTACATCCGTTCCGCGAGAGGTTTCAATGGGGACATAACACACCCGCAAATTATGCCTATGCTCGTGTCCGACTCCTCGCTCGGTCAGTCTGCCGTTTCCTCTTTCTCTGTTCCTCCGACAATGCTTTCCTAGCTTTCTGCATCTTATATGCCGGCTCAGCCATGACGATAGTGTGACAAACTCCATCCCTCTACCTTGTTCCTGTGTGTATGTGTGCAGTTGCCGTAAAGGAATATGTTACATCGCGAGAGCTGACATCACGCGATACTTCCTGACACTGAGCACGGCGGCCCGCCGCATCGAAGTTGCAAGTGAGATTTTTTCGCTCACAGGCACCAGGGGGGGTCGAGACGCCCACCATTCAACTCGAAAGAAGTTATATAACCATTTCAATAACTCTGAAGCTGTTCAGTTAAGCTAAAAAAGCTGCATAGTGTCCCTTTAAACTTTCATATATTTTAGATTCATTGCAGACCAACTGAAATATTTCAGGTCTTTTATTGTTTTAATACTGATGATTTTGGCATACAGCTCATGAAAACCCAAAATTCCTGTCTCAAAAAATTAGCATATCATGAAAAGGGTCTCTAAACAAGCTATTAACCTAATCATCTGAATCAACTAATTAATTCTAAACACCTGCAAAAGATTCCTGAGGCTTTTAAAAACTCCCAGCCTGTTTCATTACTCAAAACGGCAATCATGGGTAAGACTGCCGACCTGACTGCTGTCCAGAAGGCCATCATTGACACCCTCAAGCAAGAGGGTAAGACAGAAAGAAATTTCTGAACAAATAGGCTGTTCCCAGAGTGCTGTATCAAGGCACCTCAGTGGGAAGTCTGTGGGAAGGAAAAAGTGTGGCAAAAAACGCTGCACAACGAGAAGAGGTGACCGGACCCTGAGGAAGATTGTGGAGTAGGACCGATTCCAGACCTTGGGGGACCTGCGGAAGCAGTGGACTGAGTCTGGGAGTAGAAACATCCAGAGCCACCGTGCACAGGCGTGTGCAGGAAATGGGCTACAGGTGCCGCATTCCCCAGGTCAAGCCACTTTTGAACCAGAAACAGCGGCAGAAGCGCCTGACCTGGGCTACAGAGAAGCAGCACTGGACTGTTGCTCAGTTTTGCATGTCATTCGGAAATCAAGGTGCCAGAGTCTGGAGGAAGACTGGGGAGAAGGAAATGCCAAAATGCCTGAAGTCCAGTGTCAAGTACCCACAGTCAGTGATGGTCTGGGGTGCCATGTCAGCTGCTGGTGTTGGTGCACTGTGTTTTATCAAGGGCAGGGTCAATGCAGCTAGCTATCAGGAGATTTTGGAGCACTTCATGCTTCCATCTGCTGAAAAGCTTTATGGAGATGAAGATTTCATTTTTCAGCATGACCTGGCACCTGCTCACAGTGCCAAAACCACTGGTAAATGGTTTACTGACCATGGTATTACTGTGCTCAATTGGCCTGCCAACTCTCCTGACCTGAACCCCATTGAGAATCTGTGGGATATTGTGAAGAGAAAGTTGAGAGACGCAAGACCCAACACTCTGGATGAGCTTAAGGCCGCTATCGAAGCATCCTGGGCCTCCATAACACCTCAGCAGTGCCACAGGCTGATTGCCTCATTGCCACGCTGCATTGAAGCAGTCATTTCTGCAAAAGGATTCCCGACCAAGTATTGACTATTGAGTGCATAACTGAACATAATTATTTGAAGGTTGACTCTTTTTTTTGTATTAAAAACACTTATTTTATTGGTCGGATGAAATATGCTAATTAAAAAAAAAGGGATTTTGGGTTTTCATGAGCTGTATGCCAAAATCATCAGTATTAAAACAATAAAAGACCGGAAATATTTCAGTTGGTGTGCAATGAATCTAAAATATATGAAAGTTTAATTTTTATCATTACATTATGGAAAATAATGAACTTTATCACAATATGCTAATTTTTTTAGAAGGACCTGTAGATGTCCATATAGGACCTATTGAACTTTCTGGTCAAAGGGTCCTCAAAAGATTTTAAACAATATAAATGTATAGACTTCTTCTGATGTTAAATAAACCATACAGAGGTTCCATTTTGACCTACTGAACATATTTCTGGTCAACGAGTCCTTGAACATTAAGTAACTATACATACATATTGACATCTTATGATGTTATATTAGCCAGACAGATATTTGACCTACTGAACATATTTTTTGGCCCAAGAGTACTTGATCTTGAACTTTCTATACATACTTATAAACCTCTTTCTGATGCTTCATAAACCATACAGAAGTCCATGTCTGACCTATTGAACTTATTTCTGGTCAAAGGGTCGTCAGAGTGTAACTTTTTATCCTCATAGACCCATTCTGATGTTAAATTCGCCAGAAAGTAGTCCATATCGGACCAATAGATCTTGTTTCTGGTAAAAGGGTACTCAAATGGTTTAAAAACTATATAAACTTATAGACTCCGTCAGATGTTAAATCGGCCATAGAGAGGTCCCTTTTTGACCTACTGATCATATTTATGGCCAAAGAGTTCTTGAACATTAACTGACTATACATAAAGATTGACATCTTGTTATGTTATATAAGCCAGACAGTAGTTCACATTTGACCTACTGAACATATTTCTGGCCCAAGAGTACTTGATCCTAAACTTTCTATACATACTTATAGACTCCTTCTGATGCTTCATAAGCCATATAGAAGTCTCCTCAAAGTGGTCAAAAGTTCCTCAAAGTGTATCTTTACATATTTCTGGCCAAAGAGTTCTTGACCATTAAGTTACTATACAGAATGACCTCTTATTACGCTATATTAGACAGACAGATATTTGACTCTTGGGCCATATTTAAAGTAGGTCAGATATGGACTGTCTGGGCGTACTTAACATCAGAAAGAGTCTATGAGGGACCTCTGTATAGCTGATATAACATCAGGAGTCTTATAAGTTTATATTGTTTAAAACCGTTTGACGACCCTTTGACCAGAAATAAGTTCAATAGGTCAGATATGGACTTCTATATGGCCTATGAAGCATCAGAGGGAGTCAATGAGTATGTATAGAAAGTTCGAGATCGAGTACTCTTTGGCCAGAAATATGTTCAGTAGGTCAGATATTTACTTCTATATGGCTTATGAAGCATCAGAAGGAGTCTATGAGTATGTATAGAATGTTCAAGATCGAGTACTCTTTGGCCAGAAATGTTTACGGCCACATATCTGTCTGGCTAATATAACATAATAAGAGGTCATTCTGTATGATAACTTAATGTTAAAGAACTCTTTGGCCAGAAATATGTTCAGTAGGTCAGATATTGACTTCTATATGGCTTATGAAGCATCAGAAGGAGTCTATGTGTATGTATAGAAAGTTCAAGATCGAGTACTCTTTGGCCAAAAATATGTTCAGCAGGTCAAATACCTGTCTGGCTATTATAACATTATAAGAAGTCAATCTGTATGTATAGTAACTTAATATTTCAGGACTCTTTGAACTGAAATTTGTTCATTGTGTCAATAAGGACTATTGTATGGCTGACTTAACATCAGAAGGAGTCAATGAGTATGTTCGGAAAGTTCAAGATCGAGTACTCTTGGGCCATATTTAAAGTAGGTCAGATATGGACTGTCTGGGCGGACTTAACATCAGAAAGAGTCTATGAGGATATGTTTAGTATGGCAAAAAGGGACCTCTGTATAGCTGATATCACATCAGAAGGAGTCTATAAGTTTATATTGTTTAAAACCGTTTGACGACCCTTTGACCAGAAATAAGTTCCATAGGTCAGATATGGACTTCTATATGGCCTATGAAGCATCAGATGGAGTAAATGAGTATGTATAGAAAGTCCGAGATCGAGTACTCTTGGGCCAGAAATATGTTCAGTAGGTCAGATATTAACTTCTAAATGGCTTATGAAGCATCAGAAAGAGTCTATGAGTAGTATAGAAAGTTCAAGATCGAGTACTCTTGGGCCAGAAATATGTTCAGTAGGTCAAATATTTGTCTGGCTAATATAACATTATAAGAAGTCAATCTGTATGAATAAATAGTTCATGTTAAAGAACTCTTTGGCCAGAAATATGTTCAGTAGGTCAGATATTGACTTCTATATGGCTTATGAAGCATCAGAAGCAGTCTCTATGTGTATATATAGAAAGTTCAAGATTGAGTATTCTTGGACCAGAAATATGTTCAGTAGGTCAAATATTGACTTCTATATGCCTTATGAAGCATCAGAAGGAGTTTATCAGTATGTATAGAAAGTTCAAGATCGAGTACTCTTGGGCCAAAAATATGTTCAGCAGGTCAAATATCTGTCTGGCTAATATAACATTATAAGAAGTCAATCTGTATGTATAGTAACCTAATATTCCAGGACTCTTTGAACTGAAATTTGTTCAGTGTGTCAAATAAGGACTATTGCATGGCTGACTTAACATTAGAAGGAGTCAATGAGTATGTTCGGAAAGTTCAAGATCGAGTACTCTTGGGCCATATTTAAAGTAGGTCAGATATGGACTGTCTGGGCGTACTTAACATCAGAAAGAGTCTATGAGGATATGTTCAGTATGGGAAAAAGGGACCTCTGTATAGCTGATATAACATCAAAAGGAGTCTATAAGTTTATATTGTTTAAAACCGTTTGACGACCCTTTGAACAGAAATAAGTTCAATAGGTCAGATATGGACTTCTATATGGCCTATGAAGCATCAGAGGGAGTCAATGAGTATATATAGAAAGTTCAAGATCGAGTACTCTTGGGCCAGAAATATGTTCGGTAGGTCACATATCCAGTAGCACCTCAATGCAGTACATAAGATCCACGGGGAGGAGTCGGATCAAGATCCAAGGGGTGGAGATGGGTAGGATTAGGGGTGGGTTTAGGGATTAGGGGTGTGTTTAGGAATCAGGGGGCGGAGATGGGTAGGTTTAGGTATATGTAAGGTGGGAGGAGTTGGATCTGGATCCGACTCCTCCCCGTGGATTTCATGTTCTGCAGTGAGGACCATCTCCATATCTCTCTGGCTAATATACCATAATAAGAGGACATTCTGTATAATAACTTAATGTTAAAGAACTCTTTGGCCAGAAATATGTTCAGTAGGTCAGATATTGACTTCTATATGCCTTATGAAGCATCAGAAGGAGTCTATGAGTATGTATAGAAAGTTCAAGATCAAGTACTCTTTGGACAGAAATATGTTCAGTAGGTCACATATCTGTCTGGCTAATATACCATAATAAGAGGACATTCTGTATAATAGCTTAATGTTAAAGAACTCTTTGGCCAGAAATATGTTCAGTAGGTCAGATATTGACTTCTATATGGCTTATGAAGCATCAGAAGGAGTCTATGAGTATGTATAGAAAGTTCAAGATCGAGTACTCTTGGGCCAGAAATATGTTCAGTAGGTCAAATATTTGTTTGGCTAATATAACATTATAAGAAGTCAATCTGTATGTATAGTAACTTAATGTTCAAGGACTCTTTGAACAGAAATTAGTTCAGTGTGTCAAACAAGTTCCCTTTCGAAAGCTACAATCGATGCTGCGCTGCTCAGCGCATTGGGAACGTCTTTAATCGTGACCAGCTGTGAATATTGTGTGTAACACGTCGATAGAATTGACCCGGAGGTAATATAGCCTCAGTCGATGACGTCATCGGCGCGCACCCGCAACACGAGGCTATAAATAGATGAGCCGCAGGTGCATCGTCAGGTCTTTTGTCTTCAGACCATTCTGTGCATGTGTGAATGCAAACACTCTCTCTATCTCTCATCTGTTCTCAGATCTTTGTTAGGAGTAAGTTTTGTCAGGCAGTGTGCAGAAAATTTCTCATTTCTCAAAATCTTTTTCTCTCACGCTACATCAAAGAGTTTTTGAAAGTAAAAAAAGAGGAGAAATGAGCCAACAAAATAGTAAGCGTTGTGTTCCTCCATGCTCCCGTCCCATGTCTGAGCTGGATACACACGATTACTGTTTTGTTTGTTTGGGGGAAGAGCACGTGGTTCTGGCTATAGAGAAGGGCGGGTGCGAGCATTGTGACCAGCTCACGGTTAAGATGCTTCGCTCCCGTCTGAACTATTTCCAGTCCGCACCCGCATTACCATCGTGGGGCTCTCGTATGGATCTGCATGACGAGCAAGAGACGGGTCCGTCCCTTTCGCTTGCTGCGTCACCAGATCCATGCATCCCTTCTCGTGATTTCGAAGCGCGCTCCGGTGCTTCTTCGACTCACGAGGGGGATGATGTATCTCTTGGGTCTTCGGACCGCGAGCAACCAGCCTCTGAGCATTCCTCTCGTGAAAAGAAATCTGTCGAGGAATTGCTCGAGGTGGTTACTCGCGCGGTGGCCAGATTACAGCTTGACTGGCCACGCGAACAAGAGACCCCCCAAACAGTCTAAGTTAGGGGATAGGTTTCTGTCCGGTGGCAGGGGGGAGGGACCAAAACATCAGTCTCTCCCCTTTTTCGAGGACCTCCATGACGAACTATCTAAGTCATGGAGTAAACCATATACTTCTCGCATCTTTGTACCCTCGACGTCGACTTTTTCGACTATCGTGGGTGCAAAGTCGCGGGGGTATACGGAGATGCCGCAGGTTGAAGAGACGCTCGCGAGCTATCTCTCGCCTGACGCAGCATCTTCGTTAAAGAAACCTACCCTCCCCACGAAGCCGTGTAGAACAACATCAGCGCTCGTGGGAAAAGCTTATCAAGCTGCAGGTCAGGCTGGTGCAGCGCTGCACACTATGGCAGTGTTACAGGCGTACCAGGCTGACCTGTTGAAGGACTTGAGTGCAGGCAGTACTATCGATGAGGAAGCGTTTTCTGAACTACGCAGAGCCACGGATCTGTCTCTTCGTGCGACCAAGCAAACGGCCCGTGCCATCGGTCGTTCTATGTCTGCTTTGGTCAGCACGGAGAGACATCTGTGGCTCAATCTCACTGGTATCGGGGATAAAGATCGTGTGTTTTTGTTAGACTCTCCGGTCTCACCATCGGGCCTGTTTGGCGATGCTGTTAACACCGTAGTCAACAGGTTTAAGGATGTAAAAAAACACGAAGAGGCGTATGTTCAGTTCCTTCCTCGCCGTACTCAAGGGGAGGGGCCGTCGGCCACCCAGCCCCGCCCCGGTCCTTCAAAACCCAGGGAGGTTAAAAAGCAGAGTGTGGCGAGTCGCGCTCCCCCTCGTAGAGACTGGGGACAGGCTCGCCGCACTCAGCAGCCTCCCAGACCAGACCTCAGGACTATTATTAACAAAAAGAAGAAGTCCTGATGGTCTGGCGCCCAATCTGGTGGGGGTAGCCCCCCACGGGATGGGGCGCATGCAAGATCTTTTCGCCCCTTCCCGTTACCCTCACAAAACCTCTCCATCCCCGCCACCTCTCGTGCTTCGGGGGGCAGCGGTTTCCAGCGAAATGTTGGATGTTCCGTTGTTTCCTGCCGTCATTCAGGACACGGAACATCTAACATCCCCTCAAAAGGAAGTATTAAAATTGATACCACTCTCAGAAAGTCTGGCAGCGTGGAAACTTCTGCCAGGCATTTCTGCATGGGTATTAAGCACAGTACAGATAGGATACAGAATCCAATTTATTCGTTGGCCTCCACGTTTCAACGGCGTGGTCTTCACTTCCGTGAAACCGGAGCTGATGCATGTACTGTCACAAGAGCTGCAAACCCTTCTGAGCAAAGAGGCCATAGAACATGTTCCTCTTCCAGAGAGAGAGTCAGGCTATTACAGCAGATACTTCCTGGTTCCCAAAAAGGATGGGGGGGTGCGTCCAATCTTAGATCTTCGAGGCTTAAACCGTACAGTCAAAGCGCTCAAGTTCAAGATGTTAACCGTCAAGACGGTCGTGACGCAAATTCAACATCACGATTGGTTCGTCACGATCAATTTGAAGGACGCTTATTTTCACATAGAAATATTGCCACAACACAGGAAATTCCTGAGGATCGCTTTCGGGGGTGAAGCGTACCAGTTTCGGGTTCTTCCATTCGGCCTGGCCTTGTCACCCCGCACATACACGGAATGCATGGATGCAGCACTGGCTCCATTACGACTCCAGGGCATTCGCATTTTGAATTACATCGGCGATTGGTTGATACTAGCACAATCGCGAGAGATGGCGCTCCAACACAGAGACATCGTGTTAGCTCGTCTAGTTGCTCTAGGGTTGAGACTCAACACCAAGAAAAGTGTTCTTTCTCCTGCCCAGAGAACGACTTATCTCGGGATTGTTTGGGATTCGGTCACGATGCGGGCACAAATGTCTCCCGCTCGAATCGAGACCATTCGGCAGACCATGAGCAAAGTCAGGCTAGGCCAAGAACTCACTGTTCGTCAGTACCAAACATTTTTGGATTTCATGGCGTCAGCATCCACGGTGATTCCTCTGGGGCTGTTGCACATGAGACCATTTCAGTTGTGGCTAAAAGCCAGAGGATTTCATCCAAGAGCCAATCCTCAAAGGCACATAAAAGTGACGCGCCGCGGGCTTCGTACACTATCTCTGTGGGTTAGACCCCGGTTCCTCGCCTTGGGTCCCACTCTAGGGGCGCCGTGTCGTCGCAGACTGCTAACGACGGACGCCTCGCTGATGGGCTGGGGAGCGGTCTTAGATGGCCGTCCAGCTCAAGGGGAATGGGAAGGTCATCAGCTCGATTGGCACATCAATTGCCTCGAGTTGATGGCCGTATTTCTGGCTCTGAAATATTTTCTCCATCAATTGAGGGGCTGTCATGTCCTAGTGCGGGTGGACAACACAGCAGCATTCTCTTATATAAATCACCAGGGGGGTCTGCGCTCACGCAATCTGAACAGAATAGCGAGGCAGATTTTTCTCTGGGCCCAGGACAAGTTCCTGTCACTCAGGGCAGTATACATTCCAGGGCATTTGAATGTGGGAGCAGATTTACTGTCCAGACAGACACTGCCGACAGGGGAATGGAAACTCCACCCGGAAGTAGTGAAAAAGATTTGGAGCAAATTTTACAAAGCGGAGGTGGACCTCTTCGCCTCCCAGCAGACAGCCCAATGTCCCCTCTACTTCTCTCTGAGTCACCCAGCTCCGTTGGGTCTGGATGCGATGGCGCACTCATGGCCCAAGATGCGCCTGTATGCGTTTCCTCCAGTTTCTTTGCTCCCGGGAGTTCTAGCCAGAGTTCGCCAACAAGGGTCTTGCCTCTTGCTGATAGCGCCACGTTGGCTGAACAGAGTGTGGTTCTCGGAGATTATATCTCTCCTCGACGGCTCGCCTTGGGCGATTCCGGAGAGGAGGGACCTTCTGTCTCAGGCGGAGGGCACGATATTCCATCCCAGGCCCGACCTGTGGAATCTTCATGTTTGGCCCCTGATGGGAACCAACTGAGGGACACTGGGCTTTCGCCTGCTGTTATTGAGACTATTCTGAGTGCTAGGGCTTCCTCCACTAGACAAAGTTATGCCAGTAAATGGGGTGTTTTTGAAAGGTGGTGTGTTGTACACAATGTAGATCCAGTCAACTGCCAGGTTGCTTCAGTTCTGGACTTCATGCAAGAGAAATTATCAACAGGCACATGCCCTGCTACTCTTAAGGTTTATGTGGCCGCTCTTTCGGCTTGCCACGCCTTAGTTGACGGGGCGCCGCTCGGGAGACATCCTCTGCTCTCTCGCTTTCTTCGTGGGGCCAGGCGACTGAGGCCTCCAGTAAAAACCAAGATCCCTTCGTGGGATTTAGCTATAGTCCTCGAGGGTCTGGTTGAAACCCCCTTTGAACCTATAGAGTCAGCGTCTGATAAACTTCTGACTCTAAAAATGGTTTTTCTAATGGCAATAACTTCCTTGAAGAGAATTGGGGATATGCAGGCTCTGTCTATCTCTCCATCCTGCTTAGACTTTGCCCCAGGAATGGTGAAAGTGATTTTGCATCCTCATCCTGATTACCTGCCTAAGGTTCCATTTTCGTCTGTACATCCGGTCATTCTAGAAGCCTTCTGTCCTCCACCATTTACAACGCCGGAGCAGGAGAAATCTCATAGACTGTGTCCAGTCCGTGCTCTTCAGGCTTACATCCACCGCACTAGCCAGTGGCGTAAGTCAGAGCAATTATTCGTCTGTTATGGTGGTAGTAACAGAGGAGGAGCTGCCACCAAGCAGACCATGTCTCATTGGGTCAGGGATGCAATTGCTTTGGCTTATGAGGCGCGCGGTCAAGCTTCGCCTATAGGTCTCAGAGCTCACTCTACCAGGGGGGTCGCTTCTTCTAGTGCTTTGGCGAGGGGTGCCCCCTTACAACAGATTTGTGATGCGGCAGGTTGGTCCTCTCCGCACACATTCATAAGGTTTTATAGTTTGGATGTTCATGCCACTCCGGGCTCTCATGTCCTTGAGTCAACATCACAGGCTAGTGTCTGAGGCCTTCTTGCGTTCTTGTGAGCACATGCACAACCGTTGGGGTCCAGACATGTTCAAGCACGGCGGCGTGGGTATTCTCGTTCCCAATGCGCTGAGCAGCGCAGCATCGATTGTAGCTTTCGAAAGGGAACGATCTCGGTTACTTCACTGTAACCTTGTTCCCTGAGAAAGCGGAACGAGATGCTGCGCTACTTTGCCGTGCTGAAGATGTCCCAGGACTGCTCTTCAGACAAAATATCCTGACGATGCACCTGCGGCTCATCTATTTATAGCCTCGTGTTGCGGGTGCACGCCGATGACGTCATCGACCAAGGCTATATTACCTCCGGGTCAATTCTATCGACGTGTTACACACAATATTCACAGCTGGTCACGATTAAAGACGTTCCCAATGCGCTGAGCAGCGCAGCATCTCGTTCCGCTTTCTCAGGGAACAAGGTTACAGTGAAGTAACCGAGATCGGACTATTGTATGGCTGACTTAACATCAGAAGGAGTAAATGAGTATGTTCGGAAAGTTCAAGATCGTGTACTCTTGGGACATATTTAAAGTAGGTCAGATATGGACTGTCTGGGCGGACTTAACATCAGAAAGAGTCTATGAGGATATGTTTAGTATGGCAAAAAGGGACCTCTGTATAGCTGATATCACATCAGAAGGAGTCTATGGGCCCTATCTTGCACTCGGCGCAAATGACTTTGTACACTGACGCATGTATTATTCCTATTTTGCACCCGCGCAAAGCGGGCTTTTCCCTCCACAGACGCACGTCGGTTAACTAAGAAATACACTTGCGCTCCCCGGGGCGGTTCAGCGCAAAGAGGAGGCGTGTTCCGGCGCAAACTTTCCCTCATGCTATTTTGCTGTTCTATAAAACAATTGCGCCACTGACCAGAAAAAAAGTAGTCTAAAGTCAGTGGCGCGTTGCGCGTTGTTCATTATGCTATTTTAAGGGCGCATGCTTGGCCATAATCAATGTAGCGTGTGCACAACGTGCATACACTTTGATTCTCTCATGTAACCAGCAGTTTTAATTTTTGCAAATCATACATTATTACGATAGATAGATAGATAGATAGATAGATAGACAATTTATTATAAAAGCATACATGTAGCTTACACATTAACCCAAATTATCATACGCCTGTTTAACAGAAGTTAATTTGGGTGGGTTTCTCCATCCCCAATGTCACTTCTCTGTGTTTTACGGCCCTGACGAGAACGTTGCTCTCCTCGGCTGTGAACCACTCCTGGCGCGCGCCTGGCAAATCCGCCGTTATAATAGGAATCCGCTTTAGAACAAGCGCGCCTGCTCTTAAAGGGAATGTGAGATGACGCTCTGATTGGTTTATTTCACGTTACGCCCAAACTACACCTATGAATAATGAAGCTACTTCAGACCAACCCCTTTTAGATTTGCGCCAGGCGCAAGAGTCATTTATCCCGCCGGTAAAATAGCAACAGCGCCGGGATCCGCCCACAAAGTTACTTGCGCTTTGCGCTTTGACACTTGCGTTTCAGATCGTTAAAATAGGGCCCCAAAAGTTTATATTGTTTAAAACCGTTTGACGATCCTTTGACCAAAAATAAGTTCAATAGGTCAGATATGGACTTCTATATGGCCTATGAAGCATCAGAGGGAGTCAATGAGTATGTATAGAAAGTTCAAGATCGAGTACTCTTGGGTAAGAAATATGTTCAGTAGGTCAAATATTTGTCTGGCTAATATAACATTATAAGAAGTCAATCTGTATGAATAAATAGTTACAGTAATGTTAAAGAACTCTTTGGCCAGAAATATGTTCAGTAGGGCAAAACGGGACCTCTGTAGGGCTGATTTAACATCAGAAGAAGTCTATATATTGTTCAAAATCTTTTGACGACCCTTTGACCAGAAATAATTTAAATAGGTCCGATATGGACTTCTATATGGCTTATGAAGCATCAGAAGAAGTCTTTGAGTATGTAAGAATGTTCAAGATCAAGTACTCTTGGGCCAAAAATATGTTCAGCAGGTCAAATATCTGTCTGGCTAATATAACATTATAAGAAGTCAATCTGTATGTATAGTAACTTAATGTTCAAGGACTCTTTGAACAGAAATGTTTTCAGTGTGTCAAATAAGGACTATTGTATGGCTGACTTAACATCAGAAGGAGTCAATGAGTATGTTCGAAAAGTTCAAGATCGAATACTCTGGGGCCATATTTAAAGTAGGTCAGATATGGACTGTCTGGGCGGACTTAACATCAGAAAGAGTCTATGAGGATATGTTCAGTATGGCAAAAAGGGACCTCTGTATAGCTGATATCACATCAGAAGGAGTCTATAAGTTTAAATTGTTTAAAACCGGTTGACGACCCTTTGACCAGAAATGAGTTCAATAGGTCAGATATGGACTTCTCTATGGCCTATGAAGCATCAGAGGGAGTCAATGAGTATTTATAGAAAGTTCAAGATCGAGTACTCTTTGGCCAGAAATATGTTCAGTAGGTCAGATATTGACTTCTATATGGCTTATGAAGCATCAGAAGGAGTCTATGACTATGTATAGAAAGTTCAAGATCGAGTACTCTTGGGCCCAACTGATCGCACACACGATCTAACGTTGTGCATTAAAGTATATAGCTATGTATTGCAGTGCAATGCATAAAATAACTAGCTCATTCCAATGTGCATTGAAGAGATAGCATTTTTACAGTTGCATTGCATTGCATTGCAAGAAAGAACTAACTTCTGTGCAATGGACATATAAAATGTGCTTTTGCATTACATTTTATATTGTGCCTTCGCATGGCAATTGCATACTAAACTATTCATTTTAATATGGAAGGGAAATTATTGCAATAGCCATTCCATTATAATGCACACAATAACTAACATATTCCTCTGTGCAATGAAAAGAAAACACATAACATATGTGCTTTCGCATGCATTTCTATTCAACAACTAATTCATTTGTGCACAGACGAAAAAATTTCACATGAGCTGTCGCTTTACAATGCATACTTTTACTATTTCGTTTCTAATTACTAACTCGTTTCTTTCTGCAACGAAGAGATGTGAAATGCATGTGCTGTTGGATTGCATTGCACTAACGTTATGCATTAAAGAATAACACATAAGCTACGTACTTGCAGTGCAATGCATTAAAGAACTAACTCATTCCGTAGTGAATTGAAGAGATAACATCTGTGTTGTTTCATTGCTTTGCATAAAATATCTAACTCTGTGCGATGAAAAGAAAAGGCATAACATAAGTGCATTCGCATGCATTTCCATTCTTCAACTAATTAATTTGTGCGTTCACGAGAAAACTATCACATGAGCGGTCACTGTACAATGCATACAATGTTCCTTTTTGCAACGAAGAGATGGGCAATGCATTTGCTTTTGGATTGCATTGCACATACGATCAAACGTTGTGCATTGATATAACATATGTGCTTTCTCATGCTTTTCCACACTACAACTAACTTATTCAGTTGTGTAATTGAAGGGAAATCATTGCATTAGCATTTTGCATTTGTGTGATAAGGAGAAATCGTTGCATTAGCTATTGCTTTACAATGCATACAATAACTAACTCGTTCCTTTGTGCAATGAAGAGCTGTGCAATGCATGTGCACTTTGTTGTAGTTCAGTGATATCACATCAGAAGGAGTCTATAAGTTTAAATTGTTTAAAACCGTTTGACGACCCTTTGACCAGGAATAAGTTCAATAGGTCAGATATCCACTTCTAAATGGCCTATGAAGCATCAGAGGGAGTCAATGAGTATTTATAGAAAGTTCAAGATCGAGTACTCTTTGGCCAGAAATATGTTCACTAGGTCACATATCTGTCTGGCTAATATAACATAGAGGTAATTCTTTATAATATCTTACTGTTAAAGAACTCTTTGGCCAGAAATATGTTCAGTAGGTCAGATATTGACTTCTATATGGCCTATAAAGCATCAGAGGGAGTCAATGAGTATGTATAGAAAGTTCAAGATCAAGTACTCTTGGGCCAGAAATATGTTCAGTAGGGCAAAACGGGACCTTTGTATACCTGATATACCATCAGAAGGAGTCTATAAGTTTATATTGTTTAAAACGTTTCGCCAGAAAAAGTTTAATAGGTCAGCATCATGAGTCAATGAGTATGTTTAGAAAGTTAAAGTCCAAGTACAGTTGGGCCAGAAATAAGTTCAATAGTTCAGATATGGACTTCTATATTGCCATGAAGCTTCAAAAGGAGTCTATTAGTATTTATAAAAAGATTAAGAAATATGTTCAGGAGATCAAAAGGGACCCTTATATGGCTGTATATATGTTCAGTAGATCAAAAAGGACCCTTGTATGGGAGGGAGTATGTGTAGAAAATTCAAGATCGAGTACTCTTTGGGCAGAAATATGTTCAGTAGGGCAAAAAGGTATTGTTGCAATTTATTGCATAAAAGATCTAACTTATTGCCCTCTGGAATAAAAACACATAAAATATTCGCATTGCTTTGTAACGGACAACTAACGTATTAATTTGTGTGGTGAAGAGAAATCGTTGCATTACAATGCATACAATAACTAACTCATTCCGTTGTTCAACGAAGAAAAAACATGTTTGAATTGCACAAACGTCTAACGTTGTGCATTAAAGAATAACATATAAGCTATGTACTTGCAGTGCAATGCATAAAATAACTAATTCATTCCGTTCATTCCATTGCATTGCAAGAAAGAACTAACTTCTGTGCAATGAAAACATATAACATAGCCTATGTGCTTTCGTGTTGCCTTGTGTATTGTGGTTTCGCATTACAATTGCATATTGCAATTGTTCTATTCATTTTTATATTGAAGGGAAATTATTGCAATGGCCATTCCATTATAATGCACAAAATAACTAACATGTTCCTCTGTTCAATGAAAAGAAAACACATAACATATGTGCTTTCGCATGCATTTCCATTCTATAATTAATTTGTGCACTGACGAGTAAACATCACATGAGCAGTCGCTTTACAATGCATACAATAACTAACTCGTTCCTTTGTGCAACGAAGAGATGTGCAATGCATGTGCTGTTGCATTGCACATACGATCAAACGTTGTGCATTGAAGAATAACATATAAGTAATATGCACTTTGTTGCAGTTCAGTGCATTTAAGAACTAACTCATTCCGTAGTGCACTGAAGAGATGTGTGTTGCTTCATTGCAATGCATAAAACATCTAAATTATTCCTGTTTGCAATGAAAAGAAAATACATAACATATGTGCTTTCGCATACATTTCCATTCTTCAACTAATTAATTTGTGTGTTCACGAGAAAACTATCACATGAGTGGTCACTGTACAATGCATACAATGTTCTTTTTTGCAACGTAGAGATGTGCAATGCATGTGCTTTTGGATTGCATTGCACATACGATCAAACGTTGTGCATTGAAGAATAACAACATAACATATGTGCTTTCTCATGCTTTTCCACACTACAACTATTCAGTTGTGTAATTGAAGGAAAATCATTCCATTTGCTGTTGCATTTTTGTGATGAAGAGAAATCGTTGCATTAGCTGTTACTTTACAATGCATACAATAATTAACTCATTCAGTTGTTCAACGAAGAAACAACATGCTTGAATTGCACAAACGTCTAACTTTGTGCATTAAAGAACAACATATAAGCTATGTACTTGCAGTGCAATGCATAAAAGAACTAACTCATTCCGATGTGCATTGAAGAGATAGCATTTTTAACAGTTGCATTGCATTGCAAGAAAGAACTAACTTCTGTGCAATGAAAACATATAACATATGTGCTTTCGAGTTGCCTTGTATATTGTGGTTTCGCATTGCAATTGCATATTGCAATTGTTCTATTCATTTTTATATTGAAGAGGAATTATTGCAATAGCCATTCCATTATAATGCACACAATAACTAACATGTTCCTCTGTGCAATGAAAAGAAAACATAACATATGATATGTGCTTTCGCATGCATTTACATTCAACAACGAATTAATTTGTGCACTGACGAGAAAACATCACATGAGCTGTCGCTTTACAATGCATACAATAACTAACTCGTTCCTTTGTGCAAGAAAGAGATGTTGCAATGCATGTGCTGTTGCATTGGATGTCACAGATGAAGCTCGCCGATCGCCTTGAGAGGGGTGTAATCCTCTCAGACGATGCGGCGGCTGACGAGAAGCTGCAATTGGATGAAGTTTTAAAAAAAAAAAAAAAAAAAAGGAAAACTTAGTCCGGCAGCAAGCGCTCTCCCGGACAAACAGGAGATGGCTGATGAGGGTGGTAATAATAAGATATTTTCCTGTATCTTCTCAGCTACCCTGCCCCGTGTATGCTGAGCTGGTTGGTATTATAGAACGCGCCGCGGACAGGCTGCAGCTGCCGTGGCTGCTCGTTGGGGGAGAAATCGCTCGCGATGAGAGCGGTTTTTCCCCGGTCATAGAACCACCAGCTCAGGTGAGCCTTTCATTTCTTCCCGATCTCATACTGAGATCGAGAGGACATGGAAGAACCCATACTCTGCCTGTGTCCACCAACATCAGCAGGCTAGTCTCGCTGATGTTGAGAGGATAGGAGAGCGTGGGTATGCGTCGATGGGAAAACAATCGACACTGAGAGCTCAAACCCTGCCAGTTGAATGGCAGAGCATACACGTCAGCGGATCAGGCCGGTGCTAGCCTGCACATCATGGCGGTGTTGCAGGTACACCAGGCCAATCTGCTGGGGGATCTCGACCAGGGGGTGGGGCCCCTGAGGCGGTTACTGAGCTGCGCCGCAAATGAAAAAATGTGTATATATATATATATATATATATATAGCTCTCCGGGATGGCGACGATACTGGCCACGGAGAGACATTTGTGGTTGAACCTGGCTGACATCGGGAAGAAAGACAAAGGCTTTCTCCTCGATTCGCTGGTTTCGCCCTCTGAGCTTTTCGGCACCTCCGTGTTGGCGGTGGTTGGAAAGTTCAGAGAGGCGAAGGCGCGCTCAGCTGTATCCAGGACATACATACCGCTGAGATCCGTGTCCACGCCCAGACAGATGGGAGGGCCTGGCCTATCATGGTCCGAGGACCTTAGATGAGGCCAGAGAGCCAGTGTCACCTCTCGTGCGCCTCCTCCGTGGAGTAGTAGGTCGCAGAGGAGGCGCGACTCCCGCAAGAAGAGGGATCTGAGGGAGGTGATCCGGCACAAACGCACGTTGCGTTGGTCATGGATCATCTTCCCTGAGGGCGTGATTATATCTTAGCCCTTTCCTCTCTTCCCCGACTCCCCAGGCGCTTCTTACATCAGGCCTGAGGCTGGGCTCATGGTTAGAACAATGTTCTGATGGCCCGCCTCGGCTTGGTTAGTGAGAGTGCCTCTTTCAGGTATGTAAAGGTGGTAGACCCCATGTTCATGAAGAACTGTCTGGTGAGTCTTCACTTCGCACGCCGCAGGTGAGCTGCTGGTCTTTCAAAGAGTATTTTTTGTGATTAAAAAATAATATGTTTCTCTTTACAGACCTCGTTCCCTGTATAGAGTTATGGGGCCATGTCAAGGTAATAAGGTAAGAGAACTTTTTTGGATTATCAGGGCCCTGAAGTTCCCCGTTAGGTGGCCAGAACGATAACTATGTTAGCCTTCGGGCTATTAGCCACCTCAGGGTAGAGTAGTTGGTCTCTCTCTGATAGAATGTTTTACTTAGAGTGTTGACTGACGCTAGAGCTTCAGATAGATCTTATGTCCGGCCCATGGGACCGTTTTGACTTTTCTGAGTATTTCGCCCCTTGAGCTCTGTTGAGTTTTCATTAGGTTGAGCGTTCTGTAGCCCTTTGTATGGAATAATACAGACTATATTCTTTAGTAGGCTGTGGCTCCTCTGAGCCCTCAGATAGATCTATGCTTACAGGTTGGCCCTCACCAGGGCCGCCTCTGTAGCTGGCCTAGGCTGTGCCAGGGATATTAGAGGCGTTCTGCTAAAATTAGCATTTCTTCCTCTGACCCTTCACTTTGTGAATGTAGGTTTTTGGCATCCCTGTATAATCAGCCTCCTCCCATGGGAGTCGTTAGGCCAAGGCCCGCCCCCTTCTCTGCATTCTGGGGTGACTAGAGTAATGCAGCGTGGTGCAGAGGATGGTTTATAAGGACATGGTAGGCCTCAGTTAGGCCTCCGTGGTATATAAGTCCTTTTGAGCAGGGTTAGGCCGTCTTTCGCTTCACGCTATCAGGTAGTAGGCCTCAGCAGGCCTCCTTGTATGGGCAGCCCCCAATAGGGCGCTGTAGGCCACTTCTCGAGAGAAATGGTTGGCCTTAGTGGTTCGGGCAGTTGGCTCACCGGTGGGTAGTAGGCCTTAAACAGGCCTCCTCGGAGGTGAGTCCCAACATTGTGGGACATACTTTATAGCCGCTACAGGTAGCTAGCCGTACTAGGCCGCCTGTGGGTGGGCCCAATAGTTACATTGG
This sequence comes from Rhinichthys klamathensis goyatoka, assembly GCF_029890125.1. NCBI lineage: Eukaryota > Metazoa > Chordata > Actinopteri > Cypriniformes > Leuciscidae > Rhinichthys > Rhinichthys klamathensis. Next base: position 8,543,532 of record NW_026606705.1, read on the forward strand.
TGTAGTATGGTTCCCAACAGTGTTCCTTTGTTGCAGATTTGACTTGCTATCAGCTAGTAGGCCCAACCGGGCCTCCCTGATAGGCGAGTCCCCAGCTGGCTGGCCTTAGCAGGCCGCCTTGGATCTGTCACCCGGACTCAGCTACCAGTTGCTATCAGGTAGTAGGCCCCTCAGGCCTACCTGAAGGTGAATTCCCACTTAAGATGGTTATCAGGTAGTAGGCCTCACCAGGCCTCCCTGGAGACAAGCCCAAGGACAGACAACTGGACAGCTAGCCTGACTTTCTATCGGGTAGCAGAAAAAGCTCCCAGATATTATGGCTGTCAGGTAGTAGGCCTCACCAGGCCTCCCTGAAGACGAGTTCCCACATGCTGTGATTATCAGGTAGTAGGCCTCACCAGGCCTCCCTGAGGGTGAGTTCCCCACGTACTATCGTTATTGGGTAGTAGGCCTCTCTAGGCCTCCCTGTAGGTGACCACATACTGTTGCTATCAGGTAGTAGGCCTCACCAGGCCTCCTTGTGAGTGGTTCCCAAGCGGTGCTGGGTTCAGGAAGCTAGTGGCCTCTTGCTATCATTTCAGCTGGCCTTATCAGGCAGCTGCTGAAGGCGAGCTTGCGCCCTGGCTCGACTGAAGTGTTCATTCTCCGCTGCTGGTTCCCTCTCGGAACCTCTTTCCTGCCTACAGCCTGGTTTTGCCTAACAGGGGGACCATATGCTCCCCTCATTGAGGGTCACTGTGAGCACGCGGACTCCTGAGTCTGGTCAGACGGTCGTAGGCCTCTCGTGAGGCCTCCCAGTTAGATCAGTCCTTAGGCCTTCACAGGCCTCCTCAGTGTTTTGAAACACAGACACTGGGTTGATCCGTGGATCGAGTAGAGAAACTCCCCTCGCTAGCAAGGGTTGGAAAGCACTATGCTGAGTCATACTCTCCGGGATATCCCGTCTCTGAGATCCGGGCCGAGTGGTTCACTGCCAGCTTCGCAGTCCCTCGGGTTGGATGCCTTACTTAAGGCAAGTGTCCAGAGGCTCTGTCTTCGGACAGACAGGAAGTGGCCAGACTAAGTGTCTATGCTCTGACACCAGGTCAGGCCGTCCTGGTGGCACTTCGGGGTGAGTACGTTCCCCTGAATAGTGACTGGCTGGGGTTCCTTCGGGTTCCCTAGCCACATTCCCTAGAAGGGACCCCTTCTAATTGAAGTTGTGGTCCTAGGCCTTTGAGCAGGCCCAGGTAGGCCTTTCATTTAACCATGTTTATGGAGGTTTTCCTGCTAGGCTTATAGCTTGGGCTATGACCGTAGGGAATGCTGTCACTGACAGCCCAGTGTGACCTGACGGTGAGTGGTTCTAGCGTTTCATTTGAAATTGCTGGTTCTGACAGTTGTCACTGCCTTTGGGCATGCACTCCCTCAGCATGGCGGAGTGGGTATTTCGTTCCCCATAGCGTCGAATGACGTATTGTTGAGTTCCCTTCGAAAGGGAACGTCTCAGGTTACAAATGTAACCTTTGTTCCCTGAGAACAGGGAACGAGACAATACGTCTCCCTGCCATGCCTCGGGACTTGCCTGCCGTACAGTCCCTTCAGACGATAAGGTGATTTGTCATGTTTGCAAGGCGCCCTTATATACTTCCAGGTCGCACGTTAATCATTCACGCTAATGATTCACGGGCTGTCGCCGGTCAATGTGATTGACGTGATTTGATAGTGATTTCAGACACCTGTCACGCCTGAGGCGTTCCCCCCATAGCGTCGAATGACGTATTGTCTCGTTCCCTGTTCTCAGGGAACAAAGGTTACATTTGTAACCTGAGACGTTTAGTCGTTTTATATGAGTATACTTCAAAGTGTACTTTCATAAACTAAAAATTTTCTACAAGTATTAAAAAAGTAAACTACTGGTATACCCATAAGTTCACTTGCAGTACAAATGAGAAACGTAATTATGAACTAGTTGTGCACTTAAAGTACTGTTACACTTATAGTACACTTAAACATACTTTTATATACTAAAAGTGGGCCAATTTAGTCCCAAGCGGTATTAAAATAGTACACTTACAAGTTTACTATAGTACATATTGACATTAGTATACTTACTACATAATGTATACTTTTGAAAATTGAATTGAATGTGATTTATCAACAGCTAGTACATCTTAAAATATAGAGCTCATGACAAATAAAAGTTCCAGATGGACAAACATTAAATGCAAAAACCAATGTGAATAACAATATCTTAAAATAAACTAGAGAGTGACAAACTTTGAAGTAGGGTTCAAGTTTTAATTAGTTGTACAGTTTGAAGTGTAAAGCTTGTTCTCATACACAGATATTGTAGGTTTCCCCATACTGCCTTGCCGCAGCGCGATTTTATTCACGCTGCTAGGTAGTCTGGATACCATGGACCAAATTTTCGCCTCATCTAGGGAACCAATCACAGAACGGGGAGGGAGCAGCAAGACGATGACAACGTCTATGCGACACACCGAAGCAGTTTGTTTATACCTATGGATCCAACATGGCAGAAGTTACCTTTCGATGCAGCCTTACTATGGCAAGCCAAGAGGGTCAGAATTCCGCTATAGATTAATCGCGTTTACAGCCAAACGCCGTCATATACGGCGTTTGAAACCGTATTTGCGCCGCAAAATACGTCGTTGTAATTACAAACGCCGTAAAAACTGCGAAATACGTCAATGACGCTGTGTGCCATAGTGTGCATGGAAAGCGCTGCTTTTTACGCTGTTCATCTCGCCATATGACGGCGTAAAAAATGCCGTTTTGGTTAAACAGAGCACGCGTTATTTTACAGCGTTTTGCTAATAGTATAATGAGCCACGCCCACAGCCAGTGAGTTTGAACTGTTCTCTCCCAATCAATGATGAACTGAGTCAGACCAGACCAATTCAGCATGGATCATTATAGCCAAGGATCATTCGAATCTGTGAATTATGGTTTATTATTTTTTGTGTAGCCTACCTACACTCACAATAAAAACAAAAACATTGCTTGCATAATAAAGAAAACAAACAGCTTTCCTTTCCGTGAACTTGCTTCTCAAAAGCGATCATTTTGACCATGAACTGAAATAAATTTCGCGTATAGACATAGGCTATTTATTCCTTTTGACGATGATGATTCTGTTCTTTATGCAGCTACTTGTGCATGCAGGCTAAAACTTACACTTGTAAATTTTAGTTTAACATAATCTTGTCGGTTAATGAATGGAGAATGATCCATTCAAGGTCGCAGGTGGGAAAAAACCCTAAATGAATCCAATTTGTTGATAAAAGGAAACATTTCTAATTTTTGTTTAGTTTAAGTTTTTCAACTAATACTTATATTTTCCTTTATTTCAGGTTTATGTCGATTAGCATACATGTTTTTAATAGTTTTAGTTTTAGTTAACTAACCCTGCCAGGGCAAAACTGTTGCCTACATTTAGCTCTTTTAAGACACTAATATTTACACATATATATACATATATTAGTATATATTAGTAATACAGTAATATGTTTGTCATAAAAGAAATGCGTAAGTAAATTATTTGTTAAAACCTTACAAATCAACTTTATAGCTAATGCTGTCAAGACTTTCGAGATAAAATACGTGTTTGTTTTACAGTGTGAGAATGGAGATGTGCAGCAATATCTCATACATCACATACAGGGCCTGAAGTTAACTTTTTTGACCACCAGGCTTTTACCAGCCAGTTTTTATTTATTTATTTATTTATTTATTTTTTGCTATATGCTTAGCATCTTAAAGGTGCATTGCGCAAGTCTCTGAGTTTTTGTAGAACTATGCCCCTTCTGGCGACAAGCGAAACTGCAACCAGAGGTGTGCACGCTCATGGACCACACGCACACGCACGCTTGCACGAGCACGAGCTGTTCATAACCAAAGGAGCATCCGCCGCATAAATCTTTTGTTTACAGTCATAATATCTTCAGAGGTAATAAAGTTATAAATCTGCAAGTCATTTTAAATATATGAAAGGAAAGGCATTTGAGTAAATTACACACTTATGTGTGAGGGGAAAACGGGGGTAGTAGAAAACTTCGGTTCCCCTTCAGTCGCTCACGTTCGACGTGACGTCGACGTGACGACGTTAGGGGATCACTTCAGGGAGCCCTATCAACTTCGAGTATCTAAGAACAAGCCAATGAACGTTGGCGTGCGTGACCGCGTCACGCGCCCCCGCCCCGCAGCGCGGGTATAAAACAGGAAGCGGGCGCGAGCACCCACCGTCTTTCATTTCGGAGCGCGAGTTTCCTGTGACTGATGTCTAAGATTCAACGCCTTTAAAGACTTCAAGGAAGATCTCTGTTCCAGTGTTGGTGTGACGGCGCGATCAGCGGTGGCCGCGAGCAGTGCAGCTCTCAACTGCTGTTCTCACAGCACTATTGTTTGTGTGTGTGTGTGTGTGTGTGTGTCCACACAGTGGCTACCCCTGGGCGCCTCAGCACTGTGAGAGTAATTTCCTTTTTTATTTTTACTAAAAGAGCACAAGCGGACCCTGCGTCTTTTTCAAGATGTCATTCCGCTTGTGCGTTTCTGGATGCAGTCGTTCCCTGGCGCCAGCAGATGGCCACAATAGCTGCATCTCGTGTTTGGGCATTCGGCACGCTGAAGCAGCTTTTGTGGATAGTTCATGTTCCCATTGCGGGAATATGACTATCACAGCACTTAGATCGAGACTCGCTTACCTCAAGGGAGGTGCAGTCCCCTCGCCTATGCCCCGATCTAGTGCTTATTCTGCCCCGCAGAATAGGCCTACTTCGGCGCATGACCAGGGTGATCGGAGGATTACCGTGAGGGCTTCCCCGCCGAGGCAATCTCCGCGGGCCCCTCACGCCTCTCATGTGCTGTTGCCATCGGCGCCCCTTTGCGAACGGCTCGGTCCTTCTCCGGAACGACCAGTCGTTTCCTTTGGGGCACCAGCTGACGATCAGATGTTGATCGCAGCATCGGAGGGGGAGCGGTCATCTGGAGATGACGACTCGGCTGCGTTGCCCCCTTCGGGGTGTGTAGCGTTGTCCGAGCCGGATCCAGAATGGGCCGCTATGCTATCCCGGGCCGCCGAGAAGGTCGGGCTTGCGTGGAATCCTCCACCACGTCCCGAACCTTCTCGGCTGGACGATTGGTTTCTCGGGGCGGGCCGTGCTGGTTCTCAGTGCGCCGCCCCGGTACCTTTCTTTCCGGAGGTGCATGAGGAGCTTTCTAAGACGTGGAAGGCACCGTATAGTGCCCGAAGCCGTCCTAGTGGCTCCTCTCCCCTCGCCACCCTCGACGGCGGGGCAGCTAAGGGGTATGTGGGGATCCCCCCAGTGGAGCGGGCTGTCGCGATGCAGTTGTGTCCGGCATCCGCCTCCTCCTGGCGGGGTGACCCACGCCTCCCGTCCAGGGCCTGTAAGTTCTCGTCCGGTCTAACGGCGAGGGCTTACAAGGCCTGTGGACAGGCTGCTTCCGCTCTTCATGCCATGGCGCTCTTGCAGGTCCACCAGGCCCAGGCGCTCATGGACATGAACGAGGGTGGTTCTGACCCAGAGCTCCTCCGGGAGCTCCGTGTGGCAACCGACCTCGCCCTCCGGGCGACGAAGGAAACCGCACGTTCAGTCGGTCAGGCGATGTCCACCTTGGTGGTCCAGGAGCGCCACCTTTGGCTCAACCTGGCGGACATGAGGGACACCGATAAGTACCCGTTCCTGGATGCCCTTCTCTCCCAGGTTGGGTTGTTCGGCGACGCGGTCGAGAGCTTTGCCCAGCAGTTCTTGGCCGCACAGAAGCAGACGGAGGCCATCCGACACATCCTGCCCCGGCGGACCGCTGCTGCTCCCACCCGCCCGCCGGCCGCAGCTCCTCCGTCTACTCGTCGCCGAGGTCGGCCTCCTGCGGCGTCCTCCGCTCCCGCTAGGCCCCAGCAGCAGCCATTATCCAGACCTCAGCGTGGAGCAAGCCGCAGGAAGTCGACGCCGCCCGTCCAGGCCGCTGCCAAGCCAGGAGGCAAGCGCCGGTGCAAACGTCCCTGAGACGGGCGGCCCAGAGGTGGATCAAGTTGCTCTTCAGGAGATGGCGGACGTGCCACTCCTTCCCCCGGTGGAGGGCCGGGTGGAGAATCCTTTGTTTCCTTTTCTTTTTGTTCCGCCACTGACCCACGGGTCCCTGCATTCCGTCACGCTGCCCCACTCCGGGTACGTCTGTGGTGCCGTTGGTCCCGCTTGCTCGGTCTCTGGGAGCTTGGCTAACGCTTCCCAGTCTGTCTCGCTGGCTCATCCGTACGTCAGACTCGGCTATGCGATTCAGTTCGCCCGGCGCCCCCCTGTTTTCAGGGGCATCCTGTTCACCCGTGTTCTGGCGGACAGTGCCCCCGTTCTCAGAGCGGAGATTGCAGTCCTACTGGCGAAGGACGCAATCGAGCCGGTCCCTCCAGCCGATATGAAGACCGGCTTCTACAGCCCGTACTTCATTGTACCCAAGAAAGGAGGTGGGTTACGGCCAATCTTGGACCTGCGCGTCCTGAATCGGTCCCTTCACAGGCTACCATTCAAGATGCTTACGCAGAAACGCATTTTCAAGTGCATCCGTCCCCAAGATTGGTTTGCAGCGATCGACCTGAAGGACGCGTACTTTCATGTCTCGATTCTCCCTCGACACAGACCGTTTCTTCGCTTTGCGTTCGAGGGACGGGCATATCAGTACAAAGTCTTACCCTTCGGGCTGGCCCTGTCGCCCCGCGTCTTCACGAAAGTTGCGGAGGCGGCCATTGCTCCCATGTGCGAGCGTGGTGTTCGCATTCTCAACTATCTCGACGACTGGCTTATTCTCGCCCAGTCGAGAGAGCAGTTGTGCGAACACAGGGATTTGGTGCTCAGTCACCTCAGCCACCTAGGGCTTCGGGTCAACTGGGAGAAGAGCAAACTCACCCCCGGGCAGAGGATCTCTTTTCTCGGTATGGAGTTGGACTCGATCAACATGACAGCGCGTCTCACCGAGGCCCGCGTCCAGTCAGTGTTGAACTGCGTAAGTACGCTCAGACGCAGAACAGCGGCACCACTGAAACTGTTTCAGAGGCTCCTGGGGCATATGGCATCTGCAGCGGCGGGGTAACGCCGCTCGGATTGCTTCATATGAGACCGCTCCAACACTGGCTTCACGATCGAGTCCCGAGATGGGCGTGGCAGAGCGGCTCGTGCCGGGTTCCAGTAACCCCGCACTGTCGCCAAACTCTCAGCTTGTGGTCGGACCCTTCGTTCCTGCGGGCAGGTGTTCCCCTAGAACAAGTGTCCAGGCACTCTGTGGTCTCCACGGATGCCTCTATCACCGGCTGGGGGGCCACGTACAACGGGCATGCAGCTTCAGGTCTGTGGACGGGGCCTCAACTGCATTGGCACATCAACTGCCTCGAGTTGTTAGCAGTACATCTTGCGCTGGGCCGCTTCAAAACGTCGCTACAAGGCAAGCATGTACTGGTCCGTACGGACAACACTGCGACTGTTGCGTACATCAACCGTCAGGGTGGTCTACGCTCCCGCCGCATGTCACAACTCGCCCGCCATCTCCTCCTTTGGAGTCAGAAGCATCTGAGGTCGCTTCGTGCCGTTTACATTCCGGGCCTGCTCAACCGTGCAGCCGACGAGCTCTCACGGCAGCAGGTGCTACCGGGAGAACGGCGACTCCATCCCCAGGTGGTCCAGCTGATCTTCAGGCGCTTCGGGACCGCACAGATAGATCTGTTTGCCGCCCCGGACTGTTTGCCCTCGTGTTCTTCTCACGAGGAGAACCCCCGATCATGCTCGATCAGAGCCGTGCTTTCCTTCCTGCAAGATGGGTTGGAGCGAAGGCTGTCTCCCTCCACCCTTAAAGTGTACGTGGCCGCTATTGCCGCACATCACGATGCTGTTGATGGTAAGTCCTTGGGGAAGCACGACCTGATCGTTAGGTTCCTGAGGGGAGCGAGGAGACTGAATCCTCCTCGCCCACTCTCTATACCCTCTTGGGATTTGTCTCTGGTCCTTTCGGCTCTTCAGAGACCACCCTTTGAGCCTCTGCAATCAGCTGAGTTAAAAATCTTGTCCTGTAAGACAGTTCTCCTGGTTGCATTGGCCTCTATCAAGAGGGTAGGGGACCTACATGCATTTTCGGTCGACGAATCGTGCCTGGAATTCGGCCCGGATAACTCTCACGTGATCCTGAGACCCCGGCCCGGATACGTGCCCAAGGTTCCTACCACTCCCTTCCGGGACCAGGTGGTGAACCTGCAAGCGCTGCCTTTGGAGGAGGCAGACCCAGCCCTGGCTTTTCTCTGTCCCGTCCGCGCTCTGCGTTTGTACGTGGACAGAACGCAAAGCCTCAGGACCTCAGATCAGCTCTTCGTCTGTTACGGAGGCCAGCAGAAGGGAAAGGCTGTCTCCAAGCAGAGGATGGCCCACTGGATAGTGGATGCCATCGCCTTGGCTTACGAAGCCCAAGGCGTGCCTTGTCCGCCCGGGTTGAGAGCCCACTCCACTAGGAGTGTCGCTTCTTCTTGGGCGCTAGCACACGGCGCCTCGCTGACATATATCTGTAGAGCTGCGGGTTGGGCGACACCTAACACGTTCGCTAGGTTCTATAGCCTACGTGTTGAGCCGGTTTCTTCCTGTGTGCTCGCTTCAACCAGCCGGTAACACCGAAGTTCCCGCTCTAGTGTCGGCTTGCTGCGCCACTCCCCTCTACGGAGCAGATACGTGCGCTCTTTGCTCCAGTCGAGTTCCCCACCCAGGTGAACCCTGTGAGTTCCTCCACACCCCTTCGGCAGTTGGACGTTGCGGAGCGTCCGACGCCAGGCCTACTGCTCGTATGCTTGTGTAACTTGTGCTAGGCTGGGTTCCGTATGTGTGGTCCCTGCGGCGATCCCATATGAGTATTTTCCACGATCAGCTCCCTGCGGTGAGCCCGTGTCTTTCCCTTGGCAGAGCTCGCTCTGCTGTCACTGTCTGGTGTAGCCTCCCCCTCCTTAGGTGGAGCCACCCCAGTGACATTCCATATGTTGCACTGCCCCAACCGGCCAGTCCATATGTGTATTCTCCACATGGTACCTCCCTTCGGGCAGGATGTGGCTCCGCAGCGTCCCTCTCCCCTGGTGAGGCACGCTTCCCAGTGTTATTCAAGAGTTCACTGCGTGGGTATGTGGAACAGCAGGTTCTCCCTCTACGCAGGTCTTCCGCCCCAGCTTTGGGGGTCTGAAAGTCTTGCGTAGGGTACTGGATGTGGCAGCAACCGATGGCGTTTTCCATGGGGTCCCCTAACGTCGTCACGTCGACGTCACGTCGAACGTGAGCGACTGAAGGGGAACGTCTCGGTTACTGATGTAACCCTCGTTCCCCGAAGGAGGGAACGGGAGACGTGACGTCCCGCCGCCACAGTTGCTGACCATCGCTGTACGGCCGTCATTAAGTTGATAGGGCTCCCTGAAGTGATCCCCTAACATCGTCACGTCGACGTCACGTCTCCCGTTCCCTCCTTCGGGGAATGAGGGTTACATCAGTAACCGAGACGTTTTTGTTTCCATCTATCTCCATGTTGAACTGTTTTATGTGTTTACTGTATCCACTTATGATTGTATTATTATGGAAACACGTTCATGAACAATATAAGTTATTACTTTGTAAAAGCTCAAAATAATAATCAGAGGATCCCGTTTGAGCCTTAGAGCAGACCGGAGATCTCTCCATTTGTTGAAAGCCTTCCCGATGTTGACTCTCGTCTTATTCCGACGCCTGTCTGACTCCAATTTGGCCCTTTTGGTGGCACTAGACAAACGTTTTCTTTTCTTTGTCTTATGTGGAGTTTGCGTTGGGGTTTGGAATGAACTACAAGCTTAGAATCCATCTTCTACTTTTGTCGAAAAGTTGACTAAAGTTTTGTCGCTTGAGCTGTCTTTGCTGATACGGAGAATGGCGGCGAATACACAAACCTGCCAGACATAGCCAGGTGAGCGTGAACGCGCATGACGTCACGCCCAGTCTCAAATTCCATCCCGAATCCCTCTTATTTATTTTACTGTACAAGATTATAGAGGCAATCGCAGTGATCAGAGAAGGGCTCATTCAGCCCATCAGGCAATTGTTTAAGCATGTATGGGTTAGAAAAACAGGTATTTTTAACATGAAATGTTGCGCAATGCACCTTTAATTTAATGTTTATTTGATCATTTTATTAGTTAATTAACTAATTATGTTAACTCAACTAATTTAATGTAAAGAGCTGGGTAATAGGCTACTAGTAAATAATGTCAACTAAATGTAGGCCTATTGATTAGAATTGCCATAGACTAAAGATTTTTCTAGTCGACTAGTCATTCATTTAAGCAATTAGTTGACTAATCGCACGTTTATATTAATTTCTTCTTAAATACTGGGTGCATGGAGGAATATACCCTATCCCGTACTAAAGCGCATGCATAAATCTTGCCGCAAAGCACCGGCAAAAGTAGGCTAGGCTAATGATAATAAATGTGTCTGAACAAATAACGAGGCATTTTATTTGTTTATTAATAAACTAATATTTTCTAAATAAGGCAGCTAAGCTCATTATATAATCAGACGGTATAGGCTATTTGCTTTCGATTCTAATTTGTTCGTTTAAAAGTGGACATTTCAAGCTTTATATGTATTTTTCTCATGTCTGTGAGGCTACGCTGTTTTTCAGTTCATTTGAGACACGCTCCAGTTCATGGAGACCATGAACGTTATTTTACAAAAGCACATCGTTTTCTTGTTATTGTGAGTTTACACAAATAAAATTAGTTGCGAATGATGTAGTATTCTTTTCTGTATGACCAGAAATTATGGAGCATTTTAAGTTTTTTCCACTGTTGATAGGAAAATGCATGTCGCCGGCGCCGCATGTCATGCAGTGCGCGCTCCACAATAATGGTGGAATATGTTGGAATAGACGATTTAATATGAATGATGAGCGTCAAAATCTTGTGGCTATTTGTGATAATCCTAGCCCTTTATTATTATTGTCTAATTAATAAATTGACATTGACTGTCAGTCAAAATGTCATTGACTGACATTGTGACTGACTGTGACTGTATTATGACTGACATTTGACGAATTGCTTTGTTCCTTCTTTGTAAGTTTTGGACAAAAGTGTCTTCTAAATGTAGCCTAAAATGTCATGGGCCTAATTATTATTATTATTGTTATTATTATAATTTGAGTGTATAACTATAAATGAGTTCACTTAAAACAGTAATATGTTTATCATAAAATAATTTATAAATGCTTTATTTTCAAGCAAAAATTATGCAAAAAATGTAGACCTATTTAATCCAAAACTGTAAAAAGGTTAGGTTATAGCCTATAAAAATAAAGCATTGATAAATTATTTTATGACAAACATATTACTGTATTACTAAGTACAATTTATATATTTATATTATAAATATATATATATATATATATATATATATATATATATATATAAATATTAGTGTCTTAAAAGAGCAAAATGTAGGCAACAGTTCTGTGGATGTTTTGCCCTGGCAGGGTTAGTTAACTAAAACTAAAACTATTAAAAACATTTATGCTAATCGACATAAACCTGAAATAAAGGAAAATATAAGTATTAGTTGAAAAACTTAAACAAAACGAAAATTAGAAATGTTTCCTTTTATCAAAAAATTGGATTCATTTAGTGTTTTTTTCCCCCCCTGCGACCCCTGTTTTCTTTATTATACAAGCAATGTTTTGTTTTTATTGTGAGTGTAGGTAGGCTATACACAAAAAATAATAAACCATAATTCACAGATTCGAATGATCCTTGGCTATAATGATCCGTGCTGAATTGGTCTGGTCTGACTCAGTTCATCATTGATTGGGAGAGAACAGTTCAAACTCACTGGCTGTGTAAAACAGTGGGCGTGGCTCATTATACTATTAGCAAAACGGCGTAAAATAACGCGCGCTCTGTTCAACCAAAACAGCGTTTTTTACGCCGTCATATGGCGAGATGAACGGCGTGAAAAGCGGCGCTTTCCATGCACACTAAAACGCCGTCGAATACGGCGTCATTGACGTATTTCGCGCGTTTTTTTACGGCGTTTTTAATTACAACGGCGTATTTTGCGGCGCAAATACGGTTTCAAACGCCGTATTTGACGGTGTTTGGCTGTAAACGCCATTAATCTATAGCGTAATTATTATTTTATTATTATCACTCTCTTGGCTTGCCATACAGAATGAGCGTGTCTACGCGTTCAAAAGAAACGCGTACAAAATTGCCGCGTTAACGCGGACAAACAGTGCGTGTTGTCGCGGTCAAATTTCACGCGTTTCGTTTAAAGACTATTGGCCCCGATCGCATACCATACTGTTTGTCCGCGTTAACGCGGCAATTTTGTACACGTTTCTTTTGAACGCGTAGACACGCTCATTCTGGTCGCGTTAAGGCGTCCGTTTTCGTCGCGTTACTTTAGTGCGTGTAAAGACGCACAGTTTTACCATGTTGAGACGACCCATTTGAACGTGTTTCTTAACGCGCACATTCTGTACGTATTGAAGTGTAATATTTTTAAAAAGCAGACTTACATTTAGATGTACCTACATATTAATCCTTTAGTTTATTGTAGCATTGCTTTACTGACTACTGTGCTAGAGTAAAGTAATGTTACAATGTATTAAGTGCTAATTATCCATATTATACAATTATTATAATTTATCTATATGGGTTATTATTTGTTTTTGTTTTAAGTTATAATCTCCAAAAGTATTATAGGCTAACTTACACAGCACATATTTGTAACTAAATACACACACACTCACACACCTACATGCATAACTTTGATTCACTTTCACATAATAATGTTTTGTAATTTGGTGTTTAGTTGGTTGTATAGTTTGTGCTGTTCTGTCTGTATTGAACATCATCTTGGCTGCTGCAGGCTGATGAGTGCTATAATAAAATTACTACATTGTTAAATGTGTTTTGATATTCATTAAATTTTGATTATTAATATTTTATTTACCCATAAACTTGTCTTGAGGAAGCCATAAGTTATAGTGGCAAGAATAACTTTGTTAAACCTTTAGGGGCGGTTTCCCAGACAGGGTTTATATTAAGACAGGAGTAGGCCTTAATCTACTTAATAATGTTTTAAAAAAAAGATTAAGTACATTACTAACAAACAGATTTCCAGATTTATTTTATTTTATTTTATTTCAAAGCTGATGTGTGCAATAGGCCTATATATATTTGCTTGCATTAAAATAATTGTCTCTTGTTTTTTTTTTATTGCAGTCTTTTTTGTTGCTTCCATTCATGCTTCTCAGTTCCATGCAACTTTAAGATTTTCTTGGTTCATTCCATAGGCGACCTCTGTCACAATTTGTTTTACAGTTTTTTCAAATTTCTAAGACACTAAGAATTTGAGGCTCACTCGGTGAAATCATTCAAACTTTTTGCAAAACTCTAAACACATTTCTCACATCATTCAAAACTAACCGCTCTTGTGTTTCATTTACTGAAGACCTATACAGCCAATAATCATGTGGGAAAACACTTGTACAGAAATTGATCACTTAGAAATCAAAAATCAGTTTTGAGAAAGAAAGAAATTATTTTTACCCCCTTGAATTTCTGTTTTTATTGTAAATATATATGTACTGTAAGTGTATATATATTTTTTATACATCAATAAGCTTGTGAGTGATGGGTGTTCTGGCACAATATGGCTGATGTCATGGTGTCACTTTGGTGACTTTGGGTGTTCCTGTACCCATCAGGAACCCTGCATCTTCCCTTCTTGTAACACATTATTTGCCAGTGAGTCCAATGCATCCTTGAAAAGTACCCCTTATCGCACAACATTGCCCTGAGGCAACAAAAAGAAAAACTGAATTTGTGAACATGTAAAATAAAAAAATCTTCATAAAACCTGCCAAATTACTTCTCTACACCTTAATAGACACACAAATATTTTTTATATGCAGTTCGTGTCAATTTAAATAAGATTACTAAAGCAAATAATCTTGCTTTCTTCTCACACCATGCTCCTATGTGATCATGTGTCAGAAAAGAACGTCCCGCCTTCAAATGGTGCTTGATAGTGACTCCCAAACCTTATTGTACTTTTTCAAACATTCTAATTGGTTGCAATCATTTAAAGAAAAATGTACTGAACATAGGGCTAAGGGCTGTGCTGTAGAGGGTTAATTTAACCTTTAAACATTTCCTGTTTTCCCCCCAGAACTCTTATATCAGTTAATTATGTTTAAAATATAGATATCATTACATTAATGCAGTTTATTTGCCTAAGTTCCTGGATTTAATCAATCATTTTAATAGTAAATACACATATTTTTCATATTATTTCACTTAAATACAAAAAAAAAAAAAAACAGTTACATGCATGCAATGCCTGGCCAGTTAAAACATATAATAGATCATGCATTAAGTGTCTTTAGACACAGCACAAGTGTCATTATTGCCGCTAGATGAACCTAAAATAGACCGTAGGACAACTGAAAAGGGCATGACAAATCATGACATAAGGCTGACATCACACACTACGTACCAATACATTATCCCTCGTGAACAATTACAACGTCTGATGTTTGCATACGTGGAGACCAGTATACCATTACGACATCGTTCATTAATAAACATGACTTCTGATGTTTGTATACGTATATACCAATGAGAGACATACGTACCAGCGCGTCACATATGCAAATATAGTCTCAAATACAGCAATTTCATTGGCTATTGTGCTTTTTGCCGCGTTAACGCGAACAAACAGTGCGTGTTGATGCGGTCAAATTTCACGCGTTTCGTTTAAAGACTATTGGCCTCGATCGCGTTCCATACACACCGAACGCGAATAGAGCGTCAAATTAGACGCTTGAACATTCGCTCGAGTTCAAATTTCTCAACTTGCGCGGAAGACATTCGCGGCAAACGCGTCGCACAATTCGCATCATTCGCAACGCCCGGCGCGAATGATGCGTCTATTCACGTCTTTGCATTGACTTTGTATGTAATCTACTCGCGCAAATAATTAAATTCGCGTTCGGAGTGAACACACCATGAAACGGCCGTTAGATACACGCCATGGTGTACACATAAATCTCTGACTCATCGTCTTCTTCCTCGTGTAATTTCTGTTGCTCTACATACGTCATCTGCTATAATTGAAACGATTGGCTATTAGCTACGTACAGGCGCATTTGATAGACATTCTTTGCACCCAATAAACGGCTCTGGGCATTCGTAAACCACGCCTCAAATACGAGAAAATTAACATGTGGTTCCCAGACCCAAGTCTGGGAACCACAGTGGAAAACAGATAAATTGCAAGTGTCCTTTCAGATTTTTAAAGATTGTTGGCGAAACTACCAGAATGCTGTTAAAGAGGCTAAAAAAGAGTATTTCTCTAATATTATTTCATCTCACGCCCAGAATCCACGAATGCTTTTTAGTACTATTGACTCTCTTTTTAACGCTCCACAAACTGCTGGTTTGGAATCCTCCACTGAACTCTGTAACAATTTTATGGAATTTTTTATTGATAAGGTCGCCTCTGCGAGGGCTCTTACCTCTCATCCTGGTTCTTATCCTCTGTTTGTGTTGCTTGCCCTGTTGCTTTTAATCAATTTGAGCCTGTGACGCTATCACATTTGAAGGATGTGGTTACTCATATTAAGCCTTCTGGTTCTCCCTGTGATGCTCTCCCACCACGGCTGTTTAGAGAAGTTTTTCTCACTATTTGGTACTGGGTACTTGCTATTGTAAACGGTAGCCTGTCATCCGGTGTGGTTCCTGCAGACTTTAAGCATGCTGTAGTGACACCCCTGATAAAGAAATCTGGTTTAGATCCTACTGTGCTGAATAATTTTAGGCCAATATCCAAGCTCCCATTTGTATCTAAAATCTTGGAGAAAATTGTGTATTTACAACTAAAGTCTTTTCTTGATGAGCAGGGTTTATTAGAAATTTTTCAATCTGGATTTAAAACCCTACACAGCACGGAGTCAGCACTGTTGAAGGTCTGCAATGACATCCTCTTGGCATGCGACTCCAGCAATAACGTAATCCTGGTCCTGTTGGACCTTACCGCTGCCTTTGATACTGTTGACCACAGCATTTTAATTTCAAGGTGACAGCACCAAGTAGGCCTCTGTGGCACTGTCCTGGAGTGGTTTAGATCCTACCTGTCTGACAGAACATTTCATGTTCAAATGGCTGAGTTTGAATCCCGTGCTGCTCCCTTGCTTTTTTCATTGTATCTGCTTCCTTTTGGGTCTATTCTTAGAAAACATGGTATTTCTTTCCATTGTTATGCAGACGCTACACTCCCTCCCGTCACTCCGGTCGGCTGACCAGTTGCTCCTGGTCGTCCCAGGATCCAAGCGGAAGCTCAGAGGAGACAGGGCCTTCTCTGTTTGTGCTCCTAAATTATGGAATGCCTTACCTTTGACCATTCGTCAGGCTTCCTCAAATTTTTAAAACTCTTCTTAAAACTCACTTCTACACTTTGGCCTTCAACCCAAACTGAGACTTGATCCTATCTGCTAGTATTTGCTCTTAATTGTTGTATTTTGATATAGTTTTATTGGGTAGATTTTCAACCCCAGTTTATTATTTTATGATATTGTGTGACTGTTATTTTTGTCTTGGTTGATGTTTTGCTGCCTTTATGTACAGCACTTTGTTCAGCTGCTGCTGATGTGAAAGCGCTTTATAAATAAAGTGATGATGATGACGATGATGATGAAGTCTCAATGAGACTTGGGTCTGACGTTAGCAAGGCAACAGATATGGCCTATTTATGAATGAAATTCATGCATTTGAAATCCATGTCATTTAACAGGGAAAGAGAGTAGAAAAGACTTAATGCTGTCCACTAGAGGGGGCGACAGGATAATAAGTACTATTACGGCCTTCATTGCTCAGATAACGCAAGTCAATGGGATTTTTGGGGAAAGTAAGTTTGACCAGTTACAGTAGAAAAAATATAAGCGAGTAAGACCAGTCTAAAGGTCTGAGCTGAGTTTGGTGAAGCATTAAAGTTCTAGGCGGAGTCAATTTCTCATAATAATAATAAATAATAATAATGCCTAATAAATATATATCCTGGCTTTCTCAAGCCAACATAATAAAGTTGCCTTTTGATGTAAATAAAAGACGAGAGTGGTAAATGTTACGGACATATTATTATGGTACAGTTCAGCCTATTATTGATTTTTATTTCCACTTCCCTTTTATCCTAAGAGATGGAACTATTTGCACTGTATTTATCAATGGTAAATACATCATGCTAAAATAATCTGTCGTATACTGTAGCTCACATTAAAGAGGTTGCTTGCAAGTCGCAGCAGCACGCGTTACGTGACCAGCAACATATTTCTGCTTCAAATATTATGCGTAGTTAATGAGTGGTGGTTTCAGACATTGTTTTATTAAAGTGCATTTGTCAGTGCCGCACTCATACTGACTCTTATTCTGCCTGACAGAAAGAAAAGCTCCTACTGAAGACAGAGCGCGTCGCCGCCCACGTGTGCGAAATAAAATAATTTGTAAACCACAAACAAAAAATGGAAAATCGAGCCAAAATCTCATTTTTCGTTTTTTAAACTAAACAAAAAATAAATAAATAAATAAACAAGCAGGTTTTAATTTCTCGTTATTGTTTTAATTTATTTCCTAAAGGTAAGAAATTGTTTCAATAAATAAAAAGCCGACAGTGTGTTGAGGGAACACCTCCAGGCACAGAATATTAATGTTAAAATTAGTTAATTTAGAATTATGTTTTAAGTTCTAAGAAACATAGAGGACAAAAACACAAATAAACAGTTGTAAACAGTACAAGTTGTAAACATTTTCATTAAGCTATTGTTGCAATTGCTTTAATTTACTTCCTTAAGGTAAGAAATTATTTCAATAAATAAATAAATAAAAGTAATGCAATTATAAACTGCCTCATAAGGCGACAGTGTGTTGAGGGAACACCTCCAGGCACAGAATATTAATGCTAAAATTAATTTATTTACAATTATGTTTTAAATTCTAAGAAACAATGCAAAAAGACAAATAATACAAACAAACAAAACGAACCAAAGCCAGTCCAGCTTATCCAATTATAAACTGCCTAAGTAGGCGACAGTGAGTTGATGGAACTCCCCCTGGCACAGAATATATTGTGTGTTGTAGAAACTGCCAAACAGCTGCAGCAGGCTTTGGATACTCAATGTCTAAAACATAAAATAATTTAAAACATGTATCCATAGCTTGTAAAAGGCTGTCTTGCTCTAGTGCCGTTCTTCCCACAATGACGAAGGTTTGTGAGCAGTTTAATTTATCCCCAAGCTGCAGGACATGAGGGAATTGCCTCCGTTGCTCCTCCTTCTTTGATTGTTCCAATCTTTAAATAGAATTTTGAAATGGTAAATATGCAGACATGGATCAAATATTACCCAAAATGTGTTGTCATAAATGATGTACCTACAGGCTGTAAATCAACAAATTCTTGTTTTGCCTCCTGGTAAGAGGGCCGAACCATCTTGCAGCCCGTTTTGTATGGCAATGGAGGAAGGATAGCTTGCAGGGTTTTTAAAGCAACATCTCCAAGAGTTGTCTTTACATAAAACAGAAAGAACAATGGATTAATCTTTAAACAAGTGCATTATATTATAGACAAGATATTTCAACTTGACATGAAAGTACAGAGCTGTTGTGCAGGATTTTCTCACCAGAAGAAATGTTAGTCTGAACAGGAAGAAGATCCAAGGCTCTCTTCTCGGTCTTGCAATATGAAAGGATTCGTTGAGATGCATGTCCCCAAATTTCAAAAGGTTTATCTTTGGCGTGTGGGTATAAAATACCAAAGTCCTGAGCAATCTAAAAATGAATAAAGAAAAAGAAAAGTTAAAATCACACCAACACCTCATATGGTGCAGTAACAATGAAAGTGTGGACATCTGTTTTTTAATATGAAAAATCAAGCTTAGTGAATCAAATCAAGTGGGATTCATTTTTTTAGGGCAGGACAGAGTGATTTTTTTTTACAATGTCCAAGCAAAATAATGAATTGTTTTGGCTAATATTAATTGTTTATTAAAATTAATGCGAACCTCATTTTCTTATTATAGATTTAACATTTCTTTACCATTCCAGGTGTGTCTAGAAGTCTTGGATACTCTTGGGTGATCTCTATTAAATATTTAGATCCGTTATCTCGTTGCTGTTCCTCTCATAAATTCCTCAACTTGACTAACTGGTTGCTTATTCTTTTTCAGCCACTCTGTCATTTTGTTATTGTCTGCGTCACTGACTTGTGAATCTGCATGAGTCAAACAGCATCAGAGTGATTAATATCACAACACCCTAAAGGAATGTTTGAAGAATTTTAACAGGACGATGTAACAGTTACTACTAAAACTTCCAAAACTAGGAGAACAAAATCTGTGGATTATATAGACACAGTTTCAGGTTGAATTGTTTTGATCACAGCACAATTTGGATTTAAGGAATAAAAAAGGAATAAGTAAGAAAGTAGAAAGAAGAACATCAATAAGGTTTCAGCACCTTTGGTTGTAAAGTCAAAATTAAGTATGTGTTCTGAGTTTGTTTATAAAACTATCCTGTGTAAAATGATCACTACAGAGGCTTGTGTTGGTGGTGATCCTCAGCTCTCCATCAAGGTGGCTCTTCACAAAATTAATCCACCTCTTCTTGATATGATCATTTTTTGGAAATTTAAACAAGGACACGGATCTGTTTTGTAAGTGATTGCATCCAGGTAATACGCATTTCCGTGACGAAGGCATAGCTAGCTAGCAAACTCTAGGCTGTAGTAACTAACAGTACTGAAAGTAACTCGCGATTGAGCGGCGAATTGATGCAAATGTGCTCTAGTTATATTGTTAGGGGAGGGGCCAGGAGCTCAGTGGCTCCAGTGCTTCATCGAGCCACCGTTTTAGCCCTGCCCAAAAAATCCTGAACACAGCAATTCAGTACTTCACAGTTCACAGTCTTTTTATAATGTGTTTTAGCAATATATTTCTAACATTTATAATGTGGTTAGAATTATTTTTTAGAATTGCCTTTACAGGAACTTAACATTTTTCTTATACCTGGCAATAAAGTGATCCTGTCAGTCACAGTAGCTCGGCGCTCATCCTTGGTTTGTGACCTCTGTCTAGATGTTGAACTGTGCCCGTGGAGGCTTTTCCTGATA
This sequence comes from Rhinichthys klamathensis goyatoka, assembly GCF_029890125.1. Lineage (NCBI taxonomy): Eukaryota > Metazoa > Chordata > Actinopteri > Cypriniformes > Leuciscidae > Rhinichthys > Rhinichthys klamathensis. Next base: position 8,563,751 of record NW_026606705.1, read on the forward strand.
TTACGGAGTCGTTCCTCCAAAAACCCTGTGGTCGGATGGCGGTATCGCCCTGGTGTATACCATACCTCCTAAAATATCAACACAAATGTTAAATGGATAGTTTTTCAAATATTCTACTTTTGTGTGAAGGTGATTGTAGTTCTGATAAACTGGGGATTAGCATACTCGCATATCCACTGCCCTCTGAATCTTTAAGGCATGGAAATTGTGTGACCAGGGTCAGAGCTAGCTCTTTCTTTCGGTCTGGTGATGCATTTAGTAGTAGAAGGATTGTACAGATATTAGGTTACTCATGAGTAAATTTAATTGACAGCTTATGAGTTTATGTAAAGTGAAACAATGAATAAAACATCACTTACTATTCTCCAAACTTCTCCATTAAATGGGACACCAAAATGCGAACCATTTTCCTTCTGTCTTCAAGACATAAGTTGTGGTTTTGTTCCGAATTGGAGAGAATAGAAGACCCATGTGTGGTTACCTCTAAAATCTGTTGTATATCCTTAATGGAGATTTTTTTTTTTTTTTTATTACTCATCAGCATAACTGTGATATAGCTCAGGATTTGTGTGTGGGTGATGGAAGAAGACTTGGGGTCGGCCAAGAGTGGAGCTTGTGCACTTTATTAATGATACTCTTTTCACTGCGCTTTCTTGCGCTCTCACACTTAACTCAGAATCATACTCAATTCACATGTAGAACATTACTCTTTCCGCTGTCTACAGCTTCTCAGGATACCGATGAGGCAGCACTCTTTCCACGGTTCACAGCTTCACAATCTGCAGACACAAACGGCAGCATGCACGAGCTTCCAGTCCCTCTCTCAAACTGTTATCAGCACAGCCCGCGTATATGCGGTCTCCTCACGCCAATCACTGAAATCACAAACAGGTGTTTGTCATTTGAACATATCTCCTGGGACAAGACGGCGCCCAGCCCCCTGTCCGACGCGTCAGTCTGTAGGGAAAAAGGGAGAGCAAAGTTAGGAGCCTGTAACAGCAGGCCGCCACATAGGGCAGCCTTTATCTGGTTGAAAGCCTGCTGGCACTGTTCCGTCCACTGGACGGTATCTGCGCTTCCTTTTTAGTTAGATCAGTCAGCGGGCTAGCAAGGTCCGAATAATTAGGTACAAACCTTCTGTAATATCCTGCTAGCCCCAGGAACTGTCTAACCTCCTTTTTGGTCTTGGGTCTCGGACAGGTTGCAACTGCTGCTGTCTTATCAATTTGGGGACGCACCTGCCCATGACCCAAGTGAAAGCCCAGATACCTAACTTTGACGCGCCCAATTGCACACTTCTTTGGGTTAGCCGTGAGCCCCGCCCCTTCCAGCGACTTGAGGACAGCTCGCAAATGCTGCATATGCCGCTGCCAGTTGTTGCTATAGATGATAATATCATCCAAGTAGGCTGCGGCATATGCAGCATGCGGCCGGAGGATCCTGTCCATCAAACGCTGAAAGGTGGCCGGTGCCCCGAACAGCCCGAAAGGAAGAGTGACAAATTGGTGTAATCCAAACGGCGTCGTGAAAGCAGTTTTCTCTTTGGATATTGGAGATAAGGGGATCTGCCAATAGTCTTTTGTCAAATCCAGTGTCGAATAAAAACGAGCAGTACCGAGGTGATCAAGTAATTCGTCCACCCTTGGCATTGGATACGCATCGAATTTCGATACGGCGTTCACCTTGCGATAATCCACACAGAACCGGACTGAGCCGTCGGTCTTAGGCACTAAAAGTATCGGGCTCGCCCAGTCATTGTTGGATTCCTCTATTACTCCCATATCCAGCATCGCAGCTAATTCATCCTGAACTACTTTCTTTTTATGTTCAGGTAATCTATATGGCCGGCTGCGAACAACCACGCCCGGCTCAGTCTCAACATGGTGCTGTATGAGATTCGTTCGACCAGGGAGGGGCGAGAACACATTGGCAAACTCAGTTTGTAAATTTCGAATGTCAGTGATCTGGGACGGTGAGAGGTGGTCTCCACAAACGGCCAGAGCGGAAGATTGAGATTTTAGGTTTGCCTCTGGCCCGAGATCCTCCTCCCCACTCACCACCGTCGCCAGCATCGCTGACACCGCCTCATTCCACTTTTTGAGCAGATTGAGGTGGTATATCTGATGTGACCCGTCCCTGTCTGACCGAATAATCTCATGGTTAAGATACTCTTCAATACGCCGTGTGACCACAAACGGCCCTTGCCACTTGGCGAGTAATTTAGAGCTGGATGTGGGGAGCAATACAAGCACTTTATCTCCCGGTGTAAATTTACGTAGTCTAGCCCCCCTGTTGTATAGCCGACTTTGTTTGGCCTGGGCCTGTAACATAGAGAGTTCTTCATAGAGAGCCGCCCCAAAGTGGGGAGTTTTGTTCTCAGGTCCAGGACGTATTGAATTTCATTTTTGCTATTCGAAGGTCCGTCCTCCCAAGCTTCCCTAAGTACATCCAGCACCCCGCGGGGCTGGCGTCCATAGAGCAGCTCGAAGGGGGAAAACTCCGTGGAGGCTTGGGGGACCTCGCGTACAGCGAACAAGAGGGGTTCTAACCACTTATCTCAATTTTTGGCGTCTTCCCGAACGAACTTACGAATCATGGATTTCAACGTGCGATTAAATCGTTCTACCAAGCCGTCTGTTTGTGGGTGTTTGCTGGTACGAATCGATTTAATGCCCAGTAATTCGTACAGTTCGCGAATTGTGCATGACATAAACGCCGTGCCCTGATCGGTGAGAATCTCTTTCGGGATTCCCACCCGGGAGATTAATTGAAACAGTGCGCTCGCAACACTTTTAGCAGAAATGTTGTGAAGCGGCACTGCTTCGGGGTATCGCGTTGCATAATCCACCAGAACTAATGCAAAGCGATGCCCCCGTGCGGATCGTTCTAATGGCCCGATGAGGTCCATGCCAATTCTCTCGAAGGGGACCTCGATTAATGGAAGGGGGCACAAAGGTGCTTTTCGGTTGGCCGGTGGATTCACCAACTGACATTCACGACAAGACGCGCACCACCTGCGCACATTCTCGTGAATGCCCGGCCAGAAAAATCGGGTCATTAGGTCAGGGCCGGCCCTGACCAATTTGCTGCCCTAGGCAAGATTTTACCTGGTGCCCCATGCATTACAGCCCATTTCACCCCATCATTGTGTTGGTGATTATTTAGTCATATATATATGCAAGAGCAAGAGCATTATCTAGCATTCAAGTCAAGTCCCCTTTATTTTTATATAGCGCTTTTTAGCCTACAATACAGCTTATTTCAAGGCAGCTTTACAGTGATAACAGGAAAATAATACAACAAAGTTTGCTTCTCCTGTACAGCAGATCTAGAAGAAAATAGTGTCATAATCAAGCTTAAGTATCTTCAGTGATAGTTTATTTTGTTGTAAAAAAAATATTAATTTATTTAATTTATATATAGCCGCTCTGGATAAAACAGTGATGTCATCGTCCAAATGTCATTCATGCACAAACTATTCATTGAGCACTAGCAAAAGTGTTTGTTTGGGAGTTGATGGCAGCAATCTTCCACTAAATTATGGCACGTTTCATGTTTTCAACATGAATGAAACTGCGAAATGTCTTCTTTAATGTGAATTTTATATAAAACATTGGTACTTTTAATAAACCTGTATAGCCTAGCCTATCGTTAATAATTTGGGCAAATAAAAAAAAGAAGAAGCCATATATCCCCCTAAAAACTGCACAACTGTATAGTAAAACATTAAATAATAAAAGTGATAGTAAATGCGTCTAAAAAAGACTGACATGATTGTTACAAATCGCATTGTGTGTGGGCTCTGAAGAACTCAGAACTACTGTTAGCATAAAGTTATAAGGCAAAAATAACTGCCATTAAATTATAGTATCTTACTACTATGCAATTAGATAAACTGTTCATTCATTACATCACTTTACCTCTGTCTTTATCCCCTTGTATCCTCTTCTCTTCTTTTTGGCACTGTTTCTATCGCAGACTATAATGCTAATTTAAATGTGTCATGAAAATTCGGCCATCTGTCACAATGAGGTAACTTTCACCGTGTCTAGACCTGGCGCGAGCTGCCAGGCCCGTTTCTACGGGAGTGCTTGAGTGTGTTAAGCGCCCTCAAACGAAAGCAATGCTGTCTACATTGGATGCGGCGAGGGGCGACGCTACACAACAAATTACCAACAGTAAACTGATCGCGCGCACGCTGATCGAGGCGAAATGGAGTAGGCGTGGTCGTCTGCCAACAACTACGAGACAGCATCGTCGAAGTCGACAACATCTCTGACCGCCTAATCTCGATCAAGATTGTTTCCGGCCCAACCACCCTCAGAGTCATCTCATGCTACGCCCCTCAAGTTGGCTGCACCGATCAAGAGAAGGACGAGTTTTGGGAAACCCTCGGCGCTTACCTACAGATAATAGCCACAGACGAATACATCCTGGTCGGAGGAGACCTAAACGGCCATGTTGGCAAAGATCGTGGAGGATATGATCAAGTCCATGGAGGACAGGGGCTAGGTACACGCAACGACGAGGGAGCCCGCATCTTGGATTGCGCTGAAGCCCATGACCTCGTCGTCGTCAACACCTTCTTCAAAAAGAGATCGAGCCACCTGGCCACCTACACCAGTGGTGTCCACAGAACCCAGATCGACTACTGAATGATCCGACGCGGTGACCTGAAACTGGCACTTGATGCCAAGGTGATTCCCTCAGAGAATATCGGCCCCCAACACCGGCCACTCGTCCTCGACTTCCAACTTAATCTGCAGCGGCAACCTAGACCGAGAATCACTGGGCCTGAGCGGGTCAAGTGGTGGAAATTGAACGAACAAAAGCAGCAGCTTGCGATGGCCCTCCAAGCACTAGACATCAATTTCGACCAATCAGTTGAAAAAATCTGGGACGATATCTCCTCCAGCATTCATGATGCTGCCACCGGTGCCCTTGGCTCGACGAAGCCAGGGCGGCGATTTATGGACAAGCAAGTCTGGTGGTGGAGTGAGGACGTCCAAGAGGCAATCAAGGCCAAGAAACTGGCGTTCGTAACCTGGCACCGCACACGGCTGGACGATGATCTCCAACACTATCAGATACTCAAATCAGCCGCAAAACGGGCAGTGGCCAAGGCGAAAGCCGTGCATTATGACGATCTATACGAGCGGCTAGGTACACCTGAGGGAGAAAAGATGATCTACCGTGTTGCCAACTCCCGCCACCAAGCGACCCAAGCCATTGGTCGAGTCATGCACATTAAGAACGCCGATGGCCAAGCCCTGCGAGACCCATGTGCCATACTCACCCGCTGGAGCGAGTACTTCGCAGCCATCTCAAACGAAGAGTTCCCGCATCCGCCTATCCACAGCCTGGATCCCATCCCTGGACCTGTACCGCCAGTTACCATCTCTGAAGTCACGAAGGCCGTGAAGAGGATGAAGAATGGCAAAGCTACCGGCCCAGACGACATCCCTGCTGAAGCCTGGAAGTTGATGGGGCACAGAGGAGCCGAGGTCCTTTCCACCTTATTCAACAAGATCATTATTGAGGGCAAAGTCCCGCACATTTGGACGATCAGCACCACGGTACCGATCTGGAAGGGCAAGGGGGACGTTGCTGAATGCAAAAACTATCGGCCGATTCGACTCCTATCCCACTCCATGAAGATTTTTGAACGCATCCTGGACAGCCGCCTTCGCAGCATTATTAAAGTCAGTCCAAATCAATGCGGCTTCGTCAAAGGACGAGGGACCACAGACGCCATCCACGCAGCCCGCCTCCTGATGGAGAAACACCGGGAAAAGAACAAGTTAGTCCACATGGTCTTCCTGGACCTGGAGAAGGCTTTTGACCGCGTTCCCCATGACCTCATCTGGGCCTCCCTCCGACATCACCATGTACCCGAAACCTACATCAGCTGGGTGCAACTCCTATACCAAGACGTCAGGAGCGTGGTTCGATGCACAGCTGGGATATCATCTACTTTCAACATCAACGTAGGAGTCCACCAAGGATCGGCCCTTTCGCCCTTGCTTTTCATCACATGCATGGACACAGTGACACGGGACCTCCAGACGCCCCATCCATGGTCCTTACTTTATGCTGATGATGTGTTCCTCGCTGACAGGGAGCGGCAAGACCTTCAAGACCAAGGGCAGCATTGGAAAGATCGCCTGGATGCAAATGGCTTGCGACTCAACCTCGCAAAGACGGAGTACCTGGAGTGTGGCCCTCAGACTGATGGTACCATTGGCATCGACGGAACGGATCTAAAGAAAGTTCAACACTTCAAGTACCTTGGATCAATACTCTCATCGAACGGTGACACCCTCCCGGATGTCCGCGCACGTGTGAGTGCCGCCTGGTCAAAGTGGCGCCAAATCACAGGAGTGCTATGTGATCGCCAAATGCCCATCCGCCTAAAGTCCAAAATCTATAAGATCATTGTACGCCCAGTAGCCCTGTATGGAGCCGAATGTTGGCCAGCGACTGCCAAACATGGCCAGCTCCTACACGCCATGGAAATGCGTATGCTCCGCTGGGCACTCGGGCTGACAAGGCTAGATCACGTCAGGAACATCGACGTCAGGAAGCGGATGGGAATAGCGCCGATTACGGAGAAGATGCTTGAGGCCCGTCTCCGCTGGTACGGTCATGTAACACGCAGCAATGACAACTCAGTGGCGAAGACAGCTATGCGCCTTGATCCACCCGGTAATCGCCCACGTGGCCGCCCAAAGATGAGATGGATGGACCGGATCAAGCAAGATATGAAGGACGTGCAAGTCGCCCCGGAGGACACTACGGACCGGAATAAATGGAGAGCAGCCTGCCAAAAAGCGGACCCTGCACCTGCGCGGGACAAACGCTAGGACGAAACTGATCGCGCGCGCTCTGTTTCTGACGCACTTCAAGCACTCGCTGGGCGGGGGAAGATTGATGCGCCGGACCGGAGTCGGGGGACTCAGTTAATTTTTTATGGAGTTGTTTTGCTTTATTTTGTAGTATTTCGAATTAATGGTTTTAAAATAGTATTAGTAAAAAAAAAAAAAAAAAAAAAAAAAAAAAAAAGTTCACTCATTTTGGCGCCCCTATTAAGTGGTGGCGCCCCTAGCATTTGCCTATGCCGCCTATGCCAAGGGCCGGCCCTGCACTAGGTGATTCAGTGTAGCTGCTTGCCCTAAATGTCCAGCCATCGGATTACAGTGAGCCTCCTGAAAAAGCATTTGCCGGCGGCTCTTTGGAATTAACAACTGAGTTGTATCTTGTTTTGTCTGAGTGTCCTGGGTCACCCGATACAACTTATCTTTTATCACGGCAAAATATGGATATGAGAGCGGTTGGTCTGGGTGGACAGGCTGTCCGTCGATCACGCGGACCTGATTTTTAAGCGTTTCATCTCGGGACTGTTCCAGAGGAAAATCATCGCGCTCAAAAAGGATTTCCCTTCCTGAGGCGCTCTGTTCCTCTGAGACAGACCCCGAGGGTCCCGGCACAGCCTCACCAACCTGAACCACCGCTCTCTTCTCCTGCCTTTTTTTTATTCCAGAAGCACCCGTACATAAATAAGCCAATAATGTTTTAAACCCCGGCCAATTGGTTCCCAAAATTAACGGGTGCTGGAGGTGCTGGTTAACTGCCACCTCGACACTATGCTTTTCCCACCGAAATTGGACAGTGACTGGCACTAAGGGGTAACCCACCACCTCACCGTGCACACACCGCACCTTAACCACGCGGCTCTTATCCAATGCCACTGGATGAATCAAACCTTGATGAATGGAGGTCTGGTTACAACCTGAATCCACCAAAGCTTGATAGGTACCCCCCTTTACACTTACTGGTATTTGGTACAACCCAGCTTGATCGGGGGCAACCTGAGGCGCGTCGGGGACCCTGACCAGCGTTCCGACCTCCATCACTGGGCACCTTTCTATGAAGTGTCCAGGGTCCCCGCAACGCCAGCAGGCCTGCCCAGGCCTCCCCGCCATCCCAGTGGCGGGAAGTGGGTCAGGTGATTGACGCGAGGAGACCGCAGGGGCCGGGGTTGGTGGACTGCTAACCGTCGATGGGGTTCCCCGGGGCCGCGCACGCGGTGCAGGGGCCGGATCAGCTGCAGTGCTGGTCCTCCAACAGGGTGCCGGGCGTGGTAGGAAGCCGCCTTGGCACCTGGGAGCAGGGACAGGGCGAGAGAGAGAAGAAGAAGGGAGAGAGAGAGAGATGTCGCTAGGGGTTCACCGACCCCTGGGCACGCCACCAGCTGGTCCTCTGCCAATTGGATGGCCTGGTCCAGCGACGTCAGGCGGTGGCACTGGACCCACTGTGCGGTCTTCTTTGGCAGACGGGCGATGAACTGTTCCAGTACCACCAACTCGATGACTCCATCGACGTCGCGGTCCTCGGCCATCAGGCATCTGCGGCACGCGTCCCGGAGCTGTTGCGCAAAGATGAAGGGCCGGCCGGATTCCCCAAATTCCATAGAGCGGAACTGCTGACGACTCTGCTCCGGGGACCGGCCGACCCGCTGAAGAATGGCGCGTTTCTAGTCTTCTTAGACCAGGAGGTTGCGGACTGGCAACTGCTGGGTGGCGATCTGCGCTTCGCCCGAGAGCAGCGGGATCAGACGCATGGGCCAGTCCGCGGGCGGCCAGCTCCCGGCCTCGGCCGACCTCTCGAAGAGGTCCAGGAATGCCTCCGGGTCGTCCTGGTGACCCATCTTGTGGAGGGGAAGGGCCGTGGCCGGAGCCGACGTTGTAGACATCCGAGCCTCCCGGTCTAGCCAGCTCCGGAACTGCTCGCGGTCCTCATGCTGTGTCTGGAAGAGTTGCTGCTCCTCCATCTTCAGCAGAGCCTCTTGATGCTGTTGGTGTAGTCCCGTGAGCGCGTTGATGATATCCGCAAACGGCGATGACAGAGTTGATATGGCGGCGGCCTCTCCTTCCATCCCGGGTTTCGGCACCAGTGTGATATAGCTAAGGATTCGTGTGTGGGTGATGGAAGAAGACTCGGGGTCGGCCAAGAGTGGAGCTCGTGCACTTTATTAATGATACTCTTTTCACTGTGCTTTCTTGCGCTCTCACAATTAACTCAGAATCATATACTCAATTCACATGTAGAACATTACTCTTTCCGCTGTCTACAGCTTCTCAGGATACCGATGAGGCAGCACTCTTTCCACGGTTCACAGCTTCACAATCTGCAGACACAAACGGCAGCATGCACGAGCTTCCAGTCCCTCTCTCAAACTGTTATCAGCACAGCCCGCTTATATGCGGTCTCCTCACGCCAATCACTGAAATCACAAACAGGTGTTTGTCATTTGAACTTGAACTTTTGTGGCTCTTTGTGATGGTACCACGAGCTGTCGCTCATTGACCAATCGTAGGCTTCTGGTAGGGATGTAGACTCGTAGGAGCGAGTGAAAGTAGGACGGAGCTGAGTCTGTGGTACATCTGTAAGGAAGCGTCAATGCCTTGAACTTGATGTGAGTGCCAGTGCAGAGAGATGAACAGAGGAGTGACGTGGGCCCTTTTGGGCTCGTTGAAGACAAGACGAGCTGCAGCATTCTGGATCATTTGTAGAGGTTTAGTTGCACATGATGGAAGTCCAGCCAGAAGAGTATTGCAGTAATCAAGCCTTGAGATAACCAGGGCCTGGACGAGAAGTTGTGTTGCATGCTCAGTTAGGAAAGGCCTGATCTTCCTGATGTTGTGCAGTGCAAACCTGCATGATCGATTTGTAATGTCGTCTGCAGTGTTTCCTCTAGTTTTTTTTCCAGCCGTGGTGGCAGGCCTATTTCGCCGGGGGAGGGGGCATGGCCCATGAGTGATATTCCCATTGGCCACGCCACCTTGCCCCAGGTGTTTAACCCCCCCCATTATAACATGAAAGGCGCCAATAAAAGCGGCAAAGCGATTATGCGCATCCCGTGCGCAGAATGATGCACTTGAAGCAACACGAAGTCACAGCGTGCAGCGCTTCGCATTGAAAAGTTCAAAGCACAAAGCGAAGAGATTATTGCTATTTTATGGGATTAATATCCTGCCATGATTCAAAACTGAAAATAAAGTTCTGAAAGGTTGAAACTAAGTGTTCGAAAACTCAGAATCTTACAAAAAAAGTTTTGCAAGATCGAATAATAAAAAATATATATATATTTGCAAGCTTGCAAAATGTAAAAAAATTAAAATATCTCTGCAAACATTGTTGTTTCAAATTTGTCACTGTTCTTGTTCCTTGTAAATGGTGTATATTGACAGCGTCTCCCTGATGCCCGCAAATTAGTTCAAATCTCCCGGAATCTACAGCGAGATAGAACATACTGCGCGCATAACATTCAGCGCATAACATACAGCACAGCGCACGCACTGCAGAGAGGGAGAGAGCGAGAGACCTTGCGAGTGTGCCTCACGAAAGCTAGTCAACGTGCGACTCACGTGATTTGTGGCAGCGTTGTCACGCAGCTCTGCTCTGAAACTCAGACTGAGCGGCTTCGGGGGGCGGACCAAGATGGCCGAGTAGGTAGACGCTTACTGTCGAGCTGTGCAACCGAAAATTTTTAATACGGTTAAAAACAACCTTTCTGTTTGGACCTTATAATCATTTCTAGTGCTTAACGCTAAAGGAACTTTGTGAAGAGGATTTAACCTTTGAGATGTCGACCCGCGACAATAAAAGACCGCTGAAAAACCCAAAAGCAAAGTTGACAATGCCAACAGGTGATGCTAGCCACGCCGCCTCAGGAAGAAACCCTCTAATTGATAACATTCATGACTACACGACTGGCTCGGTGACTTTGCCAGTAATGGAGGATCTTATGGAAGAATTTCCTCCTCTGTCCCTGTCGCCCAGACAATCTCCAGCTCCAAAAAAACCAATGCTTTCTTCCAAGGTAGAAGACATAGATGTCGTCGCTTCCCTGTCGAAACTAATAAATGATAGAATGGAGCTGGCGTTGCAGCTAGATGGTGTTAAAAAAACTGTGGACTTCGGATGTGAGGAAATAAAAGATGTGAAAAAACGAGTGGGCACTCTAGAAAACAGGATGACTAAAGAGGAGAGTCGTATGGACACACACCAGCATTTTTATTTTCATTTGCAGTTTTTCTTTTCATTTCACATAACTTTTCTTTACTCTTTTAGTGAAGTATTTAACAAATTTGTTGCAGACTTTGTATTATCTGTTTTGGAAGGAGTGTATTTGTGGGCTGGGCCAGAGTGGTTAATTTTACACGAGAGTAGAGCAAACAGTTCTGTTGTCTAACGTCATCCTATTTTCTGTAACAATCTTTCGTTAGAATGAAAAATGGCACAACGTCAAGATTTAATCTTAAACGCGGGATCCGACAAGGATGCCCAATCAGCCCTTATTTATTTTTACTTTGCATGCAAATTCTTGCCTCTCATATTTCTAATAGCATCATGAAAGGTATTAGGATAGCAGGTAAAGAAATACTCATCAGCCAACTAGCTGATGATACGACAATTTTTCTTAAGAATGCTAGTCAGGTGACTATTGCCTTAAGAATTATTGAAGAATTTTCCACAGCTTCTGGCTTGACCTTAAATTTAAGCAAATGTCAATTATTACCTGTCAAAGATTGTAAGGATCAGAATATTTGTAAGATTCCCAGCCGAAAGGAAGCGAATTATTTAGGCTTAATCATTTGTAAAGATGAAAAGAGAAGAATTCTATTAAACTTTCCACCAATTATTAAAAAAACACAAACCAAATTAAATCAATGGTTGCAGAGAGACCTAACAGTAAGAGGAAGAGTCCTGCTCTCAAAAGCAGAAGGCTTGTCTCGACTAACATATGCAGCTCTTTCTGTTCATGTAGACAAAAAACTTGTTAGGATATCGATTGTATGCTATTTAATTTTCTTTGGAAGAATAGAACACATTACATCAGGAAAAATGTTATAATGAATAGCTATGAACATGGTGGGCTAAATGTGTTAGACTTTGATACTCTAAACAATACTTTTAAAATCAACTGGGCCAAACAATTTCTTAAAAATCCTGTTTCCATTTGGAATTTTATTCTTAACTTTATATTTTCTAGATTTGGTGGTTTGAGCTTCATATTAGGTTGCAATTACAATGTAGACAAAATACCGGAAAAGCTCTCTTTATTTCACAAACAAGTTTTGTTAGCATGGATGCTCATATATAAGCACAACTTTTCTCCCCATAAATATATTATATGGAACAACCGGGATATTCTGTATAAGTCATTATTTTTTCCTAACTGGATTGAGAAACAGATTATTTTAGTGTTTCAACTGTTCAATAGTGATGGACAACTTATGTCTTATACAGAATTTTTAAACACCTATAAGTTTCCAGCCACACCGAAAGAATATGCAATAGTATATGATGCTATACCTTCTGGTGTCAAAATACTATTTAGAAGTGTTGATTTTAATATCTCTTCTGTTCCTTTCTATAATCCAATTGATTCAGATATAGGTACAATTTGTCTGACCTCTTCAAAAAATAACAATTAATATGTACGGTCTTTGTTTCAGAAAGAAGTGATATCTGTCCCATATGTTGTTTCATACTGGAATTCTTTTGTAAATGATATTAACTGGAAAAAAGTATGGACAATTCCCAATAAGTTTTTTTGTTACAAACAAGGTCAAAGAAATTTCTTTCAAAATTATCCATAAGTACTACCCTGCTAACCACTATATGACGAAATTCAAAAGGGACATTGATGTGAACTGTTCTTTTTGCGGAAATCACCGTGAGACCACCCAGCACCTTTTTTTGGATCTGCACACACTCCACAACCTTCTGGAAGGACTTCTTCTTCTTCTAGCTTTATTATGAAAGAACTTTACAAGGACTTTAGTTTGAAGTGGGAAAATGTTGTGTTTTGTTTTTTTAGAAAACAAAGTAAAGAAGATATGTTCTTTATAATAAATTTACTAATTGTGCAAGCTGAATTCTATATCCACAAATGCAAATATATAAAACAAAAACCGGCCTTTAAACATTTTTATTGTGATATGTTATCGTATATAAAATTAATTAGTGGTTCATTGAACAAAAAGGCTATGAAAACTAGAAATATTTGTATAACTTACAATTTGTTTGAATGTATGTGATACCTATCCCCCTGGCAAGGGTAATATTAAGTTGTATGTTTTGTATACTTTGTATACTGTTGTTTACGTTTGAGCAATAATAAAAATAAATAAATGAAAAAAAAAAGAAAGAAAAAGACTGAGCGGCTTTCCCAACCTCGCAACTTAAAAAAAAATAGCCCGGAGGGAGGGCCCTCTGTTCTTGGCCAATGCTTTGCTGTCTGCTGACGTACAGTCCAATCTACAAGTAGTATTTACTGGAAAGGTGGGATTGACCGACTGCAATGACGAAAGTGTATGGGATGAATAGTATCAAAATGATTAACACGTGCAAGCACAATTTATCAATGAACTTGATTAATGTTGCAGAAATGTTTTACTATCCACAACCAAAGGCCTTTCAACTTGCGTGTGCAAAATTCTAAATTGAATGAATGTGTTGCAATTTGTACAAATAGAGACATTTTTGTGAATACCAATGTTTTCTTTTGTATTAGTGTATCATAATTTGCGCATGCAACAAAGAAGATGTGTATGTGTGGAGGTGACACGCGTGCATTCATTGACGTCTTTTCTGAGTCAATCTCATTTGATTCATTTGGATTTTGAGACTTACTTTTCGCGGTTTTTAAGCATTTCACAACCACACACAAACAACTACAAATGAATAGGTCTGGTGCTAGTTATTAATGTGGGCACAACTACACATCTATTTGACAAATTCATAAATGTGCGTCACTACATTTAAACTAATACAATACAACTTGTGTGTGCAAAAGAATCACATGAATGTGCAGCATTTTGTACAACTAGAGCCATAGTTGTCAATACAAAACCTCAATTTTGTATTAATGTAGCTCAGAATTTGTGCATGCAACAAGATGTGCAATTGTTGATCAGGTGACACGCGTGCATTCATTGACTCGTTTCGATACGATTTATAATGGTTTTCTATGGGTGTTGTTCATAATCTGATTTAATATTTTTGCCTATACAAACAAAGTATTATTAACCCTCTGGGGTCTAAGGTGTTTTTGGGGTCCTTGAGATGTTTTGACATGCCCTGACATTTGTGCTTTTTTCAGTTGCTTATAAACATATTAATGGCACAGGTGAAATTACACTCTATTTAGCACAAACAGGACTACCAGAATAAGTGAGCAACATGTATGTACATGTTTGTATTTTTGAGAGAATATTGTTTATGCATGGTTATTGAAAAAACTAAAAAATTAAGTTTCTGAAATAAGGCCACAAAACACATACTAAATATGTGTCCACAAGACTTTTGATTAATGGATGTTGTCGCCTAGAGTTTTTGCTTCAAAATGATCTTAAAATCACCCTGCCTAATCATTCACATAAAACAATATATTGTTTTAAATTGTGAAAAAATTTTTTTTTTGTTTGGAAAGGCAATATGTGAATGGGCGAACGGCCCAACCCCCTCATGAATAATTAGATGGTTCTCACCTGAGAAGACTAAGACCCGCCTTACATTCAGGTGTGTCACACAAGAAAGAATGCAAGGACAATATATATACATATAATCACACACACACACACACACACACACACACACACACACATATATATATATTAGGGTTGTCAGTTAAACGCGTTATTAACGGCGTTAACGCAAACCCATTTTAACGGCGTTAATTTTTTTATCGCGCGATTAACGGTCTTTTTGGCCTAGCAAACTTTGTAGTTTTTTTTTCACATGCTTTTGCAACAGGACGGCATGTGGGCCGCTGCGCTATGAAACCCATTCATTTCAATGACTTGCGGCGCGCGAGGACGTTTTGAAAGCGCAAGCGGATCTAGCTAGACCGGAAACAAAACAACAGGCACGCCGCACACACTTGTTTGGGCTTGCGAGCCGGATGCGCGAGCGCGAATCTCTCTGCTCGCGCGCGGAATATAATGTGCCGAGCACGAATCTCTCTGCTCGAGTCGCGCGCGCTCTCAGATACACGCTGCTCTTGTAAGAATTTTCTCTGGGCTCACTCAGAGAATATGCCTGCACTTAAAACGTGTTCAGTGCAATCGCGAATCTCTCCTCTTCCCCAGCTAACAATTTTAGGTTATAAGAATGTTTTCATAACGTTCCCATTAAGTTATAAAAACGTTATTTCTGAATGTTATAGGAACGTTCAAAACGTCCAGTTTTGAGTGGATGACGAGCGTGAGACGCCGAAATGGATGCCAATAAGATTCTGAATGGAAAGTTTACTTTTAAAAAGTTGCCAAATGGTTCCATTGACAAGACCAAAGTGATCTGTGTGTTTTGTCGTTGTGAACTGAGCTATCATCATCGCAGCACGTCCAGTCTGAATACCACTTGATGATGGCCAGCACACACACACACACACACACACACACAGCTGATGCGAATTCTCCGCCCCCTCGTCAATATCAGGACCTCGTCAGTATTTATTTCACCCTTTTATTGATGGACAGTGTTATATTGTGTGAGAGATTATTTCCTCCAAGTGATAATGTTTTAGTGTGAAATTGAACAGTATATGCCAATATTGTTTTCAATAAAAAACATTTGCACAAAGCAAGCCGATCCACTTTTCCATGTTGATAAGAGCATTAAAATGAGAAAAAAATTATGGGACAAAAAGAAATCAAGAGACATTTAGAATAGATAAAAATGTGCGATTAAATGCGATTAATCGCGATTAAATATTTTAATCGTTTGACAGCACTAATATATATATATCTCTCAATATATAAATGAAAGTCAAAAGCACATTTTTAGTCATACCTGGAAACAAATTCTGTTCAAATAGATTATATGGGCCATTCTATAGAATTGGTTCAAAGTTAGAGTTGGAAACATCTTGAAAAGAAAATTGTCTTTTTCCATAAATCTCTTATAAAGTATTATTTAGTAGGCCAATACATTTTATCATACATATTTCAAAGTTAAGGATTCATTATTTTGATATTGCCTAGCTTGCATTGGTCTAGCTTGCATAGCCTAGTCTGTGCCATTCATTCATTCATTCATTCATTCATTCATTCATTCATTCATTCACACACAGACACGCAATTCATATTTAAACAGTCTTTGTGCAGTTTACAGACACTATTCAATAACGCGATTAGAACAAAGCACTTAAGAATAAATAACCTACTACATCAGCTGGATACGTTGCTCCTCGAAATGAAACTACCAGCACTTCTGAGGTAACTTTTGCAGGATTATTACGATAGTATTATTCCTCACAGCGCAGCAAGACGAGGTAAAGTACAAGATTCTTATTAAACTGGATGTTTTATTCAGCTGATGTGGGCGTTGGCATGGCTTGCCTCAACATTTGCGTTTGAATAGCGCGCGCTCTGTGGGCGTGGTCACATTAACACGTCATACGCTATAATTAGCTGAAAGGAAAAAGACTGTCATCTCTCTCTTTTCATACAGATTACATAAACTGAGAATATTTGTTTTTTAAATACATTACTTCATTTAAAAGAAGAGAATTTCAGCTTCATAACGAAAAATCTTTCGTGCCTGTGTGACAAGTATTTACTTAGTTACAGTTAATTTTCGGACGTGTTTCAGAATGAACTTCACTGACAGAGAGAACGCAAAATTCGAATCATGTTTATTTTTCTTTATTTGACAAAAAGCAGAACACTTTGTTTTTATTGTGAGTATCCACAAAAAAAATAGACACTTAACAGGATCTAATGATGTACAACACTTATATGTAAGATCAAAATTAACTTTTTAATTTAAGTCTCTTTTGCACTGATAAGGAAAAAAGTGAGCTTGTCGCGCCGGCGCGATAGCCGACCCTAGAGGGTTAATCAGTGCGATTTACTGCAATGTCAGAACTTACTTGTTACTTACTTGTTCAGATGACATTTTCTGGTGAAAATTATTATGTTGGTCATACTTCCAAAAAGAATAATCTGTGATTCTGAATGCCGGCATCCACACCGGCGCGGCGACTGACAGCTGCACAGTCTCCTCAAACATTGTGTTCATCTGCGCTGTGCCGTGTCGAAGTACAACTCACGTAAAGTTGATAATTCCGCGAATTACTGCAATTGCAGATTTCGAACAGAGATGGCGACAAAGAGGAAAAACTGCGGACTGCAGCTTTAAGATGTGCCCTTAAATTGCCCTAAGTCTGGAGCCCTGTACATGACAATAGGCTACACCAGTCGGAATACTTTAAACATGTCAACTCATTTACGCCGACATCATCCAAGTGTGTCAATAACTGGAACTAGACGAAAACAAGGTTGTACACACATGCTACAAAATCCCTGAAGCATTTAGTGCACACTCTCATCTTTCTGGAAAAAATAAATTTTGTAAAAGCACACTGAGTTCCATATAAAATCAAAATTGTTCTTTTCTTTGTTTTTGTTTAAAAGTCAAGTCAAGTCATCTTCATTTATATAGCGCTTTTAACAATGTAGATTGTTCCAAAGCGGCTTTACAGTGATAATAGGAAATTAAACTAACAAAGATTGTTTTGGCTTTATGACAGCTCTAGAATAAAGTTATTTTCCATTTAAAGTTAGTTTTAATTGATTCACTTCCGTCGCAACGATCATTAGTTATTAACTTAGGGGCCGCTAAGACTTTATGACATTAGTTTAAATAAATAAAAAATGTTTAAAAATCAAGGAAATTTCTCTGGCATTTCTTTCTTTTTGCTGTATCGAAAACGTACCGAACCGTGACACCACTGTGTCGTATCGAACCGAACCGTGCATTTTGTGAACCGTTAACCCCCCCTACAAAAACACAACACAAAAATACAATCCATGTACCTTCTTCTCTGAGGTGAATAATTATATCTGTTATATCATGGGAAGAAATTATCACGCTCACATCCGTCAAAGTTCCTTCCCCCTCACTCTTTTGGGGAAATTTCTTACTTAACGAATGAATGATATAATGAATCACTTGGCCTAGCCTACTACTACAGATTACTATGGAGAAAGAGTGAAAGAGTTACTGATCGACTGCACCAATCCCAATGCAGCCCTCTGCGCCAAAGTTTACACTGTGTACCTTTAAGTTATTTAATTCACCGTTTATCAGACTGTGATTTTATTCTCAGACAACTTGCATTGACCTGCTTTTAAGGTAAATCTTCATATCTCTTAGTCATTTTTAAAAAATATTTTATGAATAATACTTGTACCATCTAACATTAAAATTAAGCCAGGATTTATATTAAAATCAACAACATCCTTAACACACAACAGTTGTAGGAGTCTAGAAGGTAAATACAATTGCAAACTCCTTAGCAGATATTTGAAGTTTTAGTATTTATCCCAAATGAAACATTTAGGGAGGTAAATAGTGTTTGTGTAAAAAAATAAAAAATAAAAAAACGTATCTTGGTTGTTGTATGAAGGTTAGATAGTTTAGTAGGGATTGGTTTATGCCACTAGAGGGCGCTCGTGCAACTGAAGCGATGATACACATCCGAGTCTAGGAGACAAAGAAGTAAGGGAGGGAAGGGATAAGCAAAGGGAACATTAACATGTGAAGTGGAACCTTTTTTTAGTCTATGAGTGGAACACAGCCGTTATTCTTCTGCTATAAATCTGCTGTTTCAGACTATGAGTACATTCATTTTTATCATTTCATAGGATAAATGTAAATCGAACTACTGAACGAGTCTGTTCATTTATTGAATCACTTAATTAATTTAAATGAACCGACTGATCTTGTAAGTTACATTACGCTCGTGAAACGTTAATTAACTCGTTATACTAATTGTAATGTGACAAAACATTGTCACATTACAATTAGTGAATATTATGAGTTGTTTTCATGTAATGAACAAATGAAAACTGGTAAACAGAGTTTTTTTAAATGATACATGACGACATCTAATATAAAAGAGCAACATAAAAAATCAGCTAGAGGAGTTGAAATGTTTCTAAACGGTTTGAGCAAAACACTTAAAGCTGGTTAATTGAGAGCGAGTGTAAGTGTGATGAGCATCTCCTAAATTAGCAACAGCAACCACAATTCACACCTACAGTCAGTGAAGCCCACAACCGCTCATGAGAGTTTAAATGCTGGGGAATATTCCCATCTTCCCACAGGAGAAAAGAAGCAAGCAGAAGGAATTACTCCAGGATAAACTACTGACATACTCTTGTAAAGATGGAGATTGAGGAGAAACCCACTATTGTAAAGATGGAGTTTGAGGAGAAACCCATTATTGTAAAGATGGAGTTTGAGGAGGAACCCTGCCGAATAAAACATGAAGATACAGAGGAACAAACAGGTTGGTTGAGGAACATTGGGGTAAATCTACGGTGGCCGAGAGAGCTCAACGCGCTGCAACTGAAGAAAACACATGCAAATAGAAAAAAACACATGCAAATAAAATAAAACGCATGCAAATAGAAAAAAACGCGTGCAAATAAAAAAAAACACCCGCAAATTAAGAAAACATCTTCATCAGTTTCACAACACACGTGTGCTCCAAATACTCACAACACCACCAAATACAAACGCGCTGCAAAAGCTCACAACACAAATACAGAAAACGCACTGCAAATAACAGAGCACAACGGAAATGTTTCCAGGGGAACCAAATAAGTGACGAACCCGGCTGGGACGTGCAGGCATAGATATCCATAAATCTATGCGTCCATACATATAGTTTTATGTCTATATGTATGGACCCTCTTGAAAATGAGATGGGGCTATCCATTAATAAAATTGAAATTGAAATTAATTTCCTCATTATTTTCACCTGGGATGTTCCCATGACAACGCAGCACGGTGTCCATCAGCTGAAGAGCTGTTCTTACTACAGAAATATAATGCTGTTAACATAACGGATGCAAATACATTTTTATTTTTAGTTTACAAAAAAGCTTTTAAAATATGCGTTATATATCTGTGTGTCTCAACTTTACAATTTTGGACCCTACATTACCTAACATTTCTTACGAAACTTTTCTTTATGAAAATGTAATAACATGAAACAATTTGTACAGTGTAACTGATGTTTAGATAAATATCTTTCCTTCATGTTTTTCTTCTTTATCTTTTTTATTTATTTATTTTAGTTTCCAGCTCATTGTTCTTTTCTCATTTGTATTCTGATGACATTGAACACATTGTTAATACATTTTGTACATTGTTTACAAGTTGTATGTCATAAAAAAATTTAATCTCTGTATGTTTTGCACAAATAATTAAATAAATAAAGTATAATTTTAAGCTGTAAGCACCAGCACGCATAGATTTATGGATATCTATGCCAGCACGTCCCAGCCGGGTTCGTCACTTATTTGGTTCCTCTGGAAACATTTCCGTTGTGGTCTGTGTTATTTGCAGTGCGTTTATGTATTTGTGTTGTGAGCTTTTGCAGCGCGTTTGTATTTGGTGGTGTTGTGAGTATTTGGAGCACACGTGTGTTGTGAAACTGATGAAGATGTTTTCTTAATTTGCGGGTGTTTTTTTTTATTTGCACGCGTTTCTTTCTATTTGCATGCGTTTTATTTTATTTGCATGTGTTTTTTTCTATTTGCATGTGTTTTCTTCAGTTGCAGCGCGTTGAGCTCTCTCGGCCACCGTATAAATCACACGGGTGTTAGGTTTTTAAAATGTAAGTAGGTCTATGAGGTTTCAGATGTATTGTTATTGTTATAACATATAACAATACATCTGAAACCTCATAGACCTACTTACATTTTAAAAACCTAACACCCGTGTGATGTGTGTGAACGCTGTGTGAAGAGGGTAAAATGTTTCTATTCACAATTGTTTTGCAGTGTTGTGTTGTAGTCTATCACAGACGTTTGCTGAGCAAGTGAACGCAATGGCCAGTCAGAGGCGTCTCAAGTTAGTCAGAAATTCAGAATCTGCTCAATAGACCTTATATAGAGCAGTGGCGCTATGACAGGCATGAAAGCAAGGCTGTCCTATATGGGGAGGCTGCAGACCTGGAGCAGGCAGATGAAAGTCCCAGGCAGTTTTACGCCTCCTGTTGTTCCTGGTGTGTCCAGTAGAGGGAGGCAGTACAGAGGTGACTTGTACATACTTGAGCAAGCGTCAATAGAAATCCCGCTTAAAGGGATAGTTCACCCAAAAAATGAAAATTAGCCCATGAGTTACTCACCCTAAAGCCACCCTAGGTGTATATGACATTGTTCTTTCAGACGAATACAATCGGAGTTAGATTAAAAAATGTCCTGGCTCTTCCAAGCTTAATAATGGGAGTGAATGGCTTTATGACTTTGGAAGTCCATCAGAGCCTATCCAACCGTGGTACAAGTGCTCGAAACGGCTCTGTGGGGGTTAGTAAAGGTCTTCTGAAGTATTTAAAACTTAAAACATATTTAAAACTTTATTGACTTTATTGACTTTATTGAACTTTATTCAAAGGAGGAGGCCCGGCATGGCGAAGCGCAAGCAGTGCGTCTCTGGTGTAACTAATTGACGTCCATAATGCCGCACCTGGGTGTGTTTGGCACTGTGCAAGGTATCCCCATACAGCAACCACTAGGCATAGCTGAACGAACATTGCCATCCTGGTATTGGCATAAAAACAGTCGCAATGTAACCTAAACTAAAGAACTTAAAACTAAACAAAAAATAAAAACGGATAAAAAGAACAAACCACAAACAACAAATTGGTGCAGTAGAGCAAGAGCAAGAGCCCGGGTCGCGTGCAGAGCAGCGCCACCGAAAGAGTCGGAGCTATGAAAGAGCTATGGCACCGGAAGCTATGGCACCGGAAGAGTCGCTGCTATGGTAAGTATACCATACCATACCATACCATACCATTATCGGTTTTGATGAGGGAAAAAAAACTATACGAGTGCGGATTAGAACCCAGAGAAGCAGGGACACGTTTGTGTGCATTTTGATTTGTGATTTCACCGGAACGAATAGAATCTCCGCAACGGATTGAAGCGCGCGTCCGAGTGAAGACAACACATTTCAGCGCTAGATCGCCTCTTATTTAACAAATGAATGAAACGAATGCTGCTAGTTAACTGGAGATGTTTTATTTGTATTGGTACATCCGTGCCGCGAGATGTTTCAAAAGTGGTGGGGACAATATCGACCCTGGCAAAAAGTGGTGGGGACATGTCCCACCCGTCCCCCCCGTAAATGACGCCTATGTGCTCAGCGCTCATTAAAGGAGCACTTCACCCATTTCAACATTAATCTTTATTGAAAGTGGGTCATATATGTAGTTGAAATGTAAAAGAAATTTTGAATTTGGTGCCTTCTTGACCGAAAAAAGACAGAAAATAACTTTAGGGCGCGTTTGTATGCAAGACAACAACTCCCACAATGCACCACATTGCACAGCTCCGCAAGCCACTCCCACTAATCCAGAACAGCGCAAACATCAGAGAATCAGTCTTCCATCAACAAGGCTAGCTGCCACCAGAGTTTGAAATTCATTTCACGCAAAATTTCTAGTTAGTTGGCTGTGGCGAGCAGGGCGAGGGACGTGAGAGGACGGCGCGAGTGATAATGAACGACACCTGTGAGATGCACCGGTCTCAGATCCGAGGAGCGGAAGCATAAAAGGAGGAGCGACGACAGTGCAGATCGGAACAGGCCTGATTTTATGTTGTGTTTTGTTTTGTTTCTGTTGTGTGTGACAGGAGTCGTCCGTGAGGGGCTGCTGGCTTATACTTTTGTTTTGTATTTGTTTATTTTACTATTAAAATGTTT
The DNA here is from genome assembly GCF_029890125.1 of Rhinichthys klamathensis goyatoka. NCBI lineage: Eukaryota > Metazoa > Chordata > Actinopteri > Cypriniformes > Leuciscidae > Rhinichthys > Rhinichthys klamathensis. The sequence goes on from NW_026606705.1 coordinate 8,586,539, forward strand.
CAATGTTTGCCGGTTCCCGCCTCCTTCTTCCCACAACAACGAACCCCGTTACATTGGCAAACTCATTAGTGAATTACTCCTCGTTTGTATTACTTTCTATATGGTGAATTATTGCATGATACCTGGATGTTCAGTCAGAACATATGCGATGCGAAACTAGGATGGTTCACATCACAACACAAACGTCCGTGTGCTCGTCTGATTCAGAGATTTCGTCCAGGAGAAACTGCCATCGTTGAAATTCTCTGCAGCAAAGACGGACTCTATCTGTGTCCGTAGCGCACAGCGAGAGCACAGGCACCAGCAGTCCGCCCAGCTCGAGCCAGTCCGGGCTCCTCGTCCGCGACAGGCAGCCGCCTCCTGTTCCTCCATCAGCCTCAGCTGCTCTTCACTATACTGCGGCTCGTAAAGATAGCCATGAACATTGGATTCGAGCAGCAGATTTTTAAAATCCTCTTCTTCCATATCATGTTTAATTTCTTCCGTCATTGTCGTAACTTCCTATCTCCACAGCGCTTGTTAGCTTAGCTTCCAAACAAGATGGCGGATATTGATTTCAGTATCTGCAAGTGAAGTCCCACCCACTGATCTGTAATAGGTCTGTAGCGTGAGTGGGTCCCACACCCTGAATAAATGATGAGCTAGTGTTTGTAGTCTCAACCCTTATACAAAGAAATGGTACTTCCTGCTTTTTATGACGCAAAATTATGATTTTTACGTCATAAAAAGCAGGAATGGGAACACTTAAATCCTTATTTCTCCCATCTCAGGGGAAAATAAGGGAATAAACCATGACCATTAAAAAATATTACTGGGTTTCTAAAGATACAAAGCTTAATGCAAATGGGTGAAGTGTCCCTTTAACACCGCCTTGAACAGCCTTACCTCGGCTAGTCCTTCTGACATTTGCCGCTGGCTCTGATGTCTCTGTAGTTAAACACGAGATATATCTACAGATATTTTAATCCGCAGTGTAGATAATTACACTGTCTATCTGATATCTTAATGTAACGTTTATTTTGAAATACACAAAAAACACTTATTTTAGTCAACGTCTATGGATGGGACGGTGATTTAATGTGGAAGTTGAGCGTTGATTTATTTGTTATTTCACCGTATATCCTCCTCCCCCTACTAGGCGCATCAGGAACAACAGGGGGCGTAAAACTTCCTGGGCCGTATATCTGCCTGCTCCAGGTCTGCAGCCTCCCCATGAAAGGGATAGACTTGCTGTGTTTTCAATGGCATCCGCTGTAAAAACTGTATAAAGCTCTTAGATCACTTATAATTTTCCACAGCTCATATAGTCTGGAGTTTTTTGTCTACTGATATTTCTTGGAAAGATATTTTTGCAGTGTTTCGTCAGCAGAAGAATCCAAAAAACACATTAAATAACAGTACAACCCTTAAAAATCAAAGCTGGCGCTGCTGTGAACAAGGTCCGCCTCTGCATGTGAAATTGTTTTGTATAACCAACAAAGTATAAATACTGTAATTAAGAGATTTATTGTGCGATATAGACATATGTTCTGATTATAACATCCATTCACTTTTTTTTATTAATTTCTTTTTAATTTTATTTATTTATTTCAGGGACAGTGCATATTAAAAAAACATTTCTAATTAATTTTATTCAAATTATGTGTTAATTATATAGGTTTATATTTTATAAATCTAAAAGTGTGATGTTTGACACTGAATCGTATGTTTCTTTGTTTTTCATTTTATTAACTTTTACATTATTTTTTAAATGCAGTATTTACTTTATTGAACAATATTTGAAGACTAAATGCTAATATTTTAATGTATTAATTATATATAATAATTAATAACATTAACTAATTTTATTTATTTATTGGTATTGGTACTGACTACTAAAATGTTGGTATCATAGTTCATTTTGTTTCTAATATGTCCTCCTTTAATTGAATTATTGTAATTTCATTTTAGGTCCTATGGATGTGAATGGTTTAAAACATGAGTTTCGAAGACCTCAATTCACATATGAAGATGGAAACATAATTTCACAGACTGAAAAGAATTTCATGCAGAAAAGTGCTGGGAAAACTGGAGTCAAAGGATCTTTTACCTGTTCTGAGTGTGGAAAGAGTTTCACAGATAAATCAAACCTTAACAAACACATGAGAATTCACACTGGAGAGAGGCCTTATACATGCTCTCAGTGTGGAAAAGGTTTCAGAAATAAAGGAAGCTTAAATGTGCACATGAGAATTCACACTGGAGAAAAACCGTTCACATGCACTCAATGTGGAAAGAGTTTCACTCTGAAAAGTGTTCTTAAAGAGCATCTGCACTTTCACTCTGGAGTGAAGTCGTTCAGATGTGATCAGTGTTATAAAACATTTGCTCTTGAATCCAACTTGAGAAAACACCTTAAAATTCATGCTGCTGTGAAGCCTCATGTTTGCTCTTTTTGTGGAAAGAGTTTTTCACTTCTGCAACATCTAAAAGTGCACCAGCGTATTCATACTGGTGTGAGACCTTATATGTGCTTTGACTGTGGGACGACCTTTATTTCATCCAGCAATTTAAAAACACACCAGAGAATTCATACTGGAGAGAAACCGTACAAGTGCTCACACTGTGGAAAGAGTTTCGCTCAGTCAGGACAGATGAAAGATCATGAGAGAGTTCATACTGGAGAGAAGCCGCACCAGTGCTCTACATGTGGAAAGAGTTTCGCCCAATTTTCTAGTCTACAGTATCATAAGAATAAGAAAAAGCATTGCCTGAAGTTTCCTAAATGAGCAACTGTTCATGTTCAGATCCATCACTCACAAATAACAGACTGATCTCATGAAATGGCGTATGTATGACACGCCAATTCGTATTTCCATTTTTGGTGTGCTATCAACACGCATAATCGCTTTTCAGCGTGTTTATCAACGCCTTTGACTTAACGTTATATTACTGTATTATGTATATATAAATATATGACCTACCCCAACCCCGTCCCTAAACCTACCCGTCACAGGGGTTAATACCATTTATGAGTCTTCTCCTACCATCCTAGGAAAAGAAATATCGCTCCACAGATGTAGATATAGATTTTGCTTCGTTTCGCTCGGACATTTAACGGCGTACACATACACGCGGAATCACTCGGACATTTAACGGCGTACACATACACGCAAAAGATTTCGGCGTGGACATACACGCGGATAGCTCAAAATGCGTATAGATAACACGCCACTTGAATTGAAAGTGGCGTGTATGTTTACGCAAAGTCATGATGTCATGTTGCAAATAATATACTTACAAATACTCGTAGTAGGGGTACTCGAACTAGGACTAAGTCCAATTTTGAACGAACTCGGACTTGACACGGACTTGGACATTTTGGAAAATATTCCTAGTACAGTCAAGTCTGCGTCATGTGTAACATGAAAAGAAAGATGAAAAACAGCATAAAATTAAAAATAAATGAATTAATGTCTCCCCTCCTGTCATTTTTCAGCACCACACCGGCAGGGAGCAGTAGCATCTTCACATGCTTGCAGACAAAACACACATCACATACACGCAATGCGTGGCTAGGACGATGTCTTCAAAGTCAGCAATCATTTATTTTGCTTATGAAAATCATTATGAATTTATTTGCAAGACATCCGGCGAAAAATAAGCACTCTGCGGATTCAGGCGACTTTAAAATGGTTCATAGAGATAATGTCAGTAATATTTTTATTTTGTCTGGATAGATTTGGTATGCAGTAATTTACTAACTTGCCCACTCATTCTAAAGGGCACATCCTTGATCTCACTTGTTTTGGCTTAATTCCTGATAATTGTACTGTTTCTGCACCCTCATAATGCGATTATAATGTGATTAAACTTTGAAATATTGCGATTAAACTTTACCTCATGTAAACGCAATACTTAGATCAAACTAATGCAATTAAGCTCATAATCGTAGTAACCATATTTGCATTAAACACGTAGTTGTATGCTGAATTTAATCGCAATAAGCAGGCATGTAAACACCTTAAAGGGATAGTTCACCCAAAAATAAAAATTAGCCCATGATTTACTCACCCTTAAAGGAGAACTCCGGCGCAAAATGAACCTTTGGTCTAATTACACATTGATACCTAGTCAACTGTTATCTGAGATTTGTTTTCATGATTATCGAATGTAAATAGTTTTATCTCTGAAAACAGTTTAGCCTATAAAGCTAGTATAACGCTAGTATATTGGGCATAGAGAAATGACAAATAAAAATCGCTTGTTAATACCACTAACAAGGCTCAAAATAGCCCCACACTAACACGGTAGCATAATGAGGGTCCCTACCTTCAAACCGAAGCATTGAGAACTTTGTCAGTGTCCAGACAGTTTAATAAGAAGATATTTTAAACATACAGTCAACTTCGCGTATACAGACAGGAGCCATCTTTGAAAACCAGTCTCTACCAGTCGATATACGAACGCCGATCCAAGCCTACTGTTCGCGCTCACCTTATCACAACTTATAGCTCGTTCACATCTCACCAGCGCACTTGGATCGGCGTTCGTAGATCAACTGGTAGAGACTGTTTTTCAAAGATGGCTCCTGTCTGTATACGCGAAGTTGACTGTACAGTGGTGTGAAAAAGTGTTTGCCCCCTTTGTAAATATGATCAGAGATGGCTGTAAAAAATAAATCTGCATTGTTAATCCTTTTGATATTTTATTTAAAAAATTTGAAAAAATCTAACCTTTCATTGAAGTAAAAGAATCGAAAGTTGGCGGAAAATCACATTATGAAATAAATGTTTTTCTCCAAAACACGTTGGGAACAATTATTTGCCCCCTTTTATTAAATACTTTTTGCAACCTCCTTTTTCCAAGATACCAGCTCTGAGTCTTCTCCTATAATGCCTGATGAGTTTAGAGAACACCTGACAAGAGATCAGAGACCATTCCTCCATACAGAATCTCTCCAGATCCTTCAGATTCCCAGATCCATGTTGATGCTTCTTCTCTTCAGTTCAGCCCACTCATTTTCTATAGGGTTCAGGTCAGGGACTGGGATGGCCATTGCAGATGCTTGGTTTTGTGCTCAGTGACACATTTTTGTTTTGATTTTGATGCTTGTTTTTGGATCACTGTCCTGTTGGAAGATCCAACCACGGCCCATTATAAGATTTCTAGCAGAGGCTGTCAGGTTTTGATTTTTTATCTATTGGTATTTGAACGAATCCATGATGCCATATATCTGAACAAGATGTCCAGGACCTCTGGCAGAAAATTAGGCCCACAACATTAAAGATACAGCAGAGTATTTCATTCTACACATGGGGTACTTTTTATACCTGTATGAACCTAACCCATCTTAAGTGTTTGCTGCCAAAAAAGCTAATTTTTTTGTTTCATCTGACCATAGAACCCATCCCATTTGAAGTTCCTGTAGTGTCAGTTACTTTTCAAACGTTCTATGGTCAGATGAAACAAAAAAAAGAGCTTTTTGGCAGCAAACACTTAAGATGGGTTTGGTGCACACAGGGATAAAAAGTACCCCATGTGTAGAATGAAATACTCTGCTGTATCTTTAATGTTGTGGGCCTAATTTTCTGCCAGAAGTCCTGGACATCTTGTTCAGATATATGGCATCATGGATTCGTTCAAATACCAATAGATAAAAAATCAAAACCTGACAGCCTCTGCTAGAAATCTTATAATGGGCCGTGGTTGGATCTTCCAACAGGACAGTAATCCAAAAACAAGCATCAAAATCAAAACAAAAATGTGTCACTGAGCACAAAACCAAGCATCTGCAATGGCCATCCCAGTCCCTGACCTGAACCCATAGAAAATGAGTGGGCTGAACTGAAGAGAAGAAGCATCAACATGGATCTGGGAATCTGAAGGATCTGGAGAGATTCTGTATGGAGGAATGGTCTCTGATCTCTTGTCAGGTGTTCTCTAAACTCCTCAGGCATTATAGGAGAAGACTCAGAGCTGGTCTCTTGGAAAAAGGAGGTTGCAAAAAGTATTTAATAAAAGGGAGCAAATAATTGTTCCCAACGTGTTTTGGAGAAAAACATTTATTTCATAATATGATTTTCCGCCAACTTTCAATTCTTTTACTTCAATGAAAGGTTAGATTTTTTCAATTTTTTTTTAATAAAATATCAAAAGGATTAACAATGCAGATTTATTTTTTACAGCCATCTCTGATCATATTTACAAAGGGGGCAAACACTTTTTCACACCACTGTATGTTTAAAATATCTTCTTATTAAACTGTCTGTGTTACACCCCTGGAAAAGGGGAATAATGAGTAATAAGACACAGGACACGGTGTTACTTCCCTCACGTCCAGTGTAATAATGCATTTCTTTTACAAGAATAATAATTCAACAATACATAATATTACAACGTTATTACTAAATGCAAAATCAGCACTAATTAAACACTTTACACTAACCGACAAAATATCACTGCAAAGTACAAATGCAACTGGTTACTTTAAATACGTGGAACAGGCTGTATTATTCCTCTTATATACATAGAAGCTGAACAGACTAATTAACAAACATGAATTTAATTATTCTAATATTTAACGCACCTATAACCACACTGATAGTTTAGCAATTAACTTCACTCTTCTCAACTACACAAAATAATATAACATATCCCAGTTATTTATCATTAAACACATCTTCTCTTTACGTGCTGAACACTGCACATGAACCGTATAGTTGTATATCCCATGCGATGTACACCACGTGATGCAGCTAGCAAAATAACTATAGTGGAGCTTACGTTAAGCAGCACTTACTTAAAGCAATAACAATTATACAGACAAATTTGACTTCTAGCTTATTTCTTAGACTACAGAGGATATCAATACAGACACAAAATGCATTAATAACAGATTTTACCTGGAAAAGGGGAATAATGAGTAATAAGACACAGGACACGGTGTTACTTCCCTCACGTCCAGTGTAATAATGGACGAGCAGACGCAACACGCTTCCCTTGCGATACATCAGGCATAATCAACCGATTCCCGATCAACAGGCGAACTCTTAAACACAAACTTTGAATAGCAACCACATGAAAACAAGGTACAACAATAAATGAGCAGGGTAACTTTTAAATAATACCGTTTTTGGCACGTTATTGTGCTAATGCATCATCTTATGACTCTCTAACTTGAAGACCAAAGTAATCGCTAATAGATCATTCAATCAGGAAATCACAGTTCTATTACTCTTACCAATATTCTATATATGGACATGAATTATAATGTGTTCTTCACCCTTTTTCTAAGTACTTCTCTGAATTAAAGCAAATTGCTTATTTTACTCTTTTTAACACACAGAATTACATATAATGAACTTTTCTGACTGTACACATTCTCATAACCATTACACACTCCCCTTCAACACAAATGTCGTCCTCGACATTCAAATATTAAAGTAGTCCCATTAGCAGTAGTGCATACAATGCAACCGTACACAGTCCATATAGAGGCATTTGGCCATCTCAAAGTCCGTGTGTTTTTTTTTTTTTTTTTTTTTTTTTTTTTATGGAGTGTGTGTTGAATCACAATTGCTTGAACAGTCCATTGTGAATGTGTTTATATGTTTTTCTTCAGAGTCACAAGTGTGTGTGTGTTTCTGGGCATGTTCCATTTGTAGAACAGTTCTGAAGTGTAGGTATATGTGTGTCCAATGTCCCAAAGGTCCATAAAAGTGAATGTGTGTGGATGTGAAACAGTCCATCAAATGTTTTTAAATCACCCATACAAGAAAACAGGGTGATAGGTGGGGATCTGATCAGGATCTGGCCACATGGCCCCGGGTTGGTGGGGTCCATAGTGTTGCACAGGATCACACCTGTATGTGGGCCTGGCTGGGAGTCCTAGGCTGTAACAAGCTGGAAAACCAAGTTCATCATAGGTGAATCGCTTTGGGGGTCGTCGTCCTCTCCTTGGCCGGTCTTGGAATTGTACATTCTCACTGTGACTTTCACATGGGGAAGGTGACATAGGTGACAGTACAAGGCTGTCTCCAAGAGTCTCCAGCTCCTCAGGTGCCTCATCTCTGCCCTGTGAATCAATCCTGCCCTGTTCCTCCTCAAGCTGCAGCACCTTGTCATGTTCCTGCCCTTGTTCATCCTCAAGCTGCAGCACCATGTCATGTTCCTGCCCTTGTTCATCATGTGCTCCAGTGGACTCAGTGTCTGCTAGCTGATAGGTGGGTTCCTCCTCATCACATGTCTGTGGAGCATCACATGTCCCGTTCAGAAGGGGCTGTGGAGGTGGGTAATAGAACCACTCATCCTCCGAGTCCTCATCGCTGTCATTCTGGTGGCTATTAGTTTCCTGTACATTTGTCTGCTTTGAAAGTGTTGTCTTCGGCCTAGCAATTTTGAGAGGAACTTCAAGGGGTAAATGGTCACATGGGAGCAACAGATTGCGGTGCAGGATCCTGCTATCTCTTCCTTTTCCTTGTTCTGGAACAACTTCGTACAATGGAGCATCCTTGTTTACACGTCGTACAACCTTGTGGATCGTGTCCTCCCAATGGCTGCGAAGCTTGCCAGTTCCTCCTCTAGGAGTCAAGTTTCTGACCAAAAGTCTCCTGCTTCCAACTCTGAGCTCTTTATTTTGCAATCATGGTTTCTTTTCCCTCTTTCAGCAGATTTTCTTGCATTGTTCCTTGTTATCTCGTAGGCTTCTTGCATTCCTTCACGCCACTTTCTCATGTACTCTCTGTGATCAGGCGTGCCGGTTTCTGGTGTCAGACGGAATAGTATGTCGACTGGCAGCCTTGGGGTCCTCCCAAAAAGGAGATAAAAGGGGGAAAAGCCAGTAACTTCACATCTTGTACAGTTATATGAAAAAACTAATTTGTTCACTGAGTCTTTCCAGTTTGATTTCTCCTTCTCTGTGAGAGTTCTCAGCATCTGTATGAGTGTGCGGTTAAAACGCTCAACCTGTCCATTACCTTGAGGATGGTATGGCGTTGTTCGCGAGCCTAGTACTCCAGATGTCTTTTTCAATTGTGCCAGGAGCTGGTTTTGGAATTTACCTCCTTGATCGTGATGAATACGTTGAGGAAACCCGAACCTTAATGCGTAATCATTCAAAAGTTTATCTGCCACTGTTTTTGCTGACTTGGATGATGTGGCGTAGGCTTGGGCGAATCTGGAGAAATGATCTATAACAACTAAGATATACTCGTACCCGCCTGCACACTTGTCAACATGTAAGAAATCAATGGACACTAACTCAAAAGGCTGGGTTGTCACAATATTAGTTAGAGGTGCCCAAGTCTCTCGGGTGGGTTTCTTTTGTTTCAAGCATGAACAGCTACGAGTCACATAGTGGTCGATGTCGCGCTGCATATAAGGCCAAAAGAAGCGCTCTCTTACCAATGAGGTGGTTCTGTCGACTCCTTGGTGCCCCATATTATCATGCAGTTCCTTCAAGATGGTTGCCTTGTACTTGTCAGGCAGAACAAGTTGTGTTCGGGTAGCTGTTTTTCGACGCAGGACACCGTCATCATCTAAGGTGAGTTTTTCCCATTCACTGATGAGCCTTTTACTCTGTGAACTGAATGATTTCAGCTGTTTACTGTCAGGTTTTTTATTCCACTGATGACACTCAATAACTGGGCTGATATTTTTGTCTTCTTTCTGGGCTTGACAAATCTCTGATGTAGAGAGAGGCTGATGCTCCGGCCTACCAATTTCATTGCATTGAATGGACAGTGCCATAGACCACACGGCGTTGGAATCTGGGTCCTCAACTGACTGGACAACTGCTTGTACTGAACGAGATGACATTTCCTCAGTACAGTGTTCCATCATGGCATCCAAATTCAATTTCATCCTTGAGAGAACATCGGCATCCGTGTTTACTTTCCCGGGTCGATATCGGATAGTGAGGTGAAAATCCGCCAATTCAGCAACCCACCGGTATCCAGTTGCGTTTAATTTTGCTGTGGACAAGACATAGGTAAGCGGATTGTTATCCGTATACACAGTACAGGATGAGCCTATTAAATAGTCTCTGAATTTTTCACACACCGCCCATTTAAGGGCGAGGAACTCCAATTTCCCGGAGTGGAAATGGTAGTTTTTCTCAGGCTCAGTGAGGGTTCGGGATGCATATGCTATTACACGCATTTTTCCTTCCTGTTCCTGATATAAAACTGCCTCCAGACCCAGATTGGAAGCGTCTGTGTGTAGGACAAAAAGGGTTTGTTAAAGTCAGGGAAGGCAAGGATTGGCGGCTCTACAAGGTGATCCAAGAGTTCCTCCAGCAAGTGCTGATGTCTCTCTGTCCACACAATGGGGTGGTTGGAAGATGTCCCACTTTGTTTTCTTTTATTCTGTCTTGTTCTGGGGCCACGTTTGTCATTCCTTTCTAAGTCAGCAGGAGCTTTCATGAGGTTATAAAGGGGGACAGCGATTCGAGAGAAATCTCGAATATACTGACGATAATAACTGAGGAGACCCATGATGGCTCTTAGTTCTCCCACTGTGGCTAGTTGCTTGTCTTTTAGGGCTCTGACAGCTAGGGTATCAGCCGGGTCGATTTTACTGCCCTATGATGAAATGACACGCCCAAGGTAGCGAACCTCTCGTCTAAATATCTCACACTTGGCTGGTTTCAACTTTATACCCTGTGCTCTTAATCTTCTCAGCACAGCCCTGACATGTTCTACATGGCTCTCAAAGGACTTACTGAACACCAATACGTCATCAAGATAAGGAGTGCAAATTTCATCCCTGAGCTCCTCCAGACATTCTTCCATGCATCGCTGGAAAGCGGCTGGTGCGTTCATTAAGCCGAAGGGTATTCAGATCCATTCATATAGGCTCCAGGGAGTCACAAAAGCAGTGAGAGGCCGGCTTTCTTCTGCCATGAATCCCTGATGGTACGCTTTTCCCTGATCTAACAACGAAAACCATGAGTTCCCTCCCAGGCCGTCCATGATGTCCTGCACCCTGGGAATGGGCTGGCGGTCTGGTATAGTCTTACGGTTCAGCTCACGGTAGTCTATGCAGAGTCGTAGGCTTCCATCTTTTTTTCGAACACACACAACAGGGGAAGCATACGGGGAAGTGGATTTACGCACCCAACCTTGTGTGATGAGGTCGTGAAGGTAGTTCTTCATCTCTTGATAGAGGAGTTTTGGTACAGACAGGTACGTTTTGGCCACAGGTTCAGTGTCTTTCAGTGAGATGGAAAGCTGCAGGTTCTCAATGGAGCCGATGTCGTCATCAGAAATAGAAAAGGACTCTGACTCTTCTCTCAACATTCCTTTAACTATTTCCTTTTCAGTGGGACTAAGATGGTTCAAGTCGACTGGAGGATCCCAATCAGTAGCAGGTGTTTGTTTCTTACTGACTTCCATATTATTTACTGTCACTGAGGGAGCATAGCAGGGGTGTTCCAACACTGTTGCTGGGTACACTGCTTGGACTGGCTGTGCTGTCCCAATAACTGTCCTGCCAGTAAGTACTATGTCATGATCTGTTGGGTTTTGCACATCTACAATTATGAACGTTTTTTTTCCTTTACTCAGTTTCACAAGAGTGTCAGTGAATTCTAGACCCTCCGACCACTGCGGGTTTACACTAGGCTCAAGGATCAGTGTTGTCTCCTCTTGCCAAGGAGGTGTCAAAACACGGCACTCCACCTTTACAGATGTATGATTGGGGACATTTACATTCTCTCTGGTCATTTTGACAGCATACTCCAGTGATTGCTGTTCAGCAGCAATTCTCTCAACAAATACTTTAGCATCCTCCATTTCAAAACCAGAGAAAGCTGCTTTAACAGTTCTGATTAGCTGCTGGTTGTCATTGGCTTTATCCTGCTGTAACTCTGTATCAATAATAAGGCCAATAACATTTGAACCTATAATAGGTCGAGCAAGAGTGTTACCTTTAATCACCAAGGTGGGAACAACAACTTCTGTTGTAGGGACTCCTGCACCTGCAGTTAATTTGAATACAACCTCAATCCATCCACTGTACGGCATGTCTTCACCATTAGCTGCAGTCAGATTTAAAGTGTCATTAGTTTCAACGATTTCAGAAATATGTCTCAGTGTCACATGCGGTAAGTGATCTGCTTTCCATTGTTCACTAACTACAGTCACTTGTGAACCTGAGTACCACAAAGCTCTAACCTGCTGGCCGTGGATGTGGCAATTTATCAGATATTTTTGTCCAACCAATGGTGCAACTTTAGCTTGTCTTTTCTTTTGTGATTTGGCTTGGACTGTATAACACAAGGTTTTTGGACATTGACTTCTGTGAACAACCCAGTGCTCATATTGACATGCCTTGGAACAATATAACACGCTTTTACATACCGCACATTGTCTGAGCCTCACATTTTTTCCACGTGCGCCACAGCGTGCACATAGTTGGGGCACTGATGATGAAGTGGTTACTCCCTGCCCCGCTGGGGTAACCCTTGCCCGTTTAAAGGACCACCTCTGAGGTGGCCTGATCTTCTCATTCTGCAACCGGCTGAGAAGTGTTCGCTGCTGCCACACCTAAAGCAGTGAGTGCAGTCTACCAGATTTTCCTGCTGACAGCCATAGCATCTTCTCCTATACCGCAGTGTAGCTGTGGGATGAGAGTGTTGGTTGTCATACCTTTGGTTCGGTGGAGGGTAGCTGTGCTGTACTGTAGGGGCTCGAGGGTAGCCATATTCTGCTGCAGGAACCTGAGGATAGCTGTGCTGTGCTGCAGAGCTTTGAGGGTACCTGTGTTGCATGGCAGGGGATTGAAGATAGCCTTGTTGTGCTGCAGGTGCTGGGGTTGCTCTGTATGTCAGTGGTGGGTCATTGTAGCCTGATATCAGCTGAGGTGAGGTGCCATCTAGTCCTGATGGTGGATTTGGGTGCAGCTGCAGCTGTTGGAAAGAGGGCTGCTGCATAGACTCTTTAATAGAGGACACTTCAGCTTTAAGGTCTTTCAGGAGGGTCATGTTAGCTTTCATCTCCTGCAGTTCTGAAAGAATATCAACCTTATTCTTACTTTGACTCAGCTGGCTTGTCTTTTCCTTTTTCTCAATTGGAGTCTGGTCAGAATGGGCAGCATGAATGGTTACAGGCCGCTGTGGTGCTGTCATCTTCTTCTTATCCTGCCTCTCACTTTCATAAGCACAGGAAATATTTAGTTTCTCAAACAAGAGTTCATCAGAAATGCCAGTTTTCTCCAGGAATGGCTGGAGGTCACGTTTTACGTTATCGTTCTGCAGGCCGGTCATAACTGTGTGGAGGAACATGTTCTGCACGAGCACTGGATCATATCGTAGGCCTGACTCAGATTCTTGTGAGGCAAACAGAATCTTCTGTCTTAAATCTAGAGCGCGAATAAGGAAGCTCTGAGGTGTCTCTTTCATGCTCTGGACTTCAGAAGACAGCTGTTTATATAACTCTGTTGCACTCTTTTCTTGATAATGACAACGGAGTATCCTTCTCAGGGTGGGCAGTGTGAGGTCACTTTTCCCCTCTAAATAACTGCGCAACTGCATCCCAGGAACAATGGCTCTTATGACAGCATCAACAATCTCAGTCTCTGGCAGCCCTTTGAGAAGACCATGCTCGATCTGCCGTGCTAAGCTGGAAAACGGGAGACGATCTTTCTGCCCTGGTTCCCCAATTTGTCCAGATATTTTAAATTCTTTGTGCCAAGGAGGAGGGATGTGATCCAGTGATAAACCTGAGGCTGCCATTCTGTGGCTAGGTTTAGTGGCCTGGACCCCCTGTTCACCTTTAACATTTTGTGGTACCTGTACCTGGGGAGATCTGCTTTCTGTTGGTGCATTGTCTTGTGTGTCATCAGACTGATTTGGGTTTTTATTTGGTGATGCTTGAGGCTCACTTGCGTGGTCAGCTGCTGTCTGAGCCTGTAGCTCAGTTATTTTGTCTTTAAGGCAGAGGAGCATTGCCATTCCCAAATCTTCAAGTTTCTGTAACTCTTCGCTTTGCAGATGGTTACTTATCATTAAGATGAGTAATGTTCTGTTCTTTCCTGCCACATGCTCCAATTCTGGCCCAGCAATGATTAGAAAATCACACAGTTCTTTTAGGCTTTCTACTGGCAGTGTACATAAAAGTCCTATTATTTCCAACTGCAATGTCTCTACTTCAACGGACTCCATTTTTCTTGCGGCAACGATCTAGTGTTCAGTAGCAGCAGTAACTTGTGTGCTTAACTTTGACAGAAGCGCTCCTGGTACCTTGGGTTTACCTCAGATTGCTTTTGCTTCTAGTTGTAGACACTCGAACTGCCACCGTATTATCCACTCGATGTCGCCTGCCTGGGTAAGTTGTAGGGGACTGAATGAGAGCTTGGGACGTCTGTTCTTGGCGGAAGTCGGACCCGGCTTCACTCAATCCCAGCGGTGCCTCCAGAAAATGTTACACCCCTGGAAAAGGGGAATAATGAGTAATAAGACACAGGACACGGTGTTACTTCCCTCACGTCCAGTGTAATAATGCATTTCTTTTACAAGAATAATAATTCAACAATACATAATATTACAACGTTATTACTAAATGCAAAATCAGCACTAATTAAACACTTTACACTAACCGACAAAATATCACTGCAAAGTACAAATGCAACTGGTTACTTAACTTACTTTAAATACGTGGAACAGGCTGTATTATTCCTCTTATATACATAGAAGCTGAACAGACTAATTAACAAACATGAATTTAATTATTCTAATATTTAACGCACCTATAACCACACTGATAGTTTAGCAATTAACTTCACTCTTCTCAACTACACAAAATAATATAACATATCCCAGTTATTTATCATTAAACACATCTTCTCTTTACGTGCTGAACACTGCACATGAACCGTATAGTTGTATATCCCATGCGATGTACACCACGTGATTCAGCTAGCAAAATAACTATAGTGGAGCTTACGTTAACCCTCTGGGGTCGACAATCACGCCGGCGTGATCTGCTCGCTTTTTTTCTTATCAGTGCAAAAGAGACTCAAAATACTCAGTTGATTTTGATCTTACATTTAAGTGTTATACATCATTAGATCCTGTTAAGTTTCGATTTTTTTGTGGATACTCACAATAAAAACAAAGTGTTGTGCTTTTCACCAAATAAAGAAAAACAAACATGATGCGAGTTCTGCGTTCTCACTGTCAGTGAAGTCCTAAGATTAACTGTAACTCCGCGATTACTTGTCACACAGGCACGAGAGATTTTTCTTTATGAAGCTTGAATTCTCTTCTTTTAAATGATGTAATTTACATAAAAAACAAATATTCTCAGTTTATGCAATCTGTATGAAAAGAGAGTGCTGTCAGTATTTTTTTCCCCAGCTCATTACACTTCATTACGCGTTAATCTGACACGCCCACGGAGGACGCGCGCTATTCAAACGCAAATGTAGAGGCAAGCCATGACAATGCCCACATCAGCCGTTCCACCGCGGCGGTAAAATATGTGGTGTATTTGCTGCCTTTTACCGCTAAGAGGCGCTACAATCATAGACTCTGAAAAGTGTTCGTTTATTCCGGTTTATTCTCTCTAATGCGTAATCTGCTGCCGCACCGCGGCTGATTCAGAGCAATTGAAAGCTGGTAGCAGATGAATTCAACAAGTGAAACGTAGTTAAAATAATTCATAATCACAATACTGAAATTAGGCTACTGAAATGTAATTGAATAAATAATGAAAACATTTCAACATAAAACAGTGCAATAAAAACATTTAGGCTACATGAATGAGGCTATACAACTTTAACAGCGTACAGACGGTAACGTTAGCTCAGTGATCAACGCAACAACACGAGCTTCGAGGAGCTTCAATCGCCCCGAGATCGAATCTCAATGTAGCATAGGCCTACATGTTGTTAACCGATGTTGGCCTACAGCGTTTATATTTTACCACCTTGATGCTTAAATAGGTAACTGTTTATAACTGTTTACTTATTTAAAGTCAAGAGTTTTGTTTAATTATCATTACAACATAAATTTGCTACATTCAGAACCGCAGCCGCTGCACAAACGACAAAAACTGAAGGAAGATTGTCAGCCGATTGCATCAGAAAATGAAAAAGAAGAAGCTCGTCTTTAGTCTGCTAAATTATTGTGTAATGTAAAAGAACACAAAAATTACTTATGTTTGAAACCAAGTTCGAACATTTCAAGGTTTAAATAAAGTGTCGGGACAGTTTTTTTAAATTTAAAACAGGGTTGCATCGGTTTAGAGTTTATTTCTTTTGCGATGCAAAATAAGAAACACTAGGCTAATCTTCAGAGATGGGACCAAGTCACACATGTACAAGTCTCAAGTAAGTCTCAAGTCTTAACCTTCAAGTCTCAAGTAAGTCCCAAGTATTTTTTTCCTGGGCAAGTCAAGTCAAGTCAAGTCACAGGCTATGTCAAGTCAAGTCAAGTCTTGTAGTAAGTCAAGTCAAGTCCAAGTCAAGTCACCTTATTATTGTAATTTTACCTGCAGAATTTGATCTATGGGCGTTGGTTTGAAATGAACAGAGGCGCATTCGGAAGTGCATTTGGGAACAATGACGCATTCATTCACTTTTCTCTTTCGCGCAGGTCATGTTTTGAAAGATGGTGTCCTGTAGCTTACTAATTTAAAGAAATAAAAATGTATACAAAAATGTGATGTCCGACTTCTTTTATGAAGAAGAAAGCCTTAAAGGGGTCATATAATGGTACATGCACTTTTACAAGTTGATTGTACTGAAATGTGTGTTGGCAGTGCCTGTACACAACCATCATATAATGATAAAAATCCATCCAGTGTTTTTGTTTTAATCTCCTTATATGTTTTCCCCTGCCTCAAATCGAGCCGTTCGAGCCTGTGACGTCACAAGCTCGCACGCCCCTCCCATGATTGTTGAATGACAGCCGTGTTTCAACACAGACCCGCCCTCGCTCGTGAGCCAGCTGTCAATCATAGTCTGCGCGGCGCGGACCGGCGCGGTCATTGTTGATATGCTGGAGCACTGTCTATGAGCAGAATGGCGTCTAAGCGATTGTGGTGTTCTGTTCTTGGGTGTAACAACGAACACAGTCATTTTAATGTTCCTAAATCCGAACCGCTGAAGACGCAGTGGCTGAGTTTGTTTTCGAAGGGAATATTCCCCACGAGCAACGTCAATGCTCTCATGTTTGCGCGAATCATTTCTCACCAGACTGCTTTATAAACGAGGGTCAGTATAAAGCTGGATTTGCTAAGAAGCTGCTCATGAAAAAAGATCTGTACCAGATATTTGTGTTCCTGCTGAATCTCCAGAAGAACGGAAGTGAGTGTAACGTTTTATTAAACTTTATATTAATATAATAATCTTTGCAAATCGCTAGCTGCACGCTTCACGATGAATGCGTCTAAGGTTTACACTCAGGGTACATTACAGCATGTTTTCTATGTATGACGTTCTCAATATAATTCATAATCCCACGTTTATACTGAACAACGCATTATTGTTATTGTGTTATTGTGTTACAAACGGTGTACGCACAGAACAGAGAGGCGGGGTGAGCAAAGCTCATGATCATTTAAAGTCATATGCACTGAAACGGCGTGCTGAAAACAGAGCTGTTTTTGACCAAGTAAAATAAGTGTTTTCTTACAATACTAATGAGAATTTTTAATTAAAGTATATTACAAACTTTTAATTTAGACCCTAAAGAATCATATTAGCTTGTATAAAAATGGCATTATATGACCCCTTTAAGTTTTCAAAAAGCATTAGACATATGACCCACTATTCTGCTTCGTGTAAGTTATTTATCAATGAATTCAAACGCGTTGGCTGGCGCTGGCGCTGAGGCAGATACATGCTCTCAGTGCTGTCATATATCACAACTGTTCAGTGTTTTCAACCACATCATTTTTATTTTAAGTTTCAGACATTTAAATACACATAACTACTAGCAAAAAAATATATTTGTAGTTTGTAAAATATACACTGATGTCTATGGAAGCGTCAATAATAATCCTTTCCATTATAATAAGACGCACGTTTTATTCATATCAGATACACATTGTGTAAGTAGCTTTACATTTAAGCCTATTCTTCTCCCAGTTCACCGGTCACTTACTTTCATGTATTTCGTGAGAAGTTGAGAAATTGACGTGTTGTAAACTAACGTTAACATGGCACCGCCCATTCGCACATATAGCTCAACTAACGCGATCATTATAAAGGTGTTTAAACAACAAAACACATCCACTTGCACATATTTGACAATCGGAATATCAGTGTTGCATGTTATAGCTAATACATTTGTGAACATTTTGAATAAAACAGGAAAAATGACATAAAAGCAGATCATTCATTCAGCGCTGTGTTGTGGTTGCGCTGTGTCACGTGACAAGCAATGACGCGTCACCATGAAACATTAAAGTGAGTGACAGGTTCTAAATAACGGTCGCCTAGAAAAACTCACGCTGGGGGATCAGTTAGAATAGTTTAAACTTACTTGTGAAAGGGTTAATGGCTACTTTAGCTATTACATTAGCTAACTACCAACTAACATTAACAAATTGACAAGCACTTACTGGGCAGAATGGCTCTTCAAATGACGGACGAAATTGGAGGTTGTCGTCTGGCTGTCCGCAATGTTAATGTTGTATGTCTTGCAAAGCGCTGTTCGTCTTTTGCCATCGTGTGAATAATTCTTGAAGCCGAAAGCAATGACCCTCGGTAGCCCTCCGGCCGACATTTTGATGTGATATCTGATCTAAGTGGGCGTGGTGTGCGTAAGGTAAGAGAGGGTATGACTGATGATAGTGTCGTGATCAACTTTAAAAAAAATGTATTTATATATTTTATATTCAAACTGAAAACATGATGTGATTAACACTCAAGTCATTCAAGTCATCGTGTCTCAAGTCAAGTCAAGTCCCGAGTCTTTAACTTCCAAGTCCGAGTCAAGTCTCAAGTATTTCATTTTATGTCAAGTCAAGTCACAAGTCATAAAAATAGCGACTCGAGTCGACTCGAGTCCAAGTCACCAAGTCACAAGTCCCCATGTCTGCTAATCTTATTCTTGCGACATTTTAAATTTGTATTGCCAAAGAAATTACAGCTAAATTAAACAATTAAAACAGTACAAAACGAAAATTGTCCAAAGAAACATATTTAAATTAAAAACATGCGTTTTTCTATGCCTCTCTCGCGCTGGATCTCTTTTTAACAAGTTTATTTAGTCTCCCTCGCTCTGATAATACTACTGTATATGCCGCTGCGT
Source organism: Rhinichthys klamathensis goyatoka (assembly GCF_029890125.1). Classification (NCBI taxonomy): domain Eukaryota; kingdom Metazoa; phylum Chordata; class Actinopteri; order Cypriniformes; family Leuciscidae; genus Rhinichthys; species Rhinichthys klamathensis. The sequence goes on from NW_026606705.1 coordinate 8,605,779, forward strand.
GTCAGCCATACAAATCACGAAAAAATTATTTAGCCTTTAATTGTTGCTTCAAAGACACAGCATGCCTTGTTGAATTCACCGTACAATAACTTCAATTGAAATTTTGTGTGAAAAAAAAACTTTAAATAGGCTACAATAAATAAACTACAATATTTATAATTTAATAAAATATGGGGCCTACATTTGGACACAGATTTATCCTTACAATAATTTTGCCTGCTCATCAGGCTGGCTATCCAACACTCTCCATATGAAAGAGGAACATTAACACCTTTGTCCAGCAACTGTCCCTCCAACCCCCCACAGGCTATCGGAGTCTGAGGCTGACTTAACACAAAGAGAAGTCGCAATTCACACTTAAATCGCTATTCTAGACAGTGTTGATAATGAAGGAATTAAATGGAATTACATGTAGCCTAGTGATATTTCTGTCATAAAAGTTTATTACTAAATATTTCATTATTTCAATAATTGATGAAATAAAACTGGTTTGGGGCAGCTTTTTCCAAGCAAAACTAAATATAATCTGAAAAAACGCTTGTTAATTTGTTGTCATGAACAAAATGTTCAACTCAATATTAAAGTCTACAGGGATCTTTGGATCCTTACAACCAGGCATGCAATTTGTGAATTAAGTTTTTATTTTATTTTGTATTATTAAAATAAATATCGAAACACGGTGCTTCGTGGTAATGCTGCTAAATTAAATAACATTTATAGAACAATTATGAACTTAAATGAAACAATATCGCAACATTTCGACAAATACATTATTTGATCTGTTTTTACATTTTAATTCAGGGCGATTTAGCCTACATTTAATTAGAGCGAGATTTTCACCCTTGTCTTGTCATTTTCTCATTGGGAAGCGCTTACATTACATGTTTGAGTAGATCCTCTGTACCTCTAGTTTTCATATGGATTAGCCTATAATCAGATAACATTTATTAGCCTAAATATTTAGACATTTAAAGGCTTTAGACATAGCCGATTTCTTATCGTGACTGAGCTGAAGTGGCTTTCGGTTCATTTTTGTGACGCGCAGTTCCCGGAGACAGAGACGACAGATAGCCTATACTGTTTTTGTCGTTAGCCTAATACAAGTTTACAGTTTTGAACGATTTAAGCTACTCTACTCTTATCTGTATGACCAAAAAATTACGGAGTCGCCTACTAAGTTATTTTAGCTGTAATAATGAGAAAAATAAATTAATCTAAATGCGCGTTTGTCGAACACTAACTCACCATGCCAGAATAAAACCCGACTTTAGAAAAATGCATAGGGCCACTCGGCGTGGTGTGCCAAAACAATTAATTATAAACTTTAATATTTCATTCAAAATAATCTCAATACGCTTTGTGAAATTTGAAAAGCCGTGCATGCATTAAGGCCACTGGAACTAATGAACAACTGAAACGCTGGTTTTGATTTTATTGTTTGTCGTTTAAACGTGCCTGTTGCATATCTCTATTTTATATATTTGATATTGGTGAAATAGCCTATAGCATTGATTAGCTGTGGAGGGAGGGGTGTGGGGATTAAAATAATTCAGCAGAAGCAGGGATGTTTAGACCAGAAGGAAATCACAATCCCCCCTGGCAAATCACACTTTACTTAAAACCATGTTTTTAAAAACTCTTGGTTGTAGGGAACAGACCTCTCTGCCATGCGCGCGCACGGTTTGGAGCACAATATCTGTCTCGCATGCACGCTCGCTCTAGATAGATTACGGGATATTTTAACAAATTTGCGGTATAGTCGATCACGAGTGGCTCAACAGGTAGATCTATAGATAAACTATATCCTTCAGGAATTTGACCGACCGGGTTGACACTTCAGCGTGAGAAATCGGGGGTGTGGCATGAGAGCCTGGAATAAAAAAAATAATATATATATAGCCTATATATATAGGCTATATATAATTTATTTTTTTACAGAACTGCTTTTGAAATTACGATTGGTAGCCTATTATTATACAGATGCAAAGTCGTTCTGTTGGATACTATTTTGTTCCTTAGTGTAAAATGGAAATGCATGATAATTGTATTTTATAAATATAAGCAAAAAAAAAAACTGTATGGTGTAACAGAGTTTTAGAGCTAGACAAATCTCTCTGCAATAATAAATATAAAATTTACAGCAGACCATGTTTGTGCGGGATATGAACCCGTGTCATCTTGATGATGAACCGTAAGTTCTACCGCTCAGCTATGAATTTTCTCACTGAGAAATACCCAAACGTCTGTTTCTGACATGAGCGATGACGTTTTGTCTTTAGCCTGTGAGAGTGTAGGCCTACTTTAGCCTTTTAAAGTTTAAAAAAAAAAAAATCTTATCTGTATGACCAACAATTTGTTGTAGGCTTATTTGGAAATTACCATAACTTGTAGTATTTCATCCTTAGGCTACTGTTAATAGACATTAGCCCCACTTACGTTTTGCTAAATGTCCCTTTGCGCCACCTGGCGGTCATTTCGCGAACGACTTTGCAATGCGACTGGTTTATTTTTACCGCGGTGGATGGCTAAAAATGGTATGTGGATGGCTAAAAGGTGTGACTATAAATGTGCTTTTGGCTTTCATTTAAATTTTGATTGTTTGTATATATATATATATATATGTATATGTGTGTGTGTGTGTGTGTATAAACATTTATTTATTTATATACACTACCGTTCAAAAGTTTGGGGTCGGTACGATTTTAAATACTTTTAAAAGAATTCTCTTCTGCTAACCATGGCTGCGCTTATTTGATTAAAAATACAACAAAAATCAGTTATAGTATTAAATATTATCTCCAGTGTAAATCAGCTGTTTTCTGTGTGAATATATAGTAAAGTGTAATTTATTCCTGTGATCAAAGCTGAATTTTCAGCATCACCAGTGTCAGGGTCTTCAGTGTCAAATGATCCTTCACAAATCAGTATAATATGAGGATTTGATGCTCAAGAAACATTTATTATTATTATCAATGTTGAAACAGTTGTTGGTCTGTCAGTTGTACAGTTTTTTTGTTTGTTTTAGGATTCTTTGATGAATAGGAAGTTCAAAAGACTTTTGTAACATTATAAATGTCTTTACTGTCACTTTCTATCAAATTAATTATTCCTTGATAAATAAAAGTATTGATTTCTTTCCTCCAAAAAATAAAAATAAAATTCTCACTGACCCCAAACTTTTGAACGGTAGTGTATATATATTGTCCTTGCATTCTTTCTTGTGTGACACCCCTGAATGAAAGGCTCATTAGTATGCAGACTGCTCAGGTGAGAACTGCCTAATTATTCATGAGGGGGTTGGGCCGTTCCGCCCATCCGCATATTGCCTTTGCAAACAAAAAAATGTTTTTCACAATTTAAAACAATCTATTGTTTTATGTGAATGATTAGGCAGAATGATTTTCAGATCAATTTGAAGCAAAAACTCTAGGCGATAACATCCACTAGTCAAAAGTCTTGTGGACAAATATTTAGTATGTTATTTGTGGCCTTATATTATAAACTTTATTTTTTAGTTTTTTCAATAACCACGCATAAACAATATTCTCTCAAAAATACAAACATGTACATACATGTTGCTCACATATTATGGTAGCCCTGTGTGTGCTATATAGAGTGTAATTTCACCTGTGCCATTAATATGTTTATAAGCAACTGAAAAAAGCACAAATGTCAGAGCATGCCAAAACATCTCAAGGACCCCGAAAACACCTCAGACCCCAGAGGGTTAAGCAGCACTTACTTAAAGCAATAACAATTATACAGACAAATTTGACTTCTAGCTTATTTCTTAGACTACAGAGGATATCAATACAGACACAAAATGCATTAATAACAGATTTTACCTGGAAAAGGGGAATAATGAGTAATAAGACACAGGACACGGTGTTACTTCCCTCACGTCCAGTGTAATAATGGACGAGCAGACGCAACACGCTTCCCTTGCGATACATCAGGCATAATCAACCGATTCCCGATCAACAGGCGAACTCTTAAACACAAACTTTGAATAGCAACCACATGAAAACAAGGTACAACAATAAATGAGCAGGGTAACTTTTAAATAATACCGTTTTTGGCACGTTATTGTGCTAATGCATCATCTTATGACTCTCTAACTTGAAGACCAAAGTAATCGCTAATAGATCATTCAATCAGGAAATCACAGTGCTATTACTCTTACCAATATTCTATATATGGACATGAATTATAATGTGTTCTTCACCCTTTTTCTAAGTACTTCTCTGAATTAAAGCAAATTGCTTATTTTACTCTTTTTAACACACAGAATTACATATAATGAACTTTTCTGACTGTACACATTCTCATAACCATTACATCTGGACACTGACAAAGTTCTCAATGCTTCGGTTTGAAGGTAGGGACCCTCATTATGCTACCGTGTTAGTGTGGGGCTATTTTGAGCCTTGTTAGTGGTATTAACAAGCGATTTTTATTTGTCATTTCTCTATGCAGAAAATTATTCTAGCGTTATACTAGCTTTATAGGCTAAACTGTTTTTAGAGATAAAACTATTTACATTCGATAATCATGAAAACAAATCTCAGATAAAGGTTGACTAGATAACAATGTGTAATTAGACCAAAGGTTCATTTTGCGCCGGAGTTCTCCTTTAAGTCATCCTAGGTGTATATGACACTCTTCTTTGACAAACGGCCATTCACTGCCACTATAAAGCTTGGAAGAGCCAGGACATTTTTTAATATAATGTCTGAAAGAAGAATATCATATACACCTAGGATGACTTGAGGGTGAGTAAATCATGGGCTAATTTAAATTTTTGGGTGATCTATCCCTTTAAGTATCCCATTCCCATTAATGGTACCGAGAAGTTACAACATTTTATTTTTTATATTCTAATAAATAGAAATATTTGTAGTGGATGCAATGCTTTTGAACATTTTTCCTGTGGCATGCTGTTTTAATGTTTTAACTACTGTGAGGTTTGCTTAGCACATGATAATAGAATAGACTCATGGTCAAAGAAAATATTTTTGTGCAAATAATGATCAATAATGCACAATAAGGCCTATCTATTTCCATTAAAAATATAAAGCAATTAAAAATACTATTTGGCCAGTGGAAAAGATTGAGAAAAACTCTCTGAAATGTATTTTATACTATTTGATTGATTTATTTAAAAATAAGTATAGGCTAGCAAGTATAGGCTACTGAATGATTTTTAGCAATGCAATGTGACGGCACATCCTTATCTCATATTTTCCTAATGTCTTGTACCGTTAAACATGGTGCACGTGGATGAATATACATATGCAAATGATAGGCAGATGAGGATATGCATAGTAAAACTAGGCGTTGTAAGCCATTTTTGGCTTTTGGCGTATGTACACTTTTAGCAAGGATGCTACGCACAGTTTTATAAATGAGACCCCTGCACACAAACTTTGCTCCATCTCCAAATGTTTGTACGCAGTTTGGCAACACTGATGGTGAGCTGAGGGACTGACTGCAGATGAAGGAAAACCACTTTACATCTTCATTATGAGTCCTAATCATGAATACAGGGCATGTTCACAATAAAATAATTATTTAAATTATGTTTTACATCTGATATACACATTTACATTAAATATGCCATTCTCATTAATGGAGTTAAGCACTTAAATGACATGAAATCATTACAGAAAATTTAACATTTTTTTTACATTTTAATAAATATAAATATTTGTAGTGGATGTGGTGCTTTTGAACAATTTTCCTGTGACATGCTGTTTTAATGTTTTAACTACAGCGAGGATTGCTTTGTGTATAATAATAGCAGAACTCACGGCCTGAGAAAATATTTTCGCGCAAATAATGATAATGCACAATAAGGCCTATCCCAATAATTTTTTTTTAATTATATATACAGAATATATATATATATATATATATATATATATAAACAACGTTAACATAAACATTTCATATACAATATTATTGAACACGTTTGTAGGTCTATATTGTATCATTTATCGTTGTATCACTGGGAGGAGACCCCGGGGAAGACCTAGGACACGCTGGAGAGACTATGTCTCCCGGCTGGCCTGGGAACGCCTCGGTGTCCCCCCGGAAGAGCTGGAGGAAGTGTCCAGGGAGAGGGAAGTCTGGGCATCTCTGCTTAGACTGCTGCCCCCGCGACCCGGCCCCGGATAAGCGGAAGAAGATGGATGGATGGATGGATGTATTTTAATTTTGGACTGATAGTGGTTAATAAAGTCAAATAATGGTATTCGAGAGAATCAGTGGTCAGTCAGTGTTAGAGGAACTGTGTAACAACTCAGCCTGACAGTTAACCTGCTCTGGACCAGATTAGTTTCCCAGTATAAGAATTAGCCCGGAGTGACTGAGCTTGAGCTATGTTAAATTAGCTTTATGAAACTAAATTATTTGACAATGAGTCAGACTAACTGTTAAAAATCCCAATTAGTCACTCTATTGGGAGACTCGCCCACTTCCTGGAACTTTCTTCACCTGAGGATAATTACCAATCAACCTCACTAGTGTGTCTCTCTTTGTGCTGACTGTTTGCTCCTCTGCTTGCTGCATGTGTTTGCACATGACTTAAAGTTTACACCAGCAATATGCAGCAATTGTAAAGCCATATTAAGGAACTGGGATAACGAAGAAAGAAAGCAAATTGCAATAAATCAATTGAAAAGTAACTTCTGGAATCATTCCTGTGTTCTAATCGACACACCATTCTGGTAGCACTTATCCTTAACCAGCCAAACACCAAATATTTTACACTATTACGCTAACTGGCCTGGCTTATTTGGTAAACTTGTTTCAAGGTCTCATCATTGTATCACCACAAATACTATTCAGACTCCTGTTTGTTTACCTTTTGGATCTCTTTGTAATGCATAGTGGGGTCCACTGTTGTTTCTTTGTTGCTCCTCCATTGCCAAATGACCAGCACTGACTCTCCGTTGTGTAAACTCACATTGAGTTGTTGCTCGTTTTTCTCCTGCAATCCCCTAGCTAAGTGATGTCCTTGTGTCTTACATTGTATCTATTATTTACATGTGTCCCTGTATTCCTGCCTACTGTCAATAAACCCTGCTATTGAGTTAATCTTTTGTCTTAGTTTTATCTTTTGTTCTATGACAGAATGATCATTTCAAATTCTTAATTTGCAGTAAATACCTAGCCTGACTTCGTCATACTCATATTCTAGATAGAATGTGAGTCTGATACTGCATTGGGCTGTGATTATGGGGCGTGTTTCAACCGAACCAGGAAAGAAAATGCCTCTGCATTCAATTGGATAGACCTACGGTTTCAGAGCAACGGAGTAAATGACGCATGTTCTTCATTCATCTTTCCGACCGACAAATGCCTTGATCGCAGTTCTCTGTTCCTCTTTTAAAAGCAATGCACTGTCGATATCTTCTATAACAGACACAATGGCGGAATCTACACGATTATTGTTATTTCATAAACAAAGTTCGGGAGGAGCACGTTCAAATAATCAATCCAATCAACTTGTCATCAAACAATTGATAGGTTTCCGATGACGTCACATTTCTCCCGCAAGCCCTTTCGGCGCCATCTTGTGTGTCAAGTGGGTCAAGCATTTGTGTTACGGAGAATGATAATATCCTGAAGCAATGGGTCATTACAGACTTTAACCTTAATTGTACATACACATTGATAATAATATTAATACCTTATCTTTATATTTTCTAGTCTAGTATATGTAGCCTGCCTACCATCCATTATCAGCAGTTTTAAAGGGATGGAAATAATTTTTTAAAAAACTGCTTAAACTTTCTATTTTTATTTTGATGCTTACATTGAACAGTAAAAATTTAAAGCACTGACTGGGAGCCTGGTTTTATCATCAATTTATCATCAGTTTAGTTTGATTTGTTTTTGCCAAAAGGACGTTGTCCCAGCAACGTTACACTTTATATTATTGTCCTGGTTGCTCTCATGGAACTTTTTAAAAGCTTGTGTATCGTCAATTAAACTGGGCATTATTCTCCGTTTGGCTGGAGTTAATGTTCAGTGCTGCTCTTGTGAACATTTAGAGGTTTTGTGCTCTGGAGATGTGACACTTTATCTAATCATTTCCAAGATGGGCTAGCTAAATGCGCTAGCTCTCATCGGCTGTCAAATCACTGTAACGTTACCCAGGCAGCTACTATCGACACAGCCCTTGAGAGGTGTTGACTCGGCAGAAGTACACTCTGACGATTGTCCACCTTCATCACTTGCTCTGTGGCCACATCAGCTGGACGAGGCAGAGGCTAACTTACACCTGAAACACATCGCTCCGTGCCTCTGCTCTCCATCTCTCTCCTTCACTGAATTAGTTCGGAGCGTCGTGTTGTTGTTTTTTTACCCAGATAAGGGCTGTGCAGATATCAGCCGCCTGGCTACAGCATGTGAACCGTCAATGCAGGGCTCCAGACTAACTTTTCCACGAGGGAGTGAGAGCAAGACAACGCTTAGTTTGGAGACGGTGAAATCTTGTTTACACTTTTCAAAACTGACTTTTGCCTGGCTCCGAGAGAGGGAGTGCGCGCGCGCAACCGTCTCTCTCTTTCTTCTTCTTCTTCTTCTTCTTCTTCTTCTTCTGTGAATTTTATTGGCAGTTTGCAATCTATGTGCATTACCGCCATCTACAGGAATAAGGTGTGATCACATTGGGACATGAAATTACCGCCCCCCCCCAAAAAACAAACAAACAAAAAACAGAGAATTAGAGCCCAAGCTTCAGCTGGCGCTACGTGTTTAGCTCCTCCAGCTTCAACCTCAACTCAACCTCCATAGAAAAAAAAATTTTTTTTTTTATTTTATTAAATAAATTATATATTATTTTATTTCATAAAAAAAAAAAAAAAAAAAAAAAAAAAAAAATAAATAAATAAAGTCTTCTTGCTAACTGTGTTTTTTTAAGAAATTCTATCACTGCTTTTATTGTAGAGTGTGTTCCTGGTAACTTCAACAGGTTGCTTAAATTAACAGATTTTGTTACCCTCTTAATTTTTTCTCTCTCTTCAAGGTACTGCCTACATGTCAAAAGTACATGCTTCACAGTTTCAATTTCCATACAATATGGGCACATTCCCGTCTCATGTTTCCCTATTATATATAAGTTGCTGTTCAGGCCTGTGTGTCCTAGCCTTAGCCTAGTAAACCATGTTTCCTCCTGTCGTGATAATGAACTCATTTTTTTAACTGTTACATTTTGTTGAATACTATATAAATGCCTACCTTTTTCCCCCTTATCCCATTTATCTTGCCAGAGTTTATGAATACCATCTTTAATTATTGTTTTAATTTCTGATTTGCTGAGTGGAACCTGTATTTCTACTTGTTCTGCTTTAAGTGCTTCTTTTGCCAACTCATCTGCCTTCTCATTCCCCTCAATACCTGTGTGGGCTGGAACCCAAGTGAACTGTGTTATTAGCTTCTGTTGCGTTATTCTGAATATCATCTGATGAACTTCGTCTAAAAGATCTTGCCTGCATTCAGATTTCCCAGTCTGTATGCTAGTTAAGGAGGACATAGAGTCTGAACAAATAACCGATTTATATGGCTTCACTTCTTCTACCCACTGTAGTGCCATTATGATGGCCATCATTTCTGCAGAGAAGATTGAGAGGTGATTTGAGGTTCTTTTTTGTATTGTAACTTTATATTTAGGAATGTATACAGCCACCCCCGTTTTACCTGCTGGTTCTTTGGATGCATCTGTAAATATTTGTACTGTATCATTATATCTTACTTCTATATACTGTTGTACACTTTGATACAATCCCGTCTTAACTATGTTTTTAGTTTCTATATTAACTACAGGATAGCAGAAAAACCAAGGTGGAGTTATGCTTAAGTTAACAGTTTTGCTGCAGGATATAATACTGATTCCCATATCATCTGCCTCTTTTTTACTACTCCATCCAAAACTATTTTCCACAATGCGTCCATATTCCCAACATTCCTCTAACACCAATTTTGTAGGATGTATATTCTCATGCCCTTGTAAGTTTACCCAGTATGCTAGAGAGAGCTTTAACCAAGATCTAAAGGCATCTCCCCTACTTCTACTTGCAGCGCTGGGATAGGTGATGTTCGGAAGGCTCCACTACACAGCCGGAGAGCTTTGGCCTGCACCCTGTCCAATTCAGCCAATGTAGTTTTAGCTGCTGTTTTATATACTGTACATCCATAATCAAACACTGATCGGATTATTGCTATATAAATTCTTTTCAAAGAAGAGCCTGATGCCCCCCAATTATAACCTGATAGACATTTTAAAAGATTAATTGCTTTCTTACATTTTTCCACCATTTTCTGTACATGATTTTTAAAAGTGAGTTTACTATTAAACCACACACCAAGATATCTTAATTCATTAACCTGTTTGAGAGATTGCCCATATATCTTAAGATCTATTGTTGGTTTTACCCTTTTCTTAGAAAAACAGATGAATTGCGTTTTTTCCACTGAGAGGTGAAACCCCCATTCAAGTGACCATTTTCCAACCTGACTAATTGCTGTTTGCATCCGTTGCTGTAAATTATCTATATTACGGCCCCTCACCCACAATGCTCCATCATCTGCATATAATGCCCTGTTTATCCTTTGATTCACTCCATCAAACACATCATTAATCATTATATTAAAAAGAATAGGACTGCATACACTACCTTGTGGGGTGCCATTATCTATTGTGTATGTACTTGATAACTCTGATCCTATCCTTACCTCTATGGTTCTATCCTTTAAAAAATCTTTAATCCAGTTAAACATTTTACCTCCTATTTCCAATTTATTCAGCTTAATTAAAAGTCCTTCTTTCCACAGCATGTCATAGGCCTTCTCTATATCAAAAAAGGTTGCCAACACAGATTCTTTGTTAACCTGTGCTTTACGTATCTCATTCTCTAGGCAGACTACAGGATCCATAGTTGTTCTTCCAGTACGGAAACCACTCTGATATGGTGTGATCAGCCCTCTGCTTTCTAATGTGTACCCTAACCTTTTAGTAATCATCCTCTCCATGAGTTTACATAAATTAGACGTTAACGCTATTGGTCTGTAGCTTTTAACATTCGTTTTATCCTTTCCGGGTTTCCCTATAGGGACTATTACTGAATGTTTCCACCCAGTGGGCAATTTCCCTCCCTCCCAAATTTTATTATATAAAATCAGTATCACATTTTTTGCCACATCAGATATTTCTTCAATCATTTTATAGCATATCCCGTCTCTCCCTGGTGAGGTATTTTTTACACCAATCAATGCTCTTTTTAGTTCAAACAATGTAAAATCTACATCTAGTGAGCTCTCCCCCACCACTTTCATCCCCAACATATCTTTATTCTCTTCAATGGTCCTCATTCTTAGATCTAGCTCTTCACTGGAAAGGTTCTGTGAACTATGTATTTTAACAAAAGATTTTGCTAGCATCTCAGCTTTTTCTCTACTAGTTACTGCCTCAATACCACTATCTCTTAATATTGGTAGTGAAAAGTCCCTTCTTATCCCACCCATCTTTCTAACCATTCCCCATATATCATTTATTTTAATTCCTGTCCCAATATTACTACAGAAATCTCTCCAGTATTTCTTTTTAGTTTCTTTTATAATTCTTTTAGTTTTAGCTTGTGTTCTTTTATACTCCATTAAATTATCAAAAGAATGATTAGATTTAACTACTTTAAAAGCTTTATTCCTGTTTTTAACAGCCTCTCTACACTCATCAGACCACCATGGTACCATTTTCTTCTTCTTTGCTCCAGATGTTTTACCTATTGTTTCCTCAGCTGACTTATGTATTATATTAACAATCAAATTATTTAATTCCTCAATATCTTCACTCAAATTTGGCATCATTTCAATTAATTTGCTGCTTGTTTTAAAATTATACAGCCCCCAATTGACCTCTTTCATTCTCCATCTTGGAATCCAATTTTCTTCAAAACTAACATTTTGACTCCTTATCTTTACCCAGATAGGATAATGATCGCTACCCATTGTATTATCACTTCTCACATCCCATATGCAAGTACCTGCTAGTTGTTTTGATACAAAAGTAAGATCAATTGCAGATTCTACACCATGAGCTACATCATATCTAGTGCCTCTTCCATCATTTAAACACACTAACTGATTATCATCCATAAAATCCTCAATTATGTACCCATCTCCATCTGTTCTAGCACTTCCCCACAGAGTATTATTTGCATTAAAATCTCCACATATTATAACTTTGGATTTTTCCACATCACATATACTCTCCAACATATCTCTAGTTATTTTTTTACAAGGATTATAAAAATTTATTATTCTATTTTTTGTTTTATTCACCCATACTTCAATTATAATTATCTCAAGCTCTTCACGACTGTTGATAACTCTATAATTAACACCATGTTGGATGAAGGTTATAACTCCACCACCCATAGCAAGGGTTCTATCCTTACGTACTGCTGTATATCCATACAATATAAAATCAAGTGAAGGTTTTAACCATGATTCCTGAATACAAATTATGTTAGGTTTGACAGATTGCTCCTGAATGTGCTGTTTTAATTCTTGTCCGTTCGCAATTAGACTCCTCGCATTCCACTGTAGAATGCTTAGCATCATTATTAATCTCCACCACCACATGTTGATTGTGAATCTGATATCCCCATTCTAATTGTTGCATTGATGATCTCTACTGACATCTCTTCCATTTCAAAATATTTTTCTGCCGCTTTTGCAATTATCTTAATTCTCTCTGTTCGGCTACATGCTTGGGCAGAACAGTTAATGATTTCCACCATAAATGCTACAAACTTTTTCTTTTCCACTATAAGTGTATCCTTGGTAATATTGCAACACTTATGCAAGTTTTGAACTGGGGATTGAGTCACAGGTGCTAATCTACTATTATCCTCATTAGATTTTACCTTTCTAATTGCCTCAACGTACGTTAATTTTTCTTTTACCTTCACATTCTGAATTTGAACTGCTTTTTTATGTGCATCACATCCTTTGTAAGCAGCACTGTGCTCTCCTCCACAATTACAACACTTGATTTTAGCTCCTCTCTCACATTTCCCGTATTCATGTTCCCCTCCGCACTTGGCACAACGTAGTTTACTCTTACAAGCTGCTGCAATGTGCCCAAAATGCTGGCATTTAAAGCATCTCATAGGGGGAGCGATATATGGTCTTACTACATAGCTGACATACCCAATTCTGATTCTTTCAGGAATTTTATCTTCCTCTAGAGTCAACAATACAGACAGGCTGGGCCCCTTAACACCATCCCTTGTAAAAGGTAAACGTTTAACTCTCATTACTCTCACTCCTCTTACATTATCCCTGATTTCTTCTTCAGTGATCTCAGTTGATACTCCAGATATTACTCCCATAACCTTCCTTCTGTCTTCCCATACTTGTGGTTTAACCTCCTTCCCAAGCAATGATTTACACTTCATTAATCCATGCTGCTGAACTCTATCTCTACATATAATCAGTAGATTCCCATCTCTTAGAGTTTTAACAAACTGTACTTCACCTACCAATTTGTATATTGCATCACTAACCTTCAAGGGATTTGATGTACAAGGGGATTGAAATCGCAGAATGACTTTAATTTCAGAACTTTGTTCTTCCTCTCCTTTTTCTCCATCAGATTCTCTCTGCTTTCTTTTCATTTTTTTTCGATTCACTATCCTCCATTCTTCGTTGTTTGATTTTCCCTCGTTACCCGTGTCTACCTCAATCTCACTTCCTTCATCCACCTCACTTCCTGCACCTCCCGGATCACACCTCATTCCTCTCAACTCAGCCATTTTTCCAACCAAGCCGTCTGCCCCTAGCGTCTCTCTCTTTCTGCTCGTAACTCGCTCTTTCAAACTGTCACAAGCGCAGCAGTTCATCTACATTACTCACCAATCAAATAAGACTTTGGCGGGACAAAAATGTGATTGAACGAATAACACACGGATTTAAAACGCATACAATTTTTCCCCCTTTTTTACCATAGACAGTATACGTTTTTGACAGCTTTTGACACACAACATGGCGGCGCGCCGCAGAGGATAATGGGTAATTTGAGAAATGGAAACCCATCTATACCATGTCTAACGTTACCCTATCAGCATGAGAGGAAGCATATTCACTCTAACTCACCTAACACTCCTCGACAGTTTTTCTGCATCCCTCCACCACCCCGACTCCTCACTCTTGCTTGTTCTTTCACAGCCAGGAATACGGGGGAGTAGGCCTACTCTGGGTTAGGGCCGAATACCGATCACGGAGCCCTCTCCTCGGACAGCACGTCATATACGCATTTACTCTATCTGACTTATTTGTAAGTGTGAACTCGTGAAATCTCAATTCTCCAGCGGCAGAACTTTGTTGTAAACGAATTCAACCCAAGCGCTCTTTGGTGACGTGAGGATTACGTAACTGCACCTCATCTGTCAATCATCGTATAAAGCCCGCCCTGGCAATTTGATTGGTCCGAACATTTTTTGACTCCTTAATGGATCGAGTCCAGACCGAACTTCCCGACCAAAAATTGTTGTGGGCGGGGTTCGGGCTGGCAGCCAGGCTAGTAAATACCAGTACAGACACAAAGAAACTATCATAGTCTTTATTTTTTTAAATACAGAAATATGTGGTCTCTTGTTTTTAAAGTAACAAACATTAAAAATATAATAATTTTCATGTTACAAAATATACATTACACTTTCACAATGGTGAATCAAGTATGTAAATGGTTCTCTGGGTTGTTTATAGTTCTGTAAACAACATATAGGAGATGAAAAAGCAAGGTGACAATTAAAAAACACTGAGGTATAATCAGCACAACAGCATATGATGCAAATGTGTTTGAAACCTGAAAAATAACAATGTTTTAGCATTTACATTTAAAAAAAAAAAATGTTATGGCATGCAATGAAAAAAACATATTTTAGGTGCTCCAGGAGCACAAAATAAAGTAAAGAGCAAATATTTAAGACAAAATTGCCCCCTTTACATCTATAATTCAAAATTCAAATCAGCTTGGTCAAAAGAAAGAAAAAAAAAGAAAAAAAGTGCAGTGCAGTCCAGTAGAATAATTCAAAGTAGGCTATATTGTTCTTTAAATGTGGTGACCAGATCGCAAGAAATGTCCTTGGTATACCATGCTCAAACAGCTTGCAAAAATAGAAAATCTGAAAGTGCACTGTCAGCAAACATAAAAACCTCTCACCTTCAAACTCTCTCCCTGATATAAATTATGGTGATGGATTTTATTTTAACACTTTATTTTATTTTAACACTTTATTTCGATAGTCCACTTTAGACATTTACTAACTATAAGTAACTCTACAGAGTATTAGTAGAATGTAATTCATACAGTAAGTAAATGATTAAAAATAAATATTTAAAGGGTTAGTTCAACCAAAAATGAATTTTCTGTCATTAATTACTCACCCTCATGTCGTTCCAAACCCATAAGACCTTTGTTCATCATCGGAACACAAATTAAGATATTTTTGATGAAATCCGAGAGCTTTCTGAACCACCCATAGGCAGCAACGTCATTGCAACTTTCTATACTACATTAAAAGCTAGTAAATACATAGTTAAGTAGTTCATGTGACTACAGTGGTTCAACCTTAATGTTATGAAGCGACGAGAATACTTTTTTGTGTGCAAAAACCCCCAAAATGTGGTGCTCACCTGACCAGCGTCGGCCAATAGTGAGCGTAGAGCGTAGAGCGTAGAGCGTTCTGACGTAGAATGCGGAAGCAAAGGTCTTATGGGTTTGGAACAACATGAGGGTGAGTAATTAATGTAATTAATTAATGATTTTTGGGTGAACTAACTCTTTAACACGTTATAAACTATTCGTCCACCGTTAAGTTGAAAGTAGAGTATTTAACCAATTCTGGACCAAATATTATTCTTGTGGCCAACGATAATAGGCGTAATATTATAAAGTCGTGTCCACTGATACTTGTCTGTAAAATCAAATAAGACTTTATCGAACTACTCTAATACACAAACTAATCTAATGAAAACACACACACACAGTTGCACGGAAATGGTGCCGATTATGATTTTTAACGGAGGAAGTCCTAAATGTCCTAAAAGGCATAAACACGGCAATCCCGCTCGGATCTGCACTAAAACAATCGCTCCGAGATCGCCTGAACAAGGTGGTCTCGGCCCGACTGAAAATGTACTCTGGGGCGGTTTGGTTGAGCTGAGAAAGCAATCCGACCCAATGAACCAACAAACCAAGCGGTATCATAATTCATGAAGGGAAACGTGTTATATTAAAAGCAGCGCTGTCTGATTCTGTGAGTTTTTGTGGTTGAAAACCAGAGCATTTAATCATCTTAAAATGTTGTGTACCGGTATTTGTTCTTCTCTGTGCATTGCAAGAATGCTGTCCCGACGAAGCCTTGATTACCACTCTAAATGATATAATTTTAAATATAATTAAATATATATAAGCGAACTTGTAAATCTGTCTTGACGGATGACGCAGACGAAACCCTGACCAATAAGAGGACAGTTTTTCCTCACATATGACTTGCATAAACACTTTTGGTACACTTTGAAATGTTGCCTTGTGAAAGCGAACCGAACCAAAATTGTAACATTGCAAATTGCAAATGTAACATTGTAACAAATTAAGTTCCTATTTCTGAACAAAGCAAACGATCTACAGGCCTGAAAACACTCTTAAGTCACATCAACCTCCAGGAAATCTTTTAACCATCAAAGCCATATTAAAGGTATCTCCTTTTTAAGAGGTAAGTTAATAAAAAGGCTGCTGTTCACTGTTTACCACAAAGGAATAACTCAACAGAAAACATACAAATAAACAGGATACATAAGACCTGTAAAATCAAATCTTAGTGACTAATAAAGCTTATTTGTTGACACTGCTGTCTGTTTAAGCCAAAGGAATGAGTTCAATGAAATATCTGCTGGAAATGGGAGATGAGTTCTCTGGAATTTGTTGCTGTGCAAAACTCTGATTCAGATACAGATACAGTTAATTCATAATCCATCGAAAACGAGTAACTTATTGTTCAAACAACACGTGTCTTGTGACTTCGTCAAATGATTTGGTGCCAGTCTGATTAACCAAATAAACACATATTACATTAATATCAATAACTCACATCTTGCAAATAAGATATCCTATAGAGTGTGAAGGACCAAACCTACAATGTCTGTTTAAGCCAAAGGAATGAGTTCAATGAAATATCTGCTGGAAATGGGAGATGAGTTCTCTGGAATTTGTTGCTGTGCATATTTGGTGAGGCCTTGTTCATTAATGTTCCTAATCTCACTAATAATCTAATGAGAGTAAGTTGACATGTAATTTCAAATTGATGAGAGCTGATGTAGCTGTTACTTATAGTTAGAAAAAGTCTAAAGTGGACTATGGAAATAAAGTTTAACCTTTATTTTAATGCTGGTGCGATTCAGATTTGTACTGTAATAGTGGATCAGATTGTGGACTTTATGTTAAATGAGTTAAATTTACATTCTGATAAGTACAGTGGGTTTACCAAACAAGTTCCATACAGAACTCTGATTCAGATACAGATACAGTTAATTCATAATCCATTGAAAACGAGTAACTTATTGTTCAAACAACACGTGTCTTGTGACTTCGTCAAATGATTTGGTGCCAGTCTGATTAACCAAATAAACACATATTACATTAATATCAATAACTCACATCTTGCAAATAAGATATCCTATAGAGTGTGAAGGACCAAACCTACAATAATTGAAAATAAATAAATAAATACGCGAATAAATGTAAAAAACAAACAAAAATAAATGACTATTTATACTTTTATATCCCTATTTATGTATAATTATATATTTTCCCACATTTATTTATTTATTCATTTATGCATTTATTTATTTATGCATTTATTTATTTCCATATTTATTTATTTTCACTTTTATTTATGTATATACGCATTTACGTCTACATTTATTTATTTATAAATGTATACATTTATTTATTTATTCATTTATTTATACATTTATTCACTTGTTGCTCTGTATGCTAATGAGCGGGGCATGTTTTACCTCAGACATAGCAATCGAGCTCAGAGTGGGAGTGCTGAAGCTTTGTGGCCACAGTGACACCTTGTGGTGTGACCAAACACTACGCAAGAGGTTTGAGGACGTGACTTTACAGGTGTCACAGGAAATAAACGACTTCAAGATCTTCAAAATCTTATATCACGGTTTATGTCCATTAACTTTACTTAGCTATTTAGGCCTACCATACATTGAAAGTTTGTTGCTGTCAACATTGTTTTTGGATGATACATTAAAAATGCAGTTAGCTTCTGTAAACGGATCTACAATGCATGGCATAAAATGTGGTCAATAGTGGATAATTTGACGCGCTTCCGTGTAAAAGTGTCTGTTATCAGCGGATTCTGTTCATCTGTGCCCAGACATTTAAAAAATCCTGACCAGCTGATGTTTTACGACCATGTCCGGAATAAAGAGTAGACCTATCAATGGCCTAAATAGCTAAGTAAATTTAATGGACATAAACCGTGATATAAGATTTTGGCCATATTGCCCATCTCGAAGTCGTTTATTTCCTGTGACACCTGTAAAGTCACGTCCTCAAACCTCTTGCGTTGTGTTTGGTCACACCACAAGGTGTCACTATGGCCTCAAAGCTTCAGCACTGCCACTCTGAGCTCGATTGCTATGTCTGAGGTAAAACACGCCCCCTCATTAGCATACAGAGCAATAAATGAATAAATATATAAATGTATAAATAAATAAATGAATAAATAAATACATTTATAAATGTATAAATAAATAAATGTAGACGTAAATGCATATATACATAAATAAAAGTGAAAATAAATAAAAGTGGAAATAAATAAATGCATAAATAAATAAATGAATAAATGTGGGAAAATATATAATTATACATAAATAGGGAAATAAAAGTGTAAATAGTAAGTAGTAAATAGTTTTTTTTCCCCGCGTATTTATTTATTTATTTTGAATAGGTTTGGTCCTCCATAATAGAGGACAGGTCAGACAAATAACATGAAAACACTATTACTGTACAACAATTTTAGAGACAATCAAAACCAAAACAAAATAAAACAAAAACACATTGTTTAAGAATTATTTATAGCTACAGTATGCCAACCAAATTCATTAAAATCATATTGTAAGTTACTGTCCTTTCTATATATATATCACTAAGGCATTATAGTTCCACAGAATATATATATATATATATATATATATATTAGTGCTGTCAATCAATTAAAACAATTAACTAGATTGTGATTAAAGTTTTGATTAAAGTTATTATAAGTTTTAATATTTTATGATGTAATAATTTCACAGTTAATCGCCAAATTTATGTAAAAACAACATAAAGAAGACAGTAGCCTATATTTTAAATACTTGTTTAATAGTATCTTTTAATGAATGAAGGGCAGTATCACTGATACTAAAACAGCTACATGTTGTCTCAATGTTTAACATTAATTACCGTCATTCAACATTTCAGTGTAATTGAAAGCTATAACATTTATTAGGCTTAAAAAATAACAACTTTTAAATTTAAGTGAACTTAAAACAGTCCTCACATAAACCCATAATAAATGTCATATTTACCTGTGCCATATAAAATATAGAGAAATTGAATAAAGTTATCAAACAGTATGCACTGCATAAATTAAAAATGAAATATGGATGAATCATTATTAAAGCTATGAAAATTCTTTAGTCAAGAGCAGTGTGTAATTGTCTCTGTTTCCTTTGTTCTTTGATAAACAGTAATGACAGACAGCATTAGTGGCTGCTGTCACTTTAAGACCTGCTGCTGCAGCACATGACATGGATCTCACACGTGTCTCAGTTTCTCACAACTCTTTAGCTTTATTTAAGACTTTGATTTTCTCATTTAAGACTGCCCTTTTGAGGATACTCGACAAAACGGACAGTTTGCCATATTTGTGTATGTTATTGTTCTTTCAAGCGCGAAAGAGAACTCGATTCTAGTTCTTTCTCTTTTGTCTTGTCACGCTTGAATGGTTTAAAAGCATTTGCATGAATAAGAGCGTGATCATATTATGTAAAGCTAGCCAAAAGATGACAGAAAAAACAGATGCTGCGTTAATTGCGAATATTTTAAACTGAAAAAATTGATTGCAACGTTGACAGCACATATATATATATACACATTTATATAAACACTTGGTATTTAGAAATATCCCTACTGACTACTCTATATAAAATCAAAGAAAAAAAAGAAAGAAAGAAAGAAAGAAAGAAAGAAAGAAAGAAAGAAAGAAAAAAAGAAAGAAAGAAAGAAAGAAAGAAAGAAAGAAAGAAAGAAAGAAAGAAAGAAAGAACTTCTAAAAACGTCCAAGGCCGTGCTGAAACAGACTCGGTTAGTCAGGGGTCACATGGAAAGGGGTTCAGGTATTAACATTTCTAGAATGCTTAGAAGAGGAAATACAGTGATCTTGGGTGTTGTGATGGTTGTCACTATAGTAGATGACTGCTCATTTACCACATTATACTGACCCAAAGAGAGAAGGGAAGAAGTACATTTAGACATATCAGGGTACGTGTGAAAGAAGTGCTGGGCAGTAACCTACTATGGTTGACGGTTACCAAACATCAGGGGAATTATATAAACAGAAATGTCATCCCCAGAGCCAAGCCGATCATTGTCGATCCGCCAGCCCTGGTTCCTCAGAACCCCTCTGGCTCGCATCACCAGGTCCTGGGCTGCCATTTTGTATCTGTGGTCACAACACACACTTAAAGCATATATAGACTTATATTATATATCAGTTGGCAGCAGTTATATGCACTAAAAGTAAATGGTGATATGCTATTTTTACACTATATGCAAAAGCAATAGAAGCTAAATACACTAAATGTAAATAACAACAAAAGTATTTTCTTTACACTAAGTGAAAATAGCAGTATTTTATTCACACTAATAAGTGTAAGTTGTTATATGCTATTTATAGTTGATACAAATAATGCCAGATACTATTCGCACCTCAGTGTACTATATTATAAATCATAATACAATATAGGGATGGGACGATACACTTAAACTCACGATACGATGCACCTCGATATGCCAGGGTCACGATACGATACGTCACGATACGATATCAAAAAAGGAAAAAAAAGAAAAAAATATTACTGTATAACAACAACTTATTTATTTTTGTTTCAGCTGCACACAGGGAAACACAAGGCCTAACTGGCCAAACACAAACAAGAACACTCCCTTAGTGCTGCTCTAATCCTAGGTTAAGTTATCTCAGGACTGGTTCTTCTTAAAAAAAACTAACATATCAACATGTTCTGGTGTAATCAGTGATCTTTGAGCAGACACAATGTCTCCTGCTGTGGAAAAGACACGCTCAGTGCCCAGTGAGCGTGTCTTTTCCACACACTTATACATTTGACTCCATGGTCGGCTGTTTGGGGGCAAGGCAGTTGGTGCTAATGCTAATATTTGTTAGCTCGCTGTAGACTGCAGTGTTGTTGTTGCAACATGCGCTGTCTTGACGTGATGACGTACCGCACCGTTCCCCGGATATATATATATTTTTTTCATTTAGTTTTACCCTGCTTGCCTGCCACCATAGACTGTATGTCTGCCCCATATACATACACACACACATATAATACACTAAATTATTTATATACTACGCAAATCAAGCAGCAGTGCCATCTATCTTTATTTCGCGATCCATTTTTTCGACCTCGATGCGTTTCGTCACGTTTTGTATCGCGATATTTTGTCAAACGATATTTCGTCCCATCCCTAATACAATACAATAATAACATATTCAGTGTAAATGATTAAATTTGACATTTGACACTATTTGTCCCTGCCCCGAAATCCCTCCCTTATACCTACTCCTAAATCTTCCCGTTATATCACTACATTCCCACTATAAAATACACGTTTGGCACTTTATTTCCATTTTTAAAATAATTTCTTAATTTTTAAAGAGATGAAATGCCTCTTCCAGCTGATTTTGGAAAAAAAGTGGATTCGAACTCGGGTTGGTCACGAATCCACCTGCCTTACTTTCTACACCACTGCTCCAATTAACTCTGGGATTTCTTTTGTAGTGTAAATAGCCTCTGCCAACAAGGCGGGACTTTAAGACTTAAAGCTATTTGCACTTGATATAATCTACCCAGTCTCTGGCGTCCCGCCACAGTTTTAAAATGATCTGAAATTTTTTTTACTTTTCTCCAAAAAACAACAACAAATTTTTTTTTCTAATGTTGTGATATTCACCATTGCTTTGGCAAAGCGTCTGTGAAGTGAACTAAATTAGGTAACTAACTAATGAATATACATAGCACTTTTGAATGCTTTATTGTGATTGGCCAAGCAGTGATTATTTATTAAGAGCTGCATTGCTACAGTATGTCGCTAGTTCCAGGTCTTAACAGCAATAGACTTCCACATCACTTTGCCAAATTATTTCAGTTCAAAGTGCCATATCTAACCTACCACAGCAGAAGAACCAGATAAAAACAAAAGGCAATAGTCAAGCCATTCAAAAATTTTGATATCATTTGGATCTGTACAAAAACACTCTATTACGGAATGTATGTCTTTCTAAAATAACAAGTGATATAAGCATATTACAAACTTATTAAATAAATTGACCCTCTTTTCTTTGTAACATGCATGAATTGTAAATTTAACACACAGAATGTCAACTGTTTTGCTTGAGGATTCAGATTTTACTAAATACATGAAACAGCAAACCCATCAGTACCAAAATAGTTTAAAAAATAAATAAATAAAATCTTGAAATGTATGTATTGATTGATACATCTTTGGTTTCTAATTGTCTATTCATTTTCAATTGTTCTGTATTTAATGTCGTTTTGGTAATAGATTTTTGATCTAATATAGTTTTGATCATGGCTTCAAGGATGAGGGCATGTCATACAACCTGTCCTTTTTGGTATCTGCCTAAATTGCAATATAGGCTAATTTCTACATGAATTTGTGGCAAAATAAATTTTTTGATTGGATTTGACATCATCAAAAGTCTTGTACTATAATGCTTAATTTTAATGCATGACAATTCCACTAGCACATACATGGGCACAGATAAGGGCACATAATCAAAAACATAAAAACCTGTGAAGGTCGTCGGGATCACAGTTGGCCAGGAATGAGATGACAGTCTCTGCTACTTCCTCATTAGAAAGGACATCCCACAGGCCATCAGTTCCCATGACTAGCACATCATCTGCTCCATGCTCATATTGTGTCAGGTTATACACTTTAACCTGCAAAGAAAGTTCAGCTTCATTCAGTGTGAATCATAAGGGCTTAAACTGCCTATGATAAGACTCTACGTCACTATATTCCATGTTACACACAACATATTCTGCCACTGGCTGCTTTAGACTGCCCTCAAAGATCAGACTTGGTGTGTCACTGCCCTTAAAGGGATAGTTCGGCCAAAAATGATATTTAACACATGCATTACTCACCCTCAAGCCGTTCGAGATGCATACCGTAAAACTTCAAATAATAGCCCGGGCTTTTATTTTCCCAAATCGTCGAACCGACTTGTATTTGAGACAGGCGTCTATATGAGACCGGCCTTTATAATTTAGTGTTGAGATGTTGTTCATTGAGTGTAGGCCTAGAGTCTCTAATCTCTAAAAATCTCCAAATGCTCCACGTGAAACTGCGGTCTTCCGACCTTTTACTATCGTGTCATTGATTTTGATTAATATGCGCGAGGGAGAGAGAGCAAGACAGCGCTCGTTTTGTTTGAAGACGTGAGAGTGCGCGCGCGCGGCTGGGGCGCTCTCTGCTCGTTATGCGCCCTGTCAAGCGCAGCAGTCGCCGATCAAAAAAGGCTTTGGCGGGACACACATTTGCTTTGGCGGTCGCCAAAAAGCGGACGATCTGACGGGTTTTAGAAGATTAAATACAACCCGAAACTAAAAAACAGACCCGGCCTCTATTTGAGACCGGCCTTTATTTACCCAAACCTGCAGCCACACCAGGCGTGTAAGAGAGACAGGCGTCTATTTGGGACTCGGCTATTATTTGAAGTTTTACGGTATGTCAATCTTGTTTCAGACGAACACATTTTCAGTTATTTTAGAAAATGTCTTAGACCCTTCAGTGGATATAATGTGAAGCAATGGGGTCCACCTCCTTCAAGTCCCAAAATGTGCATACATCCTTCACAAAAGTAATCCATCCGGCTCCAGGGGGATAAACGTAGTAACCGTCGTGACGTAGACGTTGTTTTGCTCTGCTCTCTGGCTGGCCTTGTTTGTTTCCTGTTTTCCCTTGTTATTTTTCTCACCTGTGTCTTGTTACCCTCATTAGTATTTGTGTACAGTCTTGGGCTGGATTTCCCGATAACGTTGTCTCTTAGCTACGTGCTACTAAGACTCTAAAGGTATAACTTAACGAAAGATATACCATTTCTAGGCGTGTTCCCCTGTTCAAACTTAGGAGGTTAAGATATACCTGTCCGTGGCGGTGGTGCTGAATTTGTTGATATCGATGGCTCGAGAATCAATTATTCACTCATGCAGGGGCTGCTTTACTGCGTTATGTGAGAAAGAGGTGTTCTTTATAAAAGAAGTACTTCAGAAATAGTTGAAATTGGGATTTATTAGGACTCATGGGATATTATAAAAAATAATCCAACCTACAGTAGCCTATAATAGCCTAGCCTACACATTTTAAAATTGTATCATATATTGCTGCCACAATAACGGCCCATTTCAAATGTTTACGTGCTTTCTTTTCTTTCTCCTTTTTGTTCACTGAGGTTTTTGTAAATACTTTTCAGCATTTCAGATGTGGATTCAGACGGCAATTAAATCACCACACGACCTTGGTGTTTGTCAAAAAACAGTAGGGCAGGGATTTTTACGTGGGAGAAAAACACTGACATTCTGATTTGCCAGCTCAGGTAGCTTTGGATAATATAATAAAAAAGTTAACAACAATCAGTGTAATGACAATTTTATTCTTTGCATGAAAACACTTGAATTAGCCTAATTGAACACTGGGTGTATTAACTTCAGAATTATATTGGTATAGACTGAGATGTAAAAAAGTTTTTTGCAGTGGTGGCCACCTGTTAACATTGATAAGGTAAAGCTAAGATAAGGTCCAGACCAACCTTCCGAACGTATGACTTACAGAAGGTATACTTAACTAATAACGTTTCGGGAAACACAAGGCATCTACGCTAATATTAGTCTCTCTGTTTATACCGAGGTTTACCGTACTCAGCCAGATCCGAGCCGTATCCAGATCAGATGAAGGACCTGCACCTAGACACGAACACAACGCAGCCCTGAAGTGTCAGCAGAGACCATGTCAACTAGACTATCCCCTGCGAAGGTCTCATCGAAAGTTTTTTTTTTCACGACAAACGATTTTCCTCTGTACAGATGAAAATATTATCAAAATGATTCCAGTTCACACACATCTGCATAAACGACTAAAAACGCTGTATTATGCATGCCAGACAAGTAATTGGTAATGTCCCTTTGTAAAGAAAGACTACGCCCCGTACATACGCATTCAAACGTGAATGCCTACAGACTACACACGTAATACGCATGTGCACGCCGTCACCGTTTTCACAGATTCACATTTACATGGAGATAAGGGTAACACTTTCAAACACTGTTTTCAAAAACTTTGAAAAGTTTGCGTTCACAGGCCACCCAAATGCCATTGTAGTGTAAATGAACAGCCATAACTCATTAAAAGTTTTCTATTTTCAGTTGAAAAGGGTGTTGTGTAATAACTAATTACTAATGTTTAGTACTAACAAAGTTAATAACTAATGATTTTTACAACGGAAATTAATCAATTAAAAACTTACTTAAGCTAGCTAGACAATGACTTTCTTCTAGATCTGTTGTACAGCCAAAACAATCTTTGTTACATTAACTTCCTATTATCACCGTGAAGCTCCTGAGAAGCTACAATCTGTATTATAAAAAGCGCTATATAAATGAAGGTGACTTGACTTGACAAGCGGGGGCTGCCCACGGGCTGTTAGATGGCTCAATTACTCCCACTTTTTCCATCTCCCAGGTCTTTTGCTCTACTGCGGTGTGTTTGGCCAGCGCTAGCTGGTGGGGTCGCAGGCGGATGGGTGGAGCTGCGCTGGTATCCTTTGAGGGCCACCCACTCCCCGATTACAGTTCTCATCTGCATTGCAGTAGCTGATCACCCTGTTGGCATTGACCCTTCCGTTCCAGGCAGGGTTCCCGGGTGGACAATGGAAAGGTGGACCCTGTGTTGATAAGGGTCCTGCACGCATAGCCATTTAGATCACAGTACACGTACAAACCCTGGGTGTGAGCCCGGAGTGGCAGACACCCAGGGTTTGTGCCATAAGATTCTATCCAAACTATAGAATCTTATGAATTTGTGCGGAGAAGACCAGCCTGCTGCATCACAAACATGCTGTAGGGGGGCAGCCCCGCCAAGGCTTGGGAAGAAGTGACCCCCCTAGTAGAATGAGCCCTGATGCCTACTGGCGAAGCTTGACTGCACACCTCATAGGCAAGGGCAATAGCATCTCTCACCCAATGTGAAATTGTCTGTTTTGTGGCGGCCAATTCAGTAATTGCTCTGACTTACGCCACTGGCTAGTGCGGTGGACGTAGGTCTGAAGAGCACGGACTGGACACAGTCTCTGAAGTCTCTCCTGACCCGGCGTTGTGAACGGCGGAGGGCAGAAGGCCTCAAGAGTGACTGTATATACGGTCGAGAAGGGGACCTTAGGGTAGTCAGGATGAGGATGCAGGCTCCATGAACGAAGCGGGCACCCCGTCAATCAAGGCGTGGCAAGCCGATAAAGCGGCCACATAAACCCTGAGAGTGATATCAGCTGAAAACCCAGTGTCCCTCAGTTGGTACCCTTCCAGGGCCAAGCATGAAGGTTCCACAACTTGGGGTTGGGATATTGTCCCCTGCGTTTGAGACTGAAGGTCCCTCCTGTTCGGTATCGCCCAGTGCGAGCCGTCGAGGAAACATATTATTCCCGAGACCCAAACTCTGCTCAGCCAACAAGGCACTATCAGTAAGAGGCAAGGACCCTTGATGGCAAACCTTGGCCAGGACTCTTAACTGCTGACTTCAGGGCCAGAAATACAGCCATCAATTCGAGGCAATTGATGTGACAATCATGGGATGCCTCTCCAGATCCCTTGGGCTGGACGACCACATAAGACCGCTACCCAGCCCGACAGGGAGGCGTCTGTTGTTAGCATTCTGCGACGGCAAGACGCACCTATAGTGGGACCCAAGGCAAGGAACCAAGGTCTGAACCACGTAGAAAGGGAACAAAGCCGCAGCACGTAACCCTTACCATATAAACATGGATTTTAGAAAGGACACAAAGCACTCAGCGCGTGCCCTTGCCCTTATTTGCCTTTGGGGATTGTATAGATGAAATCCCCCGGTTTTGAGCCGGTTTTGGTGACAGAGTGGCATTTAACCCTCAAGCACCCTACTCTCTGGGTGGGAGAGAGAACGCTCTTCTTCGCGTTGCATCTCAGCCCCAGAGAGAGAAGATGAGCGGGGATCGATCTCGATGTCGAACCACAAGCTCTTGAGACTGGGCCAGTATTAGCCAATCGTCTATGTAACATGGCTAGGTCGAATGGAGGGATCCAAGATGGGTAAACTTCGCCCCCAAAAGCAAACCTCGGGAACTTCCTGTGTTGTGGCAATATTACTATGTGAAAATATGCGTCTTTAAGATCGACCGTGAAGAACCAATTGAGATGTTGAATTTGCAACACGATCTTCTTGATAGTTAGCATCTTTAAAATTGAGCGTTCTGATGGACCGGTTCAAGCCTCAAAGATCTAAAAACGTTTAGATTTATATTTAGATTATTTAGTGCCTTTGCACACGCGATAGTCGAATGGGTCGATGTCGAGGGCACAAAGATCTGGAGAGAGAGAGCGAGCGATAGTCGCCAACAATCGCATTTACGCATTTCGCATATCACATTTCGCATTTAATCACACTACCCCTTTGAAATAAGCAAAGTGAACGCAAAGCACTTTAACTGTGAACAATCACCATGCTCAAACGCAAGGGCAGCATGCTCTTTCCCCAAACAAACTGTAAGACTGGAAGAACTGGTTGATGGAATCAACCTCACCACAGGTCTATAAGACAAAGGACCTTGCTTGCACATTAACATTTGAACATCTCACACACACAGACCCCGCATATCACATCGCATATCACATTTCGCATTTAATCACACTACCCCTTTGAAATAAGTAAAGTGAACGCAAAGCACTTTAACTGTGAACAATCACCATGCTCAAACGCAAGGGCAGCATGCTCTTTCCCCAAACAAACTGGAAGACTGGAAGAACTGGTTGATGGAATCAACCTCACCACAGGTCTATAAGACAAAGGACCTTGCTTGCACATTAACATTTGAACTTCTCACACACACACACCCCGCACCCCCCTTCCTCTGAGTACCTTCTCTCTCTCAGTCAGTAACACTAAAAACTCACACAAGAATATATATGGTTTAATGTGAATGATTATCATTAAGTATTGTGTTTAGTATCATTTAAACTGTCGCAGGGTGAGTGGTTCAAATGTCTCATTTCCAAATAAGTAAAACAAAAGGAAATAAGGTTTTTAAGAATTTAGGAATAACTGGCACACAAAGGAATGTGGTCTCTAGGCACTCCCAAAGGTGTAAATTCATGAATGCTAATTTCAGATGGTCAACTTCTACCCCCTGTAATGGTGGGGAAATACAGTAAATTTCCACTAAACTCAAGTTTTACATATCAAATAAGGTCTGGCTATATAAGGAAAATGCAACGAGAGCTCAGGGCTCTTTCTGTATTTATGAGGTTAGCTCATGTATTTCTTAAATGTTGGGTTTGCATCTATTTCTCTTATCCTAGAGCATTTGATGTTTTGTATTGATGATCTTTTAACTGATTATGAAATTGGCATAATACTTTTACCTGACATAATAAATTGTTATATTTGATTATTCTAACAGACTTTGACGTTATTTTCATTGGAGTTAAAAGGAATAGTCAAACATTAACGTATATTTAATGATGCACAGATATCATTGAAAAACCTTTCATTTTATGGAGTCAGATGAAACGAGTTAATACATAAGATAAAATGTATTGCATTTAATTAAAAATCCCTTTGCCATGGGAAGAGACGGAACACGCGTGAGACCTTCACCTCTAATCGATACCGCCATTGGATCGAATTAGAAGGCCTTACAAAACAAAAACAGCATTGGTGTGTGTCTGATTCAGCCATTGGACGTGAACACGGAGGCACACACCGTTTGTTTCGTAAATCACTTTTTTTTTTCACTTGTTCTGACAAGTGAAAAAGGTTTGCCATGGAGTGTAGAGTGTAGAGGAAAAAGAGATATTTTTCTGCGCACTGCCTAGCAAAAACTAACTCCTATCAGAGGAAACAGAGTTTTTGAGAGCTTGAGAAGCACACACACATGGTCTGAAAACAAAAGACCTGTCGATGCAGCTGTGCCTCATCTACTTATATAAAAGTTCCGGGTCAATTTCATTGACGTGTTGCCCACATATTCAGTGCTGGTCACGTTAAAGACGTTTCCAATGCGTTGATCAGCGCAGCATCGATTGTAGCTTTTGAAAGTGTAAGACTGGAAAAACTGATTGAAGAGATAGACCTGACCACTGGTCTATGAGATGAAGGACCTTGCTGCAAATTAACATTTGAACTATCTCTCATACACACTTCTTCCCCGCATCCCCCACTCTTGCAGAGATCACCCAAACTCACACAAGAATCTATATGGTTTTAATTTGAACAACTATCATACAGTTTTATACATGTGTTTAGTATTATTTGAAATGTCTCAGTGCGACTGGTACAAGTGTCCTATTTCCAAATAAGTGAAACAAAAGGTAAGATTTTTAAGAGTTTAGGGATAACTGGCACACAAAGGAATGTGGTCTCTAGGCATGGTCCTACCCCCAAAAGGTGTAAATTCCTGAATGCAAATTCCCACTGTTAGCAAATGGTCAACTTCTACCCCCAGTAAGTCTTCTACCCCCAGGATCACAGTAAAATTCCACTGTAAACTCATGTTTACATATGTAATGAGGTCTGGCTATATAATGAAATGCAGCGGAAGGATCAGCATTCATGTATTTCATAATGTCGGGTAAAAGATTTTCCTTTTTGTTCTAGAACATTTGATGGTTTGCATTCTTAAATGTTTAACCCTCAAGCACGCTACCCTCTGGGTGGGAGAATGAATCCATTGAAAGAATGAATCTTTCAATTGATTTTGAAATTGTAATAATACATTTACCTGACATAATAAATTGTTATATTTGATTATTCTAACAGACTTTGACTTTATTTTCATTTGAGTTAAAAATGGTCAAACATTCACGTATATTTAATGATGCACAGATATCATTGAAAAACCTTTTCATTTATGGAGTCAGATGAAATAACGAGTTAATACATAAGATAAAATGTATTACATTTAATTAAAAATCTCTTTGCCATGAGAAAAGAGTACTGCCATTATATCAAATTAGACGGCCTTACAAAAGAAAACAGAGATTGTTTTGGCTTTACAGCAGCTGTAGATTAAAGTTAATGTCCAGCTAAAGTTAGTTTTGATTGATTCACTTCCGTTGCAAAGATCATTAGTTATTAACCGCTTACACGACACCGTTCTAACCGAAAACCCTTAATGCGCTCCGGCCTACTCATTTGCACAACAACAGTGCCTGGTGGCTTGAGAACGCAAACCTTGAAATAGCTTCCAAGGTGCAAGCGTTGAAAATTTTTGAAAAACGTTATCATCTCTGCGTAAACTTCAAAAACGCGAATCTGTGAAAACGCTGACGGCGTGCACATGCGTATTATGTGTTTAGTCTATAGGTATGCACGTTTATATGTACAATATATATGTCTTTCTTTACAAACACTAAATTACTTTTCTGGCCTTAAAAATTCATAATACAGAATTTTTTGTCGTTTACATGTAAACTGGAATAATTTTGACAACATTTTATCTGTACAGAGGTAAAGGGAAGGGAAGGAGGCTTTCACAGGGGAGAGACTAGTTGACACTTTAGGACTGCATTGTCGTCGTGCCCAGGCGCAGGTCCTTCATCAGATCCGGATACGACTTGGATCCGGCGGACTGCGGTAAGCCTCGGGATAAACAGAGACTAATATAAGCGTAGACGCCATTCTTCTTATGATGTAACGAGTACATCAGGATTCATGGGAAGTGTTCCCGGTTCCAGCTGACCTAATCTATGCAGCCTAAAAGCCTGTGCACACTGGGGCGAAATTTGCCGACGTTTAACGCCTCGTGACTAAACAAAGGGCGCCAATGTGAGTGTGCACACCGACGCGAAAAACGGCACGCGTAAAAGCGTAATTTTTTTAAAAACGCCTCAGGTTTGTTTTTTTGGTTTGACGCACCGCGTCAAAAACTATCCGACCAATGACACACATATGTAACGAAGAAGATATACGCCAAGTAGCATCTACAGTGCCGGGAAGAAATAAGACGAGAAAGATGCAAGGCAAGATGAATGTAGAGCTGCTGGTCTCGTTGGTGTCGGAACATAAAGACCTATATGACAAACGCGACAGCGACTACAAAAATCTTGATAAAAGAGAACTGTTATGACGTGGTATTGCAGAGCAAATGGGCCTTGATGGTGAGTTTCATTTCACTTAATTGTCTTTCATGTACATAGGCTTGTAACTTTTTCCCACAAACGTTTGACAATCGCCATCGTTTGTGTGCTGCAGTGGAGGAGGTTTCTGTTTTACATTAAGCGCCATCTAATGTCAGGGAATGAATTTGCATGTTCACTCGGCTCATTGTCAGCGAAAATCGCTTGGGTGTGAATACAAAAAACACGTTGAAAAACGCAGGCGAATAACGCGCGCCGATATTCGTCCCGGTGTGTACGGCCCTTAACATTGAATTATAAAAATTGATAATGTGTTAGTGTATGCTAGGTCAAAGAGATGTGTTTTTTGTCTAGATTTAAACTGACAGAGTCTGTCTGGTTCCCGGACAGACAAAGGATGTAAAGGTTTGGACTAAAGAATCAATGGAGAAACTAATTAACGCAGCATCGGCACTTCTATATTTTAATCTGTAGTGTTACCTTACTTTTTCTTGCGTACCGGCACTTCCAACACATTCTCATCCTTTGGCGTCATATAGGTGACGCCATATGACATTTCGTCGAAATCTTACGCACATGGCATCCTTTAGCGTCAATATAACACGCACTGTTACGGGTAGGTTTAGGTCTGGGGTAGGGTTACGGTTATGACTCCTTGGGATCTGCTTCTCATATTGACGCCACGTCTGCACTATAAGCCACCTGCACGCTGCACAGTTGACGGAATTGTCACGTGGGGGCCAGTGTTGCATCGTAACTAAAGTTTATAATTTTCACATCAATAGTCTTGCCTTTTAAGTCAGCACTTCTTACATCTTGCCATTACTCTGACTGCCCACATTGCCCCCGGAGCATGCTTTCAAACCCCCAGGAGTACCAGCACTTTTTTTTTCCTGCTTCAAGCACTGATGTCACCTCTTTCACCCACTAGTATTCATTGTTAGCCAGCGAGAGCCACCGATGTGTTACTGGTAATCTGGGTTTGCTTAGCTCGGTTTCTTTGCATTCATTTCTGTCAGGACCACTATCATCAAATACGATTGACAGTTAGCATACAGTTAGGATTTGCGGTATGGTTCTGTTCTGGGCGAGAACTCCTCGCATGGATCCTAGCATGGATAAGAGCTGGGAGAGCAGCAATAACCCCCCTTAGGGTAAAAAGAACAGAACCAACATGAATGTATTAATTCAATATTTGAAAGTACAAGAAAAATCTTGAAGTTTTGAAAAATTTGAGAATTTATTCTGATTCAAGGGGAATCAGAATGCCATACTGACTGGACGAGAGGAGGAGCTGGGGATGGAGGAGGGTAATTAGCTCCTGAGAAACGTGATAGCTGCTAATAATTCTGAAGGAGCTTATATATGTATACAGTGATAGGCGTCGTATTCCTATAAGTAGACGTGTATCAGCTGAGAGTCAGCTGATGCGAGCTTGACTAACCAGAACTGCCAGAACTGATGCTATGGTTAAGTTTGTTTTAATGGTTTTTCCATTGAGTTGATTACCGTTTGCACCTGATGTTTATTTTGTTAATTTGTATTTAAGCCCTGTGTTTTGTTCAGTTCAGTTCAGTTGTCCATTATCGTTGCAGTATACCTGGTTGTTTTGTTCATGTTTTAAGTGAAGAGTGGTTTGTTTCTAGTTCTTCGTTAATAAACCTTTATCCTGCTGCATTTAGATCTTTTTCCTCGCCATTATTTGCAGTCGGCTGTGACACAATGTGTAGACATCTTGTTCGATAATCCCACATGCCTTAAAGATTTTCTACATAACGTTTCTAATAATTGTTTAATTTGAATTTAATGAACAAGTAGCTCACCTCTGGAAAGCAGCACAGAAAGGGTTTAATATAGATGTTGGAGTCGTGGACTTTGAGGTCATGATCTCCTAAACCACGAGTCACACCTATTGTAGCCATCACTCGTGCCTGTGTGTGAAAAATAATAAAAATTCAGCACAAGCATCTAAAATAAGCATACATTCACAAGACTAGAAGAGTATATAGGAATATACACTGAAAAAATAGGCTTAAATTATGAATGAAAGAATGAATGAAGCATTTATATAGTGCTTTTCTTATGTACTACTGTACACCAAGAACGCTTTACAATCATCAGGGGTTTCTCCACACCCAACACCAGCATGGAACATCCCCATGGATGATGGGACTTTAGCCAGAGTGCATTCACCACACTTCAGCTATCGGTAGAGAGGAGAAAGAGTGATAGAGCGATTCCCATCAACTAACCAATTTAGTTGGGGATTATTAGAAAGGCCAAGATTGGTAAGGGCCAATGGAGGGAATTTGTCCAGGACAACAGATTTACACCCCTACTCTTTACGAGGAAGTGTGAGGGTATTTTTAATGACCACAGATAGTCAGGACCATGTTTTTCTATCGTCTCACCCCAAGGACGGAGCTTGTTACAGTATAGTGTCCCCATCACTATACTGGGGCATTAGGACCCACACAGACCACAGGGTGAGCACCCCCTGCTGGCCTCACTAACACCTCACTAACACACCCTCTCTTTTCCCATCCAGGTACTGACCAGAGCATGTGAGCGATATTCCGCTCTATGGGAGCATGCTCCACTCAATCGCTCATGGCCTGAGTGAAGGCTCCACTCATGAACCACTCACGTTCGCTCAAATCCTGCTCCGTCATGAAAGTTCTCTGTACTGTACTATACGTGTTGTAGCCATTAAAGAAAGCAGATTTCATTTCATATTTATGTTTAAATATTATTTTTTTTTTATTAAAAAAAAAAAGCTTCTATGTTGATTATGAAAAGTGAACCACATGAGGCTACATCATAAGATGGAGAGATGGAGTTGGTCAGACATGATTTTGACCACTTCATTAAGTTTTGTTTTTCTTTAAAATGAATTTTGTTTTGTATGAATTATAGCTTAATTTGAATCAATGTTTCATCAACCAATTGCCTGGATTTAATAAATAAGAAGCAAACCAAGAACATCGGGTGTGGATTGGATTGAAGTGCATAACAAACTACCATGTTTCTTTTGAGTAAGGCCGAAACAATAAGTCTTTCTGTTTCTAATGAATTTCTAGAATAAATGTCTCAATTACAGTATGTCTATAGATAGTTATGATATTTGTGGCTTTAAAGCAAAAGGCTATGTATATAGTGGTATAGTGGTTGACCAACGTGACTTGACTGGAGTGCTGAATTGCAGAGCTGGTACAAACCCACATCACTATTGTAATGACTGAGACAAATCAGACACAATTATTTGGTATATTTAACAAATAATCTTTAAAAACTCACTCAGGGATCTATAGTCCCATCCCCTCAACAAGGGCAAGAAGGGTCTTGGTTACCATGACTACGATCAGATAAGTTGGTTTTATTGCTGTTAAAAATGTTGTCACGTGGAAAAAGCAGAGGCCATAGAAAAGACCACACGGTCTTAATACGGCCCTGCAGGCCACAATCTGCATCTGCATGTGCTCAGCCATGTGCTCACGGAGAGAGAGAAAACCTTAAACCAGAACAGAGTCAAACAAACCATTCAAGTTCATCATCATTTCTTCATTCAACACCGAAGAAATCGATTGAGACTCATGGAACCATCGAAATCCTTCTTCAGGAACTACTGCAAAGGCCATGCAAGTATACATTTAATGAGGTGCTCTGAAAATGATAAGCTGATGGTTCTTTTCATAGTTAAATGGATCTTTTCCATAGTTCCATTTCCTGCTTCTGGTTTCATATAGAGCCCAATTTCTGAGTTAGGTTTCCTTTATTAAAGCTGCAGTCCGCAGTTTTTCCTCTTTGTCGCCATCTCTGTTCGAAATCTGCAATTGAAGTTATTCGCGGAATTATTAACTTTACGTGAGTTGTGCCTTGGCATAGCACAGCGCGGATTAATCCAATGTTTTGAGGAGAATGTGCGGCTGTCAGTTGCCACGCCGGTGTGGATACTGTCTTTCGGAATCACAGATTCTACTTTTTGATGTATGACCAACATAAGAATTTTTACCGGAAAATGTAATCTGAACAAGTAAGTAACATTCACTTTTGTTCTGACCAACTAAGGGATTGCAGTTAATCGCGCTGATTAAATATAACGATTGCTTATCAAATCACATAAAACCATGCAAATTGTACTTTGTTCTCAAATTGTAATGTTAACAACATCAGCATTGCGTGACTACATTTAATGCCCTTCCGATATTTATCCTTGTTTTCGTATCGGTCCGGTTGCAGTCTCTTTTTTCTGTAGCCACTCTGAAGTCCAAAGTCTTTTGCATTTTACAACGGGTGAATCTCTAGTTGTCACTGGTGATTGTCGTTTGAACCTTTCTGGATCCGCCATCAAATTAATACGTTTAATTATATCAAGTGCTTGAGAAAAGGCTATAAATCTCCACCTTCAACATCCTCACACGCAGGATGTAGCTAGCCTACTAGCCGAGACTCCTTCTTTACGTGCACAGATGTGACGTAATGATGCAAAGACATGCTGGGATTTCCCGTGGAAATCCACCAGTACCACTGGAATTAAAAACATTATTACAAACTTACCGTTTTGTATCGAGCTAAGGCAAGCAGATAGTTTTGAACACTGTATATGTACTTGCTTAAAAAAAAAATTGGGATAATTTTTAACCCAAAAAAGCTACGGACTGCAGCTTTAATTATAGCAGCACTGTCCTTGTACAGCATAATATTTTTTAACTTTTACAATATAATCAATTCTTGTTTATCTTATTAAAAAAAAAGTTGTTTTTTTTAGACACACAGACATCAATAATCAGCCTATGAATCTTTTAAATTATAAAGCATGTTGCAGTGCATTCTGGGTGCCACCAATCAAAACTGCATGAATAAATAATGAGCTTATGGTCAGAGGTGATCTGTTTGTCACCATTGCTGAAAATCATACGCTAATTCTTGATGTCTGTGTGTGCCTACATAAAATAATTTTTAGAAGTTTCTTTTATTGATTTGATCATTTGGATTTCATTGAAAAGGCTAAAAATGGTATGCTCTACAACAGGGGTGCCCAACCCTGCCGATCGACTGTCCTGCTCAGTTTATTTCCAACCCTGATCAAACACACCTGAAGCAACCAATTAAGGTCTTCAGGATCACTTGAAAATTAAAGGCAGGTGTGTTTGATTAGGGTTGGAGATGAACTGTGCAGGACAGTCGGTCGGCAGGAGCAGGGTTGGGGACCCCTGCTCTACAATGACTGTGCTGCTATAATCCATAAGGTAAACTTAACTCAGAAATTATGCTCTCAATGAGTTCAGTGCTTCAGGTCAAATAACAATTATGTTAAAACAAAACCAACACCATCAGATCACCTTTTCTATTTGTTCATCTGGCTGTTATAACTCAGGTAAAATAGCCAAACAATCTAAAGTTACTGATTTTAGGGTCAAGAGACCAACTAAAACAAACAGTGATCACCATAATGGTAACTTGCAAATTCTGGTTTTCTCCTTCAGTGATTCTGCTTTGTTAACATCAGGTGTCTTCAATAATGCTCAATCATCACTCAATTATTCACTTAATTAATAATTAAGTGTTCAGTGTTCATTTAACACTATGCCCAGAGTTTATATAATTCAGTCTCAGTGTTAATTTAACACTCTCAGTGTTAAACATTTTGCTGTGTTGTGTGATGCCGTGAGTGAGAGATTTGGGTGTAGTATTTGATGAATCTTTGAAATTTGAGAGGCAAATAAATTTCGTAGTGAAATTTCAGTTAAGACTACTATCAAAAGTAAAGACTTTTCTTTCTTTTAAAAATTTCAAAAAAATTAATACATGCATTTATTTCTTCAAGGCTGGATTACCGCAACTCTCTTTACGTTGGGATTAGTCATTCAGCAATGTCACGATTACAAGTAGTACAAAATGCGGCAGCTAGACTTCTGACGGGTGCAAAAAAACCCGGAATCATATCACGCCAATTTTACGTTCCTTACACACTGGTTGCCAGTTTGTTATAGAGTGGAGTTTAAACTTTTACTTTTTGTGCACAAATCTTTAAATAGTCTGGCTCCACCCTATTGTCTGCTCTATTGACTGAGCATCATCCAACTAGATCAATCCGGTCATCAAATCAGAGACTCCTGTCTATCCCTAAGTCAAAATTGAAGTGTAGGGGGTCCATGCCTTTTCTGTAGTTGCCCCTAGATTATGGAATGACTTTCCCATTTCAATTAGAGTGGCCTCTTCATTATTTGTTTTTAAATCCAAGTTAAAAACAGTTTTGTTTGATAAGGCATTATGCTGAAGCACCATTCCATTGCATCTCATCATTAGTTTAAATGGGAGAAGCACTTATTTTATGGCATTTTACTTAAATGTATATTTGTACTGTTGTTGTATTGTTGTTAGTTTTTATGATTTTTTATTAATATTGTAAAGCACATTGGACAATGTAAATTGTATTTAATTGTGCTATATAAATAAATTGCCATTGCCATTTATTTCTATCAACGAAATCTGCTACTGGACAGAGTGGGTTTATTGTTCTTGCATTTATTTTACTCTGGCCATTGAACAGCTTGTCCAGAAATGTATGCACAATCGTTATAACACATTTTCAGGTGATTTGAATTATAACCAAATTAAGATTTGGCAAAAAGTGGTGGGAACTTGTCCCACCCATATCACATGAAAATGATGCCTATGTTCTCTGCTAAAATACCATTCATAATGGTTGTTTTAATTAAAATATAAATTCAGTAGTGCTGTCAATCGATTGAAATTAATTCTGTATTCACAATTAATCGCACCTAACATTAAATTATTTAATGTTCTTTTATTGTAATAATTTCACATTGAATCTCCAAATTAAATGTAGAAACAACATAAAGACCATTTGTTTTAATTATGTGTTTAAAGGCATTTTAGCCATTAATTATAACCATTAAAAATTCCACCATTTTTTACATTTGAATTGCCACACAACAGAAGGGAACAGATAGGTAAGTGCATAAAAGTTTGTTTATTATAGCAGTGGAATGGTAGCGGGAACAAGGAAATGGTGAGTCTATGGCGACAGGAATTTTCAGATGGTGACTTAGCTCGATGTTTAATGGAAATTTGGTTCTTGACAGGTGGTGTACAAAAGGTGACGGTAAACGAACTGGATCTGGACTTAAGATGACGGAAGAGGCAATCTCTGGTGAGGCTGGTAGGTAAGCTTTGCAGGTCTGGAAGCAGGACTCACTCCACTGCAGGATTTCTCCAGAGTTCCAGTTGATATTGGCATCATGTTGTGACATTCACGGGCGTCCCAGGATGAGGTCAGCGGTGGATCCTTCCAGCACCATGAACGAGATCTTCTCCTCATGCAAGCAGCCGATGTGGAGCGTCATGGTGGGGGAGAAGTGACGAATGCGACCACAGCCCAGCGGCTTGCCAAGGATGGTGTGTATCGCTAGTTCCTGGGAACAACGTTTCCTCTGGAGGTTGAGCTTTTGGAGAAGTTGGTCGAAGATAAAGTTCCCTGCAGACCCGGAATCAATGAGAGCTTGCGCTGAAACAGTGAGTTTTTAGGGGTTAGAATTTGGACAGGAGTATGAGTGAGGGGAGTGATCTTA
Source organism: Rhinichthys klamathensis goyatoka (assembly GCF_029890125.1). Lineage (NCBI taxonomy): Eukaryota > Metazoa > Chordata > Actinopteri > Cypriniformes > Leuciscidae > Rhinichthys > Rhinichthys klamathensis. The sequence goes on from NW_026606705.1 coordinate 8,645,159, forward strand.
GGCTGAAACTGAATAGTACTCACCGCTGGGTGTGGTGGTTGGATAGGAAAGCTTGTGATGATGTGGCCTTCTCCCCCACAATAAAGATATAGGCGGTTCAGAAGTCGTCTTTGACGCTCCACTTGAGTGAGATGATAGGCATCAACTTGCATGGGTTCAGGTGCTGGAAGGGCGACAGGTGGTGAGGTGGGCGGAGGATGCAAAGCGGGTTTTTTCAGTGAGCAGGCAGATAGACGTTGGGAAATACGGATGGCCTTTTGAATGAAACTCTCCAAACCGACCGTGTTGTCATAAATCACCATCTGGTGGCGCTATTCCAGGTTTCAGAAGTGAATCGATCAAAACTAACTTTAGCTGGACAATAACTTTATTCTAGAGCTGCTGTAAAGCCAAAACAATCTCTGTTACTTTAATTTCCTGTTATCACTGTAAAGCTGCTTTGAAACAGTCCATATTGTTAAAATGAAGGTGACTTGACTTCAGACCCTGGCGGAAAGCAGTGAGCAGGGCCGTCTCATTCCAGCTACTAGATGCTGCTAAAGTGCAGAATTGGAGAGCGTAGATGCCAATTGAAGTATTACCTTGACGTAGATTGAACAGTTGATCGTGAACAGATAACACTGATGCAGTTTGCCAGTTGACTTCCTTGAAGTGATTGATAAACGAGCTCAAACTATGGAAAGAACTGTTGTTTCTCTGAAACTAATAAGGTGAAGAACCTTATTATGCGTAGAACAAATAAATGAAAGATTATTTGTTATTAACTAACATCAGCTATATTACCTCTAATGTAAATTAGAAAATCATATACCGGTACTGATAATGTTGAAAGATTGAAAAATGTAAAATAAAAAAATGAAAAAGATTTGGTGAATTGATATGTACGCAGTGAGCAGTCTGATGGCAGTGACTTCTTCCACTGGTTGTGCTGGGTAACAATGCAGTGGGGAAAGGAGCTGGAATCCAGAGCTTAACCTTGTTGCAAATGTATGTTTATCTTCTGCCTTTCTGGGCCAAACATTCAGACCTAGGTCAATCCACTTTTGTCTCTCTGGCATTGTTACGGTTGGTGGCTTGGTTTGTGTCTTTGTTTTCTTTGTTTTGCCCCTCCCTTGTTTGTCTTGGCGTCGCTCTATCCTTTCGGAGCGTGTACGTGGTCTCTCTCTCTTGTAGGTGGACGCACCTGTTTGTGATTTGAGAGTGGCTGATTGATGGAGCTGACTGATAAATACGCCAACGAGGAGGAGAAAGAAAAAGCGACGACAGATCTTGTGGGCTAGCCAGCAAATAAGTGTCTTTAGATCTTTATTTTGTTGTTTTCCCCCCCTTGTTAGTTGTTGTCTGTTTTGTTAAATTCTTTCCTTGGTTGGTATGTTCATTATTATAGTGACGTCTGTTGTGAGTGAGTGAATAAATATTTGATTGATTCCACTGTTTACTCGTTCTTGTTTATGTCACGTAATCTCTCTTCTCTTTAGGCTGATATTCTTATGAAAGGTTGTAACAGCCATGGAGACTTGGAACGTTCTGCATCTGTTATTGTCTCGCTGGTCGAAGACTCTGAACGTAGCGTTTGGTAATGACTCTTTCCTCACAGACTTGGAGGCTCAGAACGTGGTCGTAACTGTTGCTGCCTCACAGGCTCTAGACTCAGTTCATGCAATCTATTGTTGTCTCTCTGGATGAATCAGAGGCTACTGAGTGTTCGCTGGATGAACTGATTGATTGTTAATTGTCTCAACATAGCTATATGCAATTCAATGTTTTTATATGGAAGGATGGTTTATAAGTTTATAATAAAGCTTGGTACACAGTTTGGAAATGTTTGCATCATCACAACTTATAATACAAATTATACTGTAGGCAAAAAAGTCAAAAAGTTGGGAACATCAGGTTTGGGGAAAAAGAAGTTAACATAGTGACCCTTACAAATTTACTTATTTGATTAGTGACCAAGAAAGAGAACAGAATCTTAACTCCCTCTTATATATCATATTGTGTCTGTTACAATTTTTTTCAACTTCCTAAAGCGGTTCATTTCCTGTTTGACATAAGTAAAGAATATTTTCATTATTATCTTATATTTTGGAACCATACTGTACTTAATACATGTATATAATTAAATATGATTACCGTAATTATATAACTAAACAAAAACTATTAAACATAAATGTCTATCTCTTGATATCTCTTTATTCTTTGACTAAGACAGATATATCTGAAATCTATTTGAACATATGAGCTGGAGCTGGAGAGCATCCATCCATGAAATAGGAGTAATATTCACTTTGAGTGGCAGATAAGTGAAACGTTTCATATACAGCATTGCACAGAGTAGTCCTGCAATAGCAAGGTGATGTAGCAGAAACTATCCTATCGTTGGCTTCTCTAATCAAATAAGTCTTTTATCCCTTTTCTTTTGTTGTCCATTCCAATATTATTTCTCTTTGACTTCAACTCTCTTCGACTTTGACACTTCTGATGTCATCTCCTGTGTGTTCATTTGCTTTTTTCCCCATCCTACTCTCTTATCTGTTACCTTTTTTCCTTCTCCATATATCAAAGGAAATTTGAGGTCCTCATCCTCAATGGTTTTATAAGCCCTGTTAAGACAAAAAGGAGAAAATAAAGTAGGACTTAAGGGTATCTAATTTGAATGTATGTACAATTCATCAGCTGGCCCAGAAAACATAGTGTAAAAGGGCCAAAGAGAGAAAGCCACTGTCATTGATTCTTTATCTTGTCAAGTAAGTAGTTATTAAACCACTTTATTAATTTTCTCCAGGCCAAAAATATATATATTTTTTTTCAGATTTGGTGTTCATTTGACATTTCACTATATCACAGTACCAAACATACTAGACAGTAATGCAGGCAAATGACAATTTATTTATAGAACACATTTAAAAAAATAAGTTGTAAATGCATTTATGACACTTCTGATATGCATTAAAATGTGTAAATACATCTAAAAATACATCTAAATGCCACTTCAGATGCAACTTCTGTGCCACCTCTGCAATGCAAAAATTATATCTATAATTATTATAATTTGATTGGCAGCTCTATAGTTTTTGGTGTCTCTAGGTTCTTGTTACCTGTGTTTATTTCAGGTGTCCTTTGTTACCATGGTTTCTTGTATGTCCTCATTTGTTTCATAGTTACTTATAGAAATATATTTCTAAAGTTACTTTTTGAAATGTCTATTCAATGCTTTTCTCATCTAACAGTAACCAATTATTAATCAATTAAGCACCACATCATGTAATTAATTCAAAATCAATCTATTCCAAAACATGTGCAAGTCCCCTTTAAACTTTATATTTAAACAAGGTGTAGATAAAAGTATTTTTTAAGGATCTTTGAGTCCTTGAAGAGTGCTAAAGCTTAGAAGATCAGCAAGACATGTACCCACATAGCAACATTGTGACGTCCCAGATCCGGCCCACATCTGGCACATGTGGAATGATGATCTGGCCCCCATGCAGCGTGGAATGACGGCCCTTGGGTGGCCCACTCCTGTTTGCCAGATCTGAGCCACAAGCAGGCCAATGCAAAGAGCAAAGATGTATTCGATCCAAAAGGTGACCATCGTCAAACTTACAAGTATTTGGATGTTTATATAGACAGCTCACTTACTTCGAAAACTCACACGGAATGGGTTTGCACCCGGCTGCACCAGAGACTGTACTTCTTACGTAGATTATGTTTTTATGGGGTTAATAAGAAAATCATGTGTTTTACAAAGCTGTTTTAGAAAGCATAGTTAAGTATGGTGTTACAGTATGGTTTGGGAACCTAACTATACAGCTTAAATCTAAATTAGCACACCTGGTGTTGACAGCACTAAAAACAGTTGGACATGAGGAATATTTGAATCTTCAACATTTATATGAGAATTGCATTCTGAATCAGGTACAGAAAATCGTGGGGGACCAAACTCACCTTTTGTATTCACAGTATGAAATTCTCCCCTCTGGTAGAAGATATAGAGTCCCATTGTGCAAACTAAATCGGTATAAGAATTCCTTTGTTCCTGTATCTGTACGAATGCTGAATAACAGTTTATCTTATTAATTTTAAATTTGTAAAGTCTTAAATCAACTATTTCTTCTCTTATTATATGTATATGCAGCAACATGTAGTCCAAAACAAATTTCCTTTCGAGGACAATAAAGTATACTACTACTACTACTAAACCAGAACTGGACCTTATCTGAGCCACAAAATCTGTGTATATTAAATATGGAGTCATCTCAGCCTTAATAAGCCTGTTAACAAGCAGAATCACTGAAGGAAAGAAGAGAACAGAAAAAGGAACGAGGAGAAACACAAGAACTACAACTGACTTCAGCCACAGTCTTAGATGAAATCAACTGAAGATAAAAGATTACATTAAATCTCTGAAGATCTCAGCAGAGGAGTATTAAACAACTCCACAAACAGCATTACCAGCTTCACTTATTACTAACCAGATTGACTTTATTTCTGTCAGATGTCTACAGGAGTTGTTATTGGGAATTAACAGGGGTTTAACTCTGATGTCACCCTAACAGTGAATAGCGTTTCCATTACTTGGGCTCTTAGGCTTATATCTTTTGTCTTTCTTTTTTTTCTTTTATTTATTTATTAGGGACCATGTACAATTTCAAACAGAAATGTTACCATTTGATGCATTGTACCAGAGTTAGCCGTAGGCTATTTTACATCTGCAGTCCCCTGGCAGGGTACAATAAAAACAAACTCACCCGCCTCTTTAAGTCACCCGCCTCTTACTTAAAACTCTTGATGGAATTGCAGCTCTTTACTTCATTCGCTATTGCATTCCACTGTGTAGTGGCTTTGTAAGAAAAAGCAGATTGTCTAAAGGTTGCACGACAGAAGGGTATGTTACAGTCAAAAATGGAAGCTATTCTGGTAGATTTTACTGAAGTTACAGGGCGATTGCATGGTTGCATGGCATGATTGATGGTTACATATCACATTATAAACCCTGTGTTACAGCAGTTAGACAATTTTAATAAACATGGGTACAAAAAGATAACCTATGCTGACACACAGACATCAACAATCATCACATGAATCTCAACGATGGTGACAATCAACAAAATATTTAGATACCAGATCAACTCTGAACGTCACAAAAAAACCACTAAATGTCACAACAAAAAACACAAAAAAAAAGCTAATATTTAGAACTAAACAAAATAATAGGACAATTCAGCTGCATAATTTATTCATGCTGCAATGCATGCTGGGCGTTTTGTACTATGTTGGTACCCAGCATGCATTGCAGCAAGGTACTTTTGATTGTCACCATTGTTGAGATTCATGTGCTGATTGTTGATTTCTGCATGTGTAAATTATGGTTTTGTGCTGACTGATAAATCTTCAATCTGATTTTATAATACTGCTCCTCTCAAGCAGCAGTAACACAGGGTTTGTAAGGTAAATATATTAATGGCACAACAAAACTGTTAGATTTGTTTAGATTCAAATGACATCATAGGGTTTTTCATGATGATTTTAAGACCATCAAAAGGTAACGGTCATTATCTGATACAAGTTTGTTTTGTTACGCTTCCTTTACTATTGCAAATGTGTTTGACACATACACGTTCACAGCAGACGAAAAAGACAATAAATATAATAAGAGTTAAGAGCCCAATTAATGGAAACACTAATCACCATTATGGTGACTTCACATTCTACACTTTAGAGTTAAACCTCTGTAGAGGTCTGTCTGCTTGTGGGCCAGTTTTGCTCTTGGCTGACATGTGGCATTGCTATGGGCTGCTTGTGGCCCAGATCTGGCATATACATATAAAAAGAGAAGAAATAGTTGATTTAAGACTTTACAAATTTAAAATTAATAAGATAAACTGTTATTCAGCTTTCGAACAGATAAAGGAACAAAGGAATTCTTATACCGATTTAGTTTGCACAATGGGACTATATCCTCTACCAGAGGGGAGAATTTCATTCTGTGAATACAAAAAGTGGTATTGATCTGAAAATACAGATTGTTTCAAAGCAGCTTTACAGTGATAAACAGGAAAATAATGATTCAATGATTCAAACAGAATTCAACTGCTGTAAAGCAGCTCTAAAAGACAACAGTAAATCAGTGGAAATCAGTTCAGTATTGATTCAATAACTGTAAATTACATCAATTATGAAAGGAGTTCAATTCAGCTATATAGCAGCTCTGCAGAAAACAGTGATGTCAGCTAAGTTTATTTTCTTATCCAATAGTGTCGGTGCAGTCAAATCAGTCATTTTGCTGAATATTAAGTGTCCTCAACTAAGCAAGCCAGAGGCAACAGTGGCAAGGAACCCAAACTCCATCAGGTGACAGAATTCAGAAAAAAACCCTTGGGAGAAACCAGGCTCAGTCGGGGGGCCAGTTCTCCTCTGGCCAACAAACGAACACTGTGTTTATGATTCAGGCTGCATCATAAGCTTTGCAACCGAAAGCTGACAATTATGGGAGGTACCATATATAACGTGCTACCAGAGTGATTTTTGTAATATTTGTCAATGTAAGAGTTGATTCAAATATTAATCTTTCTAGTTAAAATGCTCTTTTAGTGGTCATGCTGATTTACTGAGCCTATAGGCTAATATACTGAATTACTGAAGGAAAGAAAAGAACAGAAAAAGAGATGAGCACTACAACTGACTTCCAACCACAGCCTTAGATGAAATCAAATGAAGATAAAAGAAGACATTAAATGGTAACACTTTTTTTCGATAGTCCATTTTAGACATTCTACTAACTATAAGTAACTTTGCAACTACATGTCAACTAACTGTCATTTGAGTATTAGGAGACTGTCTGCTTAATCTCTGCTAACACTTTATTTTGATGATAACATATTCTACTGACTATAAGTAACTTGGCAACTACAAGTCAACTTATTCTACTAACCCGAACCCGAACCCTAACACCTAACCATAACCTAACAGTCTACTACAGTCTGTAGACATTAGTAAATGTCTACAGTCTACTGTAGACTACAGTCTACTACATTAGTAAATACTCTAATGAGTTAGTTAACATGTAGTTGCAAAGTTACTTATAGTTAGTAGAATGTCTAAAGTGCCTATCGAAATAAAGTGGAACCCATTAAATCTCTCAAGATCTCAGCAGAGGATTAAACAACTCCACAAACAGCATTACCAACTTCACTTATTACTAACAAAATTGACTTTATTTCTGTTAGACGTCTACAAACGTTTTGATTGAGAATTAACAAAGGTTAACTCTAATGTTTCATTTGAAGTCACCATAACAGTGATTAGTGTTTCCATTAGTTGGGCTCTTATCTCTTATAGATATAATTATATCTTTTGTCGGTTTTGGCTGCTGAGTGTGTTTGTTTAACACATTTACAGTAATAAAAAATAAGCTAAAGTGGATCGAGATCAGGTAATGGTGGTTTTATAATCATCATGAAGTAACCTAATGTCATTACATAACAATTGTGTTCTTCCATTAATACATTTAGGTTACAATCCCTGTGATACTGCAGTATGTAATCCAGATTTGAGCACAAACATGAGCACAAAAGTATTTACAGTGACATGCAGACAAACAGAGACATCAATAATCAGCGTATGAATCTCAACTATGGTGACATTCAAAAGTGCCATGCTGCAATTCATGCTGGGAGTTTTGAACTATGCATGCATTGCAGCATGGCACTTTTGATTGTGAATAAATTATATGCAGCTGTCCTATTATTTTGTTTAATTCAAAATATTTGCTTTTATTTTTCGCTCTTGTTTTTGTTGTGACATTTAGTAGCTTTTCTGTGATATTCAGAGTTGATCTGGTAATCTGAATATTTTGATGATTGTCACCATTGTTCAGATTCATGTGCTGAATGTTGATATATTTTTGTGCTAATATTTGTTCAAATCTTCAACTGATTGGTGTGGTTGTACAGGGTTTATTATGTAAATGTATAAGTGGCATGACAGTTTTTTGATTCAAATGACATCAGAGAATTAGCCTATTTCATGATGATTTTGATACCATTAACCTCTTACAATCCTTGCCATTTTTGGGGATTTCCGCCTGGATTTGGCCTACCCAAATAAAAAAGCTTCCCATTCCCACATACTTTGGCCTAAATACACAGTTTTGGTGTCATTTTACAGGAAACCCTTTGCAGTTTCATAAAACAGTGCTAAAAGTGATACACATTTAAGTATATGTTGTCTGAGCTTTAACACAAAAAAAGAGGCGCTTTTTGATTTTTTAATTTTAAATTAATTTTTGAAAGTGTATAACTTAGGCCCTGTGGGGTTTAGGGACATGCAGACAAGTATGGCTATTTCCTCTAGATGACAGCAAACACTGGAAAAAAGATTTTTTTCCTCTATAATAAAAAATGAAAAAGATATTCAAATAAATCTGAAGGGAGGAATATTACCTTTTTTATGTAATTTCCACCTACCCAAATCTAAACTCTGCTCATACCCATACCCAGTGGTCCATATGCAATATTCCAGTGTAATTTGACAGAAAACCCTTTGAAATTATATAAAACACTGCTGAATGTGATAAATATTATAGTATATGTTGTCTGTGCTATAGTAAACAAAAAGAAAAAAATAGGCGCTTTATGATTTTGATCATTTTATTCTTTCAGAAGATACAAGACTTATCATTTGACACATTATTTGCCTAAAATCTGTGGTCTATTACAATCTAGAACAAGATCCTCATCCTCCAGATTTATATCATTCATTATATGGGCATCAGTTTTGTCACCTGTGTTGTGCATCACCTCAACATCACCGGCCAGCCTCCTGGGGATGTGATGCCAGCTGTGCCAAGTTGCCAACAGTGCCACATCTTCAATCTCCAATAGAACCTGAAACAAAGAAATCACTGTTTATACATAGTTTCTGCACTGTAATAATATCCATTTCACAATATCAAAATGTAGATTTACTGAAATGACAATTTTATTCAACTTATGCAAACTTGGGAACTATTGCGCAATCATACTTTCCATATCCAAAACATTTGACATTTATTTTCAAATAATAGTTTATCAGATTGGTTGCTGTGCTTTCACATTTCAAATTAACAATAACTTTATGTTAGTAAAAATGTATATAAACATTGTAAATGCTGAAAACCCATAGGGTGTACGTAACTTACCCAAACGCAGTCTTGAGAATGCGCTCCAAATTTCTCCAAATGGTCCATTTACAAACCAGTTGCACCTCCAAAGATCGCTTTTATCAATGCCATTGATGCTTTTATCTTTCTAGATGCAATTATAGAAATCAAAACAGTTCATAAACTATAATAACACACGCAAACTCGCAGATGGATAGATGCCAGTTCGCTTTGTCAACAGAGAGTGGTCACCCAGAAGTGATCCACGGAGCGACCTCCGCGTCGACAGGAATCCCGTCTTTTGAAAGGTCCGTCTGAAATGTGACGCGAGCTTAGTTCCTTTTAGATCTATAAACTATCTGGATTGCCTTTAACAGTACCAAAGCTAAGGCGCTTCTGTGGACGCTTCTGTGTAGATGACTTGGAGATTCTTGCACGCTCAGAGCGCGTCTCCTCTCAGTTCATTCGAAAAGCTTTTTCTTAACAACGAAAGCTCACAGAAACGTGAAAATGGTCTCATTGGAAAGATAACATCCTAAGCTAAAAGGTGATATAGATTATGTGGCTGTTTGCAGCTCACTGAAGCCGACATCGGAGCAGGAATGTGATACTTTTATCTGTCACCTCTGTTTGATTTTATTTCACTGCGCGATTATTTTGAAGATATTTCGATCTATGATTGTCTCACAATGTAATAACCTACATTGACAAATTCCTTAGAATGAGAGCTTTATTGTAATATATGATTTGACTGTTTTGTGAAATATATAAAAAATAAATATTTGTAGAAAGATTTATTCGCAATCATAAAGCGGAAATATTTGCCTGGGACCAATGCATATTTAAGCTAATATTTCATTTGATATGTATCATAAAACCGAAAGTGATGGTATTCTTTGTAAAGTATAGATTCTAAGCTTTCAAATGATACCAAGAAAGGGGTGATACCTTATATGGAAGCCTATAAAAAGAACGTACGAAAATCATAACAAAGATTTTTGGTCCCGGTACCGGGATCGTGGATTTTTTAACAAGTAACCATAATCTCCTGATGATATTTTGTTAGCTTTCTTTGTGGAAACACTTATCACTGTTATGGTGACTTCAAATGAGCAGAATTAAACCCCTGTTAATTCTCAACAACAACTCCTGTAGACGCCTGACAGAAATAAAGTAAATCTGGTTAGTAATAAGTGAAGCTGGTAATGCTGTTTGTGCAGTTGTTTAATCCTCTGCTGAGATCTTCAGAGATTTAATGTCTTCTTTTATCTTCAGTTGATTTCATCTAAGGCTGTGGCTGAAGTCAGTTGTAGGTCTTGTGTTTCTCCTCGTCTCTTTTTCTGTTCTCTTATTTCCTTCATTGATTCTGCTTGTTAACAGGGTTATTAAGGCTGAGATGACTCCATATTTAATATACACAGATTTTATGGCTCAGATAAGGTCCAGTTCTGGTTTATTTATTTGCTCTTGACTGACATGTGGTATTGCTATGGCCTGCTTGTGGCCAAGATCTGGCAAACAGGAGCGGTCCACCCAAGGGCCGTCATTCCATGCTGCATGTGGGCCAGATCCTCATTCCACATGTGCCAGATGTGGGTCGGATCTGGGCAGTCACAATGTTGCTAAGTGGGGTCTATGCAAATTTCTTTTAAAAAGCAGTCATAGGAATGCCAAAACAAGAATTAAAGAAAATATATAAATAAATACATTTACTGTATATATATAAATACATATATACAGTCAAACCAAAATTTATTCAAACACCCTCAACATTTCTCACATTATCACAGTTTATTTGCTAGTTTAGAAAATGGTAATAAAATGTGACAAGAACTCAGAGTTTATCAAATCAATTGATATTTCACTGGTTTTGGTCATCCTTATTAGACTGTCTCACAAATGAATTAGGTTGAATAGCTGTCAGCTGTTAAATTTAAGTACACAATTAGATAATACCAATTTAGGTCAACCAATTTTGTTAAGCAATGCTTCATTTTGTTAAGTCTGTGGTGTAAAAAGGTCACATTAGCAATTAAAGAAAAAAACACTTAAGCAAAACATGATCAGGTCAAAGTGTCTGAATAATTTTTGGTCTCACATTTTTATTAATTTTACTGGTAGTCCACTGTATGAAGAATTTTTGTGTATAATATGTCACAGTTTACTTTATTAGCTATCTTCACTTACATACATTTACTATAGTGTCCTTCACCCACTAGTAAAAATATATAAAAACTTACATCTGGTGTCTGAATAATTTTTGGTTTGACTGTATATTGTTTCTGTTTCTAATCCCTGAAAAAAAACTTTGCACAATTTCGGATTTCATTGATTGAATAAATTTACAGCTTCTGCACACCTCCTAAAGGGCACGACTAGCTCTGCCGCAATAGTGATGGAGCAGATATAAATATATACACATAAAAAATAATAACCTCACCAGCCAGTCATGGTGAAGTCTCGGTACAACATCTTCTTGCCCACCTCCTTCCTTTGCACTCTTCTGGGAAACTCCAAGTGTGTGAACTCTCCTCCTAACAGATGGGGCTGCATGAAACCCTAAAAACAAATACAAAGAGAGAAATCATCTAACACTCAAACAGCAAACAGAGACTTTGCAAACTATGCCAACAAAATGTAACAGTCCAACGTTGATGACAACTAAACCAATAGTTACATTATATTTTACATTTGCACATTTGGCTTTTATCCAAATGACATACAGTGAATTAAAGGCTACATTTGATCTGTTTGTGTATTTCCTGGTAATCAAATGCAGCATCATCCTCTGCCAGTTGACAGATTAATCTCAGTGGAAGCATATAGAGAAAACAAGACGGGGCCAAAAGAACATTGAGGAACCCCAGAGGAGATAGGCAGAGAGGAGAAAATACAGCTCCCTAATTCCACAGCAAGGTTCTCCCATGTAAATAGGATGAGAACCACTTTAGCGCAAGCCGCCTATTTTAGACAATATTTATTTAGATACACGTCAGCAGCATCTTACGTCGTCAGCATCACTGAACGCGGATTGACAACAGAACTGGAAGAGAATACAATGCTGAATAAAGTCATAGTTTTTGTTATTTTTGGACCAAAATGTATTTTCGATGCTTCAAAACATTCTAACTAACCCACTGATGTCACATGGACTACTTTGATGATGTCTGTATTTCCTTTCTGGACAAGGACAGTATACCGTACATACATTTTCAATGGAGGGACAGAAAGCTCTTGGACTAAATCTAAAATACCTTAAACTGTGTTCCGAAGATGAACGGAGGTTTTACGGGCTTGGAACGACATGAGGGTGAGTCATTAATGACATCATTTTCATTTTTGGGTGAACTAACTGTAGTGAAGTTTTTCTTCCACGCAACAGACCAGGAGACTTTGAGGTATCTTTCACGCAGAAGTTCTTTATTGCGTCGCTGTCATCTCAAGAATAGTCTGGCTAACTAAAATACAGAACTATTCTTATACATTTCAAAAAAAGGGGTTGGGTTACATAGAGGTGGAGACACTGAAACAAAGCAAATGGAAATGCAAGATTCAGCTGGTTACAGGAAATTCTTCAGGCCTGATCTCATCAGCATAGCAGTTATTCGGAGCCTTGAGATGCTAATCCAGTCAGCCTGACTAGATTGGTTAAACCTTTACATTATCTTTGAGACAAAGAGTGGGAGTCTCAGTGGCCATTAAGAGTTTTCAGTAATCTGACCAATACAGAAAAACAGGATGGGCCGGATATAATGACCATCCTAATCTTAAATGCTAAATTCAATGTACAGAACTGTCTCAGGTTATACACAGTTTGTTTTGGAACCTAAATTATACATTTAATAAATTTGTAATACCACATTTCCCCCTTTGAGAGTTCTAAATAACTCTCACAAAATACAAATTTAGACACTTAAAAGTTCTCTTGTAACTTTGTGATCGTTACAGGTACCTAAAACATTAGCTCTGTGTTTGCTTTTCTGTAATTGCATGCTGACACAGAAAACACACATGCAATTACAGTCCGTTGTAGTTCTTACGGATAATAGTCTTTTCTGGTTGGAACTGTGATTTTCTCGTGAGAGGTGTGATTCATTTGTTGGATGAAACACTTGATACTGTGGACGCATAGATAGTACGCTAATAAGAGAAACAACAGCAGAATTGCTATTTCCTTCATCCACATCCACGGTTTACCTAACAAGTTCCCTTTCGAAGGGAACTCAACAATACGTCATCGACGCTATGGGGAACGCCTCAGGCGTGACAGGTGTCTGAAATCAAGTTTCAACTCACAGCAATCATGTTGACCGGCGACAGCCCGTGCATCATCAGCTCGGATGATGAGCGCGCAACCTGGATGTATAAAAAGGGTGCCTTGAAACCGTGACAACATCCTTTCGTCTTCAGGGACTGTTTTGTCTGTTTGAAAGAAATCAGCGAAAATGAAGCGTACAGAGAAGAGGAGAAATTCCTTTCCTCAAGTGTGCCGACCCGTGTCCCAGATATTTGACACCGGAGGATTCACACGATCTGTGCGTTTTCTGCCTGGGTGAAGAGCACGCGCTGGAAGCTCTCGAGGGATCTTCCTGCGCAAACTGTGAGAGTTTTCCTATTAGAACTCTCCGCTCTCGTCTGTCCCACTTCTCGAGGAAAGTGGGCGCGGCATCTGAACCCTGCGGTGCCGGTCCCGCTCGAGCTGAGGCTCAGCGGCGCTTGAGCTCGTGGGGCTCTCAGATGGAGCTGGCAGATCAGCTGGAAAGGGGCGTTAACCTTGCGGATGATCTGACAGCTGACGAGGGTGAGTTACAGGTCGATGTAGAGGAGGTTCTTTCTCTTTCTGATGGATCTGTAACTGGTTCTCTTCGGGCCGGGCAGGAGTCGGCTGCTGATGATATCAGTCTGGTTAGGACTGAACCATCTCAGCCCTCCTGCCCAGTGTACGCTGAGTTGGTGGATGTTATGGGGCGCGCCACCAACAGATTGCAGCTGCAGTGGAGGCGCGTCCGGGAGGAACCAGTTCGTGGTATTTTGGACGATCGGTTCCTCCAAGGTGAGCTGAGCTCCCACATGTTGTGGTCGCCAGGTTACAGGCCTTCCAGGCTATGAGCTTTCATATGTCAGGTCACAGGCCTTATCCAGCCTTCCTGAATGTGAGCTCCCACATACTGTGGTTATCAGGTTACAGGCCCCACCCGGCCTTCCTGATATGAGCTCCCACATACTGTGGTCGCCAGGTTACAGTCCTCACTGGCCTTCCTGATATGAGCTCCCATATACTGGGTATCAGGTTACAGGCCTTACCAGCCTTCCTGATATGAGCTCCCACATACTGTGGTCGCCAGGTTACAGGCCTCACCGGCCTTCCTGGTTATGAGCTCCCAAATACTGGGTATCAGGTTACAGGCTTTACTAGGCCTTCCTGAATATGAGCTCCCACACACGGTGGTCGCCAAGTTACAGGCCTCGCCAGGCCTTCCTGGTTATGAGCTCCCACATGCTGTGGTCGCCAGGTTACAGGCCTCATCGGCCTTCCTGATATGAGCTCCCATATACTGGGTATCAGGTTACAGGCCTTACCAGCCTTCCTGATATGAGCTCCCACCTACTGTGGTCGTCAGGTTACAGGCCTCACCGGCCTTCCTGATATGAACTCCCACATTCAGTGGTCACCAGGCTCAACCCGGGGTCACCAGGCTCAACCTGGGTCCGCGGGTCACGAGTCGGCCCGCGCATCACTACTCCTCGGCCTTCCTGGTTACGAGTTGTCACATGTCAGGTTTCAGGCCTCACCAGGCCTTCCTGAATGTAAACTCCCACACATTTTGACTATCAGGTTACAGGCCTCATCTGGCCTTCCTGATCATGTTAAGACCATACTTATGGTAAGTCACATGATGGAACATCTTGTGTACTTTTTAAAATCCATTTTTATGGTAAGGGTCATGCGCTGTAAGCTTCGGTCCCTTTCTATGTGGCCCAGACCCAGGTCTTTCACCTCGGGTCCTACTCTAGATGCGTCCTGTCGTCAAAGTATACTACGACAGACGCCTTTCTAGCTAACTTCCACATTCTGATCCAGGCCTTTTCTGGACTCGGAATGGCTAAGTACATGCACTTTTGTTTCATGTACTTTCTAATGTAGCCCCCACGTGGTGTGGTTGTCAGGTTACAGGCCTTATCAGGCCTTCCTGGTTATGAGCTCCCATATTCTGGGTATCAGGTTACAGGCTTATCCGGCCTTCCTGATATGAGCTCCCATATACTGTGGTCGCCAGGTTACAGGCCTCACCCGGCCTTCCTGGTTATGAGCTCCCACATGCTGTGGTCACCAGGTTACAGGCCTCACCGGCCTTCCTGGGCAGTTTTCCAAGGCAGTTTCCAGAGGCTCTGTCTCGGACAGACAGGCAATGGCCAGACTGTGCGTCTTAGTTTAGATCACCAGGCCAGCCTGGTGGCATGTCAGGAGGCATGCTCTCCTGAATAGTGACTGGCTGGGAGTCCCTTGAGTCCCCTAGCCACACTCCCTAGAAGGGACCCCTTCTATTAGGAAGTTGTGGTCCTAAGCCTTTGAGCTGGCCCAGATATTCCTCCCATGAACTATGTTCTGGCAGTTTTTCTCGGTTCATTAGCTTGGGCTATGACCGGTAGGGAGTGCTGTCACTGACAGCCCAACGTGACCTAGAGTGAGTGGTTTTAGTGTCCTTTGTATTCCTGGTTCTGACCGTTGTCACTGCCATTGGGCATGCACTCCCCTCAGTATGGCAGCGTGGGTATTTCGTTCCCCATAGCGTCGATGACGTATTGTTGAGTTCCCTTCGAAAGGGAATGTCTCAGGTTACGACTGTAACCTTTGTTCCCTGAGAACAGGGAACGAGACAATACGTCTCCTTGCCATACCTCGGGGCCTGCCTGCAACAGTCCCTTCAGACGATAGGATGTTGTCACGGTTTCAAGGCACCCTTTTTATACATCCAGGTTGCGCGCTCATCATCCGAGCTGATGATGCACGGGCTGTCGCCGGTCAACATGATTGCTGTGAGTTGATACTTGATTTCAGACACCTGTCACGCCTGAGGCGTTCCCCATAGCGTAGATAACGTATTGTCTCGTTCCCTGTTCTCAGGGAACAAAGGTTACAGTCGTAACCTGAGACATTTCCGAACCATGAAGAGTTATCTTCAGTCATCTCGTGTACTTTAGTTGAAAGATCAAGTCTTGTTAGACCACCATGTTTGTGCACGAGTCCTGGATTGCAGCCATCTTCGTGTGTGACGTGCAAGCATTCTTTCCAGCAAACAAGGCGTTTTTTTTTTTACATATTCATCAGCTAAGAATATGTTGTTTCTGGAGTCCAGACTTTGTGCGATGTCCATGATGGTTAATAGTACGGCAATCTTGATCATGTTGATGGATGATTGAAGGTTCCGTAGTGGGTCTCTGCGTTGTGTAATTTTTTCTTTTTCTTTATCCTTTTGTGATAGTTGGCTCGGTAGGGGGTCTTGTTGTTTCCTGGAAGTGATGTCTTCATATGCAGGTGAGGAGGTCGGTGCGTATGGGTCTCAGGACAGCCATCACGTGGTACCTGCACAGAGGAGGAAAGAAAACAAAAGACAGGAGAGCAGTATTTGTTCAAACCCTAGGGTTGTAAACTTTTCCGAGTCTGCTATCGTTGTTCTTTCTTTCCCTATTTCTTAATTCGTTTGACACCTAAATAGAAAGCAGTGAGGTAGGGATGGACTATGGAGGGGGAAGGCCTATGAGGGAGTCTTCACCGCAGGGTTTGGCCCCCGACGCCTGTTGCAATCGGTTCTTCCCTGGGCTCCTCACTGTTCCGTGTCCTGTCATTTCCCTGTGGGAGGGGGAACAACTTTTACAGTGTGACACAATGAGTCCAGGTTTATCTTTCCTAACACAATACTGCCGCTACTTTAATTTACATCACTTGATGTGGTCCGTGCCATTTAGGATCTAATGGCTTGCAATATTCTAAACACTTCCTTGACTACCTGTCCGGTGACGTGTGTACCTTGATCTGCGTAACACAATCGTGAGTCATTTCTCCTTCATCCTCTAACACAACTTCAGTTATTGTAGACATCATGCATGAGAATGGTGACAAAAGTGACTTTTGCTTGATTCATTATTGTGGTCACTACATTGAGGGCATTTTAAGTTTACAGCCTGACCCAGCTCATTACTAATGAAGGGCCTGTGCTGTAGACAACATTTAAGGCTGTGAGTCTACTTAACCATTGTCCCCACAAAGGAAAGCTGAGATAGTCACTTTCCTTTTGTTCTATTAAACAAAAATAAGTCTTTTATCTCTGTTGTAAGTTACTGGGGAGAATTAAGCACTCACAGCACAAATGGTTAACACCTCAACATGTTGCCCCACCCGTTTAATGACGTGGGCAGTGGCTGCTTCAAAGTAGCAAGCAGATTTAGTAGCAGCTGAGCAACATTATTAACCTCAATAAAGTTCTTTTTGCTTTTCCTACACTCTTTTCTCCAGTGTCCATGCTTACCACAGTAATAACAACTGCCCTCTCTCTTAGGACATTTACGTTTCTGTTGGTTCTCTGTGTTGACCTTAAAGGAGGCTGCTGCAATGTTTACGCTTGCCTTCACATCAAAGTCTCTTTCCCAGGTGGATAACCTGTCTAGGTTACTTTGCAGGGTTCTAGTGGACCATGTGACATCTAAGAAAGGCAATGCTTTTCTATGCTCTGACAAAAGGCCATCAAACCATGTGCGAACGAGGGCACCATTGTCCTCTAGCACCTTCTCTGAAGTGTCAACAATCCCACTGTATGCTGCAGCTGTCTGACAAAATCTTTCTGTGTACTCACATACAGTTTCATAATTCTTCTGTACACAACTAGTGATCTTTGACCAGTCCACTTTTGGTCCAACAATGTTCTTTAACACTCTCAGAACTCCCTCTCTCAATTAATCTTTTCTGGCATGCTGTAGTTCAGAACTGTTTACAGCATTTTCAAAATCATGGAATTCTGACTCAAGATCTGTGATATTAGCTGGTTGACTTCAGCTAGAGACATATCGTAGAGCCGCATCTTTTTTGACAATTCTCTCCTAAACTCTCTTTAGGAGCTAAAGATAATTTGACTGCTTGTAGCTGCAGTATGGGGGTTGCTGATGGAACTGGATCAACCCCTTTTCCCCTACTCTGAGCCTTTTGTCTTGCTCCACACACTTCAACTGCATTTACATCTTTCATCAATACAGCACTGACATTGTCCTCTATTCTATAAAAAAACTGTACATCAGGATAGCTTTCATCTGACTGTTGGTTTTCTGAGTCACAATTGGATGAGGCTTTGTTATGGCCCACCTTTGTCTTGAAACAGGACACTTGAGTCTGCAATTGTTTGTTCTGTTCTTTTAACTTCCCAATACACTGAGCTTGCTCTTGTGCAACGGATAAGCTAAATTCCATGTGACAGAAAATAATGCCTTTTAGGTTTCTCTTCCTGATACATGCACCTATCACCTTTTTGCATTCTTCAATAAACCATACTTTTTCTGGGTGAATACCAAATTTCTTTATCAAATTCAATCTGACTGACTCAGTCACTATGGAGTCCATGTGCTCTCCTAACAATGACTTGAACTCACTGTCTGTCCATAGAGGGCTAGCTAGTCCACCTTTCTGAGTTGATGGAACTAGCCTAGCATTCCTTCTAACCATTTTGTGAGTTTCTTTGTTACCACACTAACAAACACTAAAACTTCTCTGTTCAAACAGAGGCTACACTCGAGGCAACACAGAATCTTACTTGTTACCAACACATCACAAACTATTAGCACGTTACGCTAATCTTCCCTGAAAGAAACAGAAAGGATCTTTCACCATCCTAACTTTTAGAGGATAAAACAAAATTACTAGCATGTAATGCTAACTCTTCCCTGCCTGAAACAGAGGATCAAACTTTCCTCTCTAAAAGAATTTTTTTAGAGGGTAACACCACAAAATAACAAAAAACAAATAATTAGCAAATAATACTAATCTTCCCTGCCCAGGGGCGCTGTAAAGGGGGGGGGGTAAACGATGACGATTCTCGGGGCCCATGACTAAGAGGGGGCCCAGAGAAGCCCTCAATAAAATTGTGGTGCTAAAAAAATATATTTGATAGTAAAAATTATTAACTTTAAATTATTCTATTTGCTGTTTCCTGGTGTCAAAATTTTTATTTGTTTAGGAAACACAAACGTCCGTGGGCCCCTCTCCCCCTCTCGATTATCATAAAATGGTTCAGTCCGCCCAAATTGTATCCAGGCAACGTATTTTTACGCTCTGATTGTGTGAGACGTACAAGCTCGGACAGATTCGGCTTGAAGTCGTTCATCCTCGGATGCGGTGCCGCGCGCTGTTACAAAAAAGCTGTGCACACAGCTAAGCAAAATGAGGTCTTGCCGGTCTTGCGCACCGAACTTGTCACTTTTGCAGTGCTCGTGCGGACGCGTCGAGAATAAACAAGGCTTTACTCCGTGTCAGCGCGCGCTCTGATCGGTAAAGGTGCACGGACCTCTCCCAATCATCTCAGCCTCCGAAGCACCAACTAACTTCGCCTCCGTTTCCCCCGTAAGCTGATATTAGTATTTAAACATTCTCTATGATTTTTTTTTTTTAAATGACACACTGTCTCTTTCTCTCTCATACACACTTTCTCTCTCTTTGTGGTTAAGAATCGTGTAAAAAAAAAAACCTTATTTTCCCAGATAGCACAAGTCTATTTGATGTGATGTTTACATCTGGAAGACGTATTTTTAAGAGTGTTTGCTCATCTGCAATACGTCTATTGGACGTTTCCTGTCAGATGTCAAATAGACGTTTAGAAGATGTCTTTAAGATGTAATGATTTAGAATGCATGTTAAACTGACAACTTCTAAACGTCTATTTGATATCTGACAGGAAACGTCCTATTATATAGACGTATTCCAGATGAGCAAACACTCTTAAAAATACGTCTTCCAGATGTAAACATCACATCAAATAGACTTGTGCTATCTGGGTTGGGGATGGATTCCGGGAAATCTCCCTTATTTTCAATATTCAATGTTGACAGCTATGGCGTACGCACGCTTTGTACATGAGGCCCCAGGTCATACGGTAGCATTTTTCGACAAGTTAGCACGTTTCGATAGAGCAGGGTGCAGCGGGTGCACGGCTTTGTATTACAGAGGACAAATTACGGGTGAGGACATGGGATGGAGTTCAATTGTCTGATTGACTTAAATATATGAGAATGATAGTCAAAATACCATAAAAGCGCATGATTTTATTTGAATTAATATGAAAAAAGTCTCAGCTGTGTTGGGGGCCCTGTCAAGATTCTTTTCATGGGGCCCAAAATCCTTAGCAGCGCCCCTGTCCCTGCCTGACAACAGAGGATATTTTTTAACACGTAATGTTAAAACTTCCCTGCCTGAACAGAGGATATACTTTCATCTTTAAAAGACAACTTTTAAAGGATAACTTGAGTTAATCAAATTCTACAGCTGTTTGATAACTCTTCTCTGACAGCACAGAGGATATTCTGGTTTTACTGGTCTGCAGCGGTTCTTTGAATAGAGTGAAACTCACCAAATCGTTGTTTATACGGAAAGGATTCCGTCTGGAAAACTCAGTCAGAAATGTTAATTCTTTGTTGAAATCTTTGTTGCTTGAAGTTTCAAGATTCAGTTCTGGAAATCTTTGTTGCTTGAAGTTTCAAGATTCAGTTCTGGAAATCTTTGTTGCTTGAAGTTTCAATCTGGATTAAGGTGATTCAGTCTCTATCCGGGTCACAGGGCACCATCTGTAGTGAAGTTTTTCTTCCACGCAACAGACCAGGAGACTTTGAGGTATCTTTCACGAAGAAGTTCTTTATTGCGTCGCTGTAGTCATCTCAAGAATAGTCTGGCTAACTAAAATACAGAACTATTCTTATACATTTCAAAAAAAGGGGGTGGGTTACATAGAGGTGGAGACACTGAAACAAAGCAAATGGAAATGCAAGATTCAGCTGGTTACAGGAAATTCTTCAGGCCTGATCTCATCAGCATAGCAGTTATTCGGAGCCTTGAGATGCTAATCCAGTCAGCCTGACTAGATTGGTTAAACCTTTACATTATCATTGAGACAAAGAGTGGGAGTCTCAGTGGCCATTAAAGGGATAGTTCACTTTAAAATGAAAATTCTGTCATCATATACTCACCCTCAATTTGTTTCAAACCTGCATGAATTTCTTTCTTCTGCTGAACACAAAAGAAGATATTTTGAAGAATGTCAGTGACCAGACTTTTAACTGGAGCCATTGACTTCCACAGTATATATTTTTTCCTACTATGGAAGTCAATGGCTCCAGTTATCGGTCTGGTAAACATAACTTCATACTTTCTTAGTTCACATTGGATCAGATCAGCATTCTGTAAAGGTTTATTAGAAGTTAACTTTTTCCTCCCCACTTATGTCAAAGAATTTTGTCTCCTTGATGTATAAACTGTTTCCAAAGAGTGAATGGCATTGCAACTTACAAGGAACTGAAGTCTTTGTCTCTCTGACTCAGGGGTGAACTCTGTGGACATAGGAATTATCTCTCCATTTCTGATTATAATGGCTCTGAGGGGTAAAAAAAAACACACACACGCACGCATGCACGCGCACGCACACACATATATATTTACATGGAAATATATTTATGGAAATTATCAAACCTGTACATACATGTGTATAAATATCTCAAATATGTCTTACCTGCTATCTCCAGCATTGGCAACAAATAGTTTTCCCAGCAGGAAGACAACTACAAGCACAGTGCAGCCACCAGAGATGTTGTATATAGATTTTTCCCTCTCGATTTGGGCATCCTGAAATTAACACAAATGCATAGAGACATGGAGATGAAAGAAAGAAAAGCAACTATAAAATAAACTGTTACTACATTTATTTGGATAAACCATGTTAAAAATCATTGAAAAATATCTATATGCACACCTTTGGCCACACATCAGCAGATTTCTATACATTTTATGTATCAAAAATAAAACGTTAGGCTAATGAGAAATATTACATGTCACAACAATTATTTATTGTTATTATATTTATTGTTATTATTGTAATTAGGAATTGTATTATTGTAAGGAAATTTAAATATTTCTTGAACAGTGTTGTCCTTACCATATTGTTTTTGCTGCTACTTAATAAAAACAAAAAGCCACTTGAGATCAGTCTTACAGTGATTTTGTCATGGTTATAGGTGTTATAGCCAGAGTGTTCAGTTCTCTACACTGTAAACCTGAATAAGTTGGCAAAACTCAAAACATTTGAGGTAATCTGTTAAGAAATTCAAAGTTTAAGCAGAACTGGCAGATTTTTTAGCTTGTACGCATACATTTTAATTACTCTTAACTTGAAATATTTGAGTAAACTTAAAATTATCATGTAATCTCAATTTAAATATTTGTAATAGTAGAAACTTGGTTAGCTTTAACTAGAAAATTTAATAAATATACCTTGCTAATTGGTGACACAATGCTTTGATAGCATTAGCAAGTTCTTAAAACGCAAAACAATGAAACAATTCAGATTACATAAAATGTGTCAGTTTTGTCAACTCAAAAGTAAAAGAAAGTTCTAAATACTCTAAAAGTTAATTTGATTGAACTAATTTGTTTAATTTAAGTTTACCCTACTAAAACCAAATTAATTAGGCTATTTTAAGCATTAGGTATTACAGTGAAATGGTATTAAGGCATTATATTTCCATCTACAGTATGTGGATCAGCTTAAGCGTCTCTCAGTTTAATGTAAGTTACAATTAAACCAGTCAAGCGATCTAAGTGTAGCGAGTGGTCTACACGTAAGGTAAGGCCCACTTTCACTTTCTTATGCCATATCGCTGTTTACTCTAATTTTCTACGTCTTTCTATTTTTTTTTTTTGCCTTTGTCAGACTTTCTGACTTCAGACCTTTTACACTGCTTCAGCAGTACAAGTACTGATTCTCCTGTTGTCGCTGGTAAAGCACGATAATAAGAGAGTTCCATGGTCTTATTTTCACTCTTTGCATAACCATGCTACACTACTAGTGGCAAACAATGAGCGTGAGAATTCTCTTCGACGTTTAGCCAAACACAGCGAGTGACTTAATTTCAGCATTGTCAAATACAGAGGTTTGACTCGCACCATTGTTAAGACGCACACGCACAGTTTTTGAGTGCTGGATAAAATTTTATTAATGCATTGTTGATTTTGTGTTGTATTTTATGTATTTGTTATTATAATTTTTTTTATGTGAAACTTTTTGTGCTGCCATTTTGGCCAGGACTCCCTTAAAAAAGAGATTTTATATCTCAATGAAACTATCTTGATAAAATAAAGGATACATACATTTTCTTAATTTTTAAAAATGTATATACTACTGTAACTGTGCAGGTTGGGAAGGAGGAGAACTGAAATGGGGATCTTTTGCAGAAGTTTTAATAAATCAAAATGAGATAATCCGAACAGATATGAGAGAAACAAACACAGTGTCACAGCTTTGCAAAAACAAAGACTATAACCGACAAAAGAAAAAACAGAAACACAGGCTATATATACACATTAGAAATGAGCAACTAAACTAGACACAGAAGAACACAATGATTTAATAAGGAAACTAATCAGTGACTATGGAAACAAACTGAAACAGGAAATAAACACAGGGAACAGGAACTCAAAAATCACAGGAACCGAAAACCTTCACAAACAAGGCTCAAACCAAGAACCGACAAAAACTTGTTGTGACAACTACATTAGAACTACATTAGCCAGAAGTACGTCGGCATGTGTTCAAGTTTTATTCGGACATGATCAGGTTGTTTAGTGAGTTGTTTATTTTACGAGTGAGCGAGTTGTTATTTTATTTTTTGTTCTCGGACAGAGGTTAAGCATCGTCCTAAAATGGCCCTTTAAACCAGATAAAAAGAAATCTGCTCTGTCATGGTTTTAAATAGTTCTAGACTCAGTCTAGTCTATAGTTTTTATTAAGCTGATTTCCTGGAGGAAGACTAGAGCTATATATATATATAAACCTCCTGATAGGTTTAATTTAAGCCTTAATTTAGTCCTGAAGGAGCTCTAGTCTTCTTCCAGGAGATCATGGTCATCATCTGGTATGTTCTTCAAAGGTTGCCGGCTCTCAATTACTCCTGTCAGTAATTCATCTAAACTGGTCAGTATCTTTATTTGCAGTTCTTCTGCCTGTTTTTGTAGATGTGTGTTCTTTTGAATTCTTTTGTCTTTGATTCCACAGCTGATGTGTGCTGTTTTTCTTTGCTATTTGCCTTAAAATAGTTTTGTCTTGTTCCGTAAAGTTTTTTGATGGCAGACTTTTTTTCTGCTGCCATTGTTTTCCTTGGATTTTCTTAGTTCCATGCAATTTTAAGCTTTTCTTGGTTCATTCCATGTTTTACAGGCAACCTTGATTGTGTTAAATCAGATTGGCACAGTTTGTTTTGAATTAATCTTGTTTATTTTAGTTCAGATGTTAGTAATCTGTACTTAATCTGTTTCAGATTAAGCTGTCGGGGAAACCGCCCATTTATGTATAATGCACTATAAATGTATTCATAATGTATGTTATAATGCATTGTATTTTCATAAATAAATGTAATCAAAGTTAAAATGCATTTTAATATTTGCATATTTTTTCTTGTTATATCTGAAATTGGTTGTATTATACTTTCTAAAGGTGTAACAATAAATAGATAAGCATTAATGCATTATAACTGTGCTTACGATTATTCATAAGACCATACAATGCATTATAAGGTGCATTACAAAGCATTATTAATGTATTGATAATATTTTTATAATTCATAATATATAAAGGTTTTAAGAAAAGTGTTACCGTATTTTCTTTAAAAACACTTTATACTAAGTGTAAACAGCGATAGATGTGTGATCCTATTTCTACTTATTGCAAATAGTGACAGATACTATTTGCACCTCAGTGTATTGTAGCATATTATAAAACAGTATGCAATAATAACAACATATTCAGTATATGTGTTTAGATTTATTAAAATCATAAATGGATGCTGCCTTATTGGGACATTTGTCCCTATTCCTAAAGCCCTACACCAAATTCAATTTCAAATATAGCTGCGAGCAGCGATTACGGGCCCAAGCCGGTGGCACCGCAACCCCGGTGCCTTTAGTTACCTAAAGGCACCGGAGTGGCGGTGCCGCCGGCTTTGGCCCTTCATCGCTGCTCGCAGCTATATTCATATATATATATATATATATATATATATATATATATATATAAAGCCGGTGGCACCGCCACCCTGGTGCCTTTAGGGTTATTGTGCACGACGTGCAAAAACGTAACCCTGCTTTGACTGTCGAAAAGAAGTGTGCTGTAGAGCTTGTATCAGTGTGGGCTCTGCAAAAGTGTGCATTGAGGGCACATGTCAACCACAAAGTATGCGAGAGCAACCTTCTGAAAGGTCAGGTCTACATCCAGGTCTACATCTGCCGTGTGTTTACATCATAGTAGTGAAGTTTGAAGCAATCAGGTGATTTCAAAGCTTTTTGAAAGTGACAGACTTCCTGCTGCCAGTTGGTGGCGCTATAACCGGGGTGGCGGTGCCGCCGGCTATGGCCCTTTCACGCTGCTCGCAGCTATATTTATATATATATATACACACACACACACACATATACATATATATATATATATATATATATATACATAAATATATATATATTGTTTTTTTAAGAGACAAGACAGAATATTACTTGCCTGATCTGATTAGAAAAGTAGTGTTTGTGTGTGTGTGTGTGTGTGTGTGGCGTAATTGAACAATGTAGACATAAAGACATACTCCGTCCTTTTGTTCATACAGGACATTATTCAAACTGCAAAGTGTTTGCTTATATTTGTGTACACTCGCAATAAAACACAACATTGTGCTTTTGTCAAACTATAAACTCTTGTCAAACTGTAAACTACAACTGTCACCCAACCAAAATCTCTTACACACACACACACACACACACACACACACACAGTTTAAAAGCAAAAAATATCAAACAATCCTATTTAAAAACAGTCTGTGGGAGCCATCTTTTGGACATTCATCATATCGCATTGGTTTTCATTTCTTGTCATCAAACAGAGCCCTAATCTGTTTATTTTTTCAGTTACACATTCTACATTGATTAAAAAAGAAAAATCAAAGGTGTTTTTATTTTATACAGAAATAAATAATCTATCATTCAGATGAGAATAAAGTTAGTGTTAGTTCAAATTTTAAGGAAAACAAATATATGATCTGAAATATAGCACATTCATGTAAAATTCATTTAGGTTCGATTACCAAACATACAATCTTAATGTAATTTAAAGCAAACAATACATTTAAAATATATGGGTTGTATGACTATTTTTTAATATAAAAAGATATATATCCAAAAAGACAAGGTCTAAAGTTTAACAAGGGTTAAACTCTTATCACTGTAACAAACACAATCACACACACAATCACACACACACACACACAAGTCAAATCACTTACATTTTAGATGCAATATTGACTTTTTTTCTGTTTCAGCAGCGAAAATAGTTAAACAAAGATCACAGCAGAACCATCGCGCATCTCACAGCAACGTGTTCTCATTACTGAATGATTCAGCATTTTGAACGAATCGGTTGACTCAAAGATTCAATGACCAATCAATCCATAAACATCTATCTCATAAGTGTTTACTTATATTTGTGAACAATCGCAATAAAACACAACATTGTGCTTTTGTCAAACTGTAAACTACAACTGTCACCCAACCAAAATCTCTTTTTTATTTTATACAGAAATAAATAATCTATCATTCAGATGAGAATAAAGTTAGTGTTAGGTCAAATTTTAAGGAAAACTCTGAAATATAGCACATTCATTTAAAATTCATTCAGGTTCAATTACCAAACATACAAATCTTAATGTAATTTAAAGCAAACAATACATTTAAAATATATGGGTTGTATGCCTATTTTTTTTTATATAAAAAGATTTATATCCAAAAAGTAACAGACACAATCATACACACACACACACACACACACACACACACACACACACACACACACACACACACACACACACACACACACACACACACACACACACACACACACACACACACACACACACACACACACACACAAGTCAAATCACTTACATTTTATATGCAATATTGACTTTTTTCTGTTTCAGCAGTGAAACTAGTTAAACAAAGATCACAGCAGAACCATCGAGCATCTCACAGCAACGTGTTTTCTCATTACTGAATGATTCAGCATTTTGAACGAATCGGTTGACTCAAAGATTCAATGACCAATCCATAATCTGTCTCATTCATGAATGACTCAGCCGTTCGAACGAATCGTTCGAACAAATGAATCAATGACTCGCTCATTAAGACGGTCGCCTGGCGACACCTTATGACGGCTTAGTGATATGTTTAAAAGTATCATTCTTTCAAACGATTGTTAATTAACTCATATTTGAAACATAAGCTATATATATATATATACACACATAAATACACACAAAAATAAAATAAAAACACATTTGAAGCGTGTTTGCTTACTAAATTGTGAGCAGAACGAAAGTTGCAGCAAATATCAGCAACAGGAGTCAAATTTCATTAATCACGAGAGTGAAGAGCTGACTGAAAAGATGATGACGGAATAGGCTATTTTATGTAAAAGCGCCTATTTAAGCGAATCTATCATTGTACTCTTTTGTTGTTGTGTTTTCCGTGAAAAATAATAGACTATTGAACTCACAATTCAAGCAATTGGCCCCCGATATTGCACTAATTTTAAAGTGACACTAAAAAGTATGCGGCTGCAGTGGCATTCATTACGGTGCGCCTCCATGGCGACGAGCGAGCAAAACAGAGCGAACGTTTTTTCATTTCTACTTCCATAGAAATTCATTCGAGCGCACTGTGAGCGTCACCACTATAAATGTCCTTACTTTACTTTCACTTTTAACTTAGCGATATAAAAGCCCCCGGTGTTACACGTCAAATAACCGGTGAGAAAAAATTCTCGGAGTCACATAGCAGCTACCTATATTTAAATACAACAGGCCTACCTGATTTTGAACACAAGAGGGCAGTATAGCCCTATGTATTATTTGATATATTTATTTTTTAACTGAATAGTGCATCCTGGCTGTTTTTAAACTTGTACATTATTCTTAAATTGAAAACAAGAATAAAATGGGTTTAGTTCTGATATTTGTATAATTTTATCTAGAAATAAATGGTGTATAATTAAATTTTTAGAAGATATGAGGCTTTTAGTGTTTATTTTTTTTTACATGACTTTAATCCCTCGCCATAGCAAAACAATTAGAGATATTCAATAGATATTCACAATTATGCTTCTTTAATGTATTTTCATCATGTTGAAAAAGTTTGGTGGGAATAAAATAAACCACTTAAGAGGAGTGGGTAAAAATGTAGAGCCTGGTTTTGCAAAACATCCACATTAAGACCAAAATAGCCCACTTCCTGTTGGGCTGGCTTAAAGTTGTTTGGCCCGATGAGATCTATATGTGTACAGAGTTTCATAATATTACATGCAAGTGTGTTTGATTTATGGACCAAATTTTCTGACCAAGTTAATTTAATTAATAAACTAATTATATAAAACTATTTTCAATGCACTACAATTCAACTGGTTATATGCCTTTACTTATTAATACAACTTATTTAAAAAATACAAGGCGTAAGACATTTTTTTTTCTTTTTTAATGCAGGCCAAACCACACAGCAGTCAAATGGTTAATCTAGCCCCCCTCCCCCTCCCCACACTCACAGACACACACACACACACACATAGACGTAGGCTCAGAGAGAGAGAGACATAAAATGACAATTTTCAAACCAAAATATCTGACTTCCTGTTGGTTGGAGCTATTGAGTGTAAATTAGAAAGTTGTCTGGCTGGAGGAGCACAATACACATACCGATTTTTATTACTGTAGATAAAATCAATCCCCCCACTTTTGACAAAAGGTGGCGCTACTGAGCCCCTCACCACGCCCGTTTCTGAAACTCTGCACATGTCTACTGTCTAATAAATGTGATGTGTCTGTCGGGTTTCATGCAATTTCAAGTATGTTAAGAGTCTCAAAAGCATCAACAAAGAATAATAAAGTTTGATGCGTTGCCACGGCAACAGTATCTAAGATATCAATAATCCTTTCTCAGGTCTACATCTGCCGTGTGTCTACATTATACACATAAAGTTTGAAGCAAATTGGGTAAAAATAAGAGGGTGATTTCAAAGCCTTTAGGAAGTGACACACTTCCTGCTGCCAGTTGGTGGCGCTATAACTTTGACTCACAATAGTCACATCCATGTGATCGGGCTCTTACAACGAACACACTGCTGAAGTTTCATCAAGATCAGTTAATGTATGCAGAAGTTATAACACACTTCCTGTTTCCTTTATTCGCCATAAATTCGTTTCCTCGCCACGGCCAAACCGTTCGAGATATCAAAAATCCCCTGGCAACTTTTCATCCTCAATGTCTTGACTTCATGCTGACCGAGTTTCGTGGCGATTGGTTGAATTCTCTAGGAGGAGTATATCGAATTCCAGGGGCATACGCTTCCAAACAAACCATAATAGCCGACT